>NC_133838.1:9363866-9689616 GCF_047830755.1 Zonotrichia albicollis | reverse complement strand
GGCACCGAGAGTGCCCTGGCGATGGAGGCGTAGGTGCCCAGCACCACCAGGAAGGCGGCAGAGAAAAACCCCACCATGGCGTAGGCATAGCCCCGCTGCCGCCCGTGCTGCTCGAAGCAGGCGGTGGTCCCGGCGGCCGTGGGGAAGGTCTGGTGGGTGGCCAGGGTGGGCACTGCACAGCCCAGCCCCAGCAGCCAGGCCAGGGCACAGGCCAGGGCGGCACCGCGGGGCCCCGGCAGCGGCAGCACCCGGCGCGCCGCCCGCACGGCGCAGAAGCGGTTAAAGCTGATCAGAGCCATGAAGGTGATGGCGCTGTAGGTCGCCAGGTAGTAGGCAGCCCCTGCCAGGCGACAGGTGGCCTCCGAGAGGAGCCAGTCCCCCCCAGCCAGGTAGTAGTGGATCCAGAGGGGAAGGGTGAGGTTGAAGAGGATGTCAGCCAGCGTGAGGTTGATGAGGTAGATGCGGATGGCCTTCCTCACCTTGCCGCTCTGCAGGAAGACCAGCAACGCCACCAGGTTGCCCGGCAGCCCCACACACAGCACCAGGCAGTAGGTGATGGGCACCAGCACGAACTGCACCGGGTTGTTGGGCACACACTCGCCAGGGTGTTCCACCAGCAGCGTTCCTGGCACTGAACTGTTCATCCCGGGCTCCTGCAAAGATGGAGACAGTCAGGGGCAACCCTTGGGGACAGGGGAGGGATGTTGGCCTGGACAGGGCAACCTCTCTGGCTGGCAGTGCTGGGCACTGAAGGCAGAGCCCTGCAGAGATGCCATCATCTGCCAGAAGGGCTCAGCTCACACAGGAGAGGAGGAGACCCCAGCTCTGTCCCCCCACACAACAAGGGAGCCTAGAGGCCGCTGTCAACTGCCCATCCAGAGCTCCCAGGGAGTGGCAGGCACAGCTGCAGCACGGCCAGGGGACAGAGCTGCAGCCCGAGGCACCCGAAGGTGCCACACTGGCTCCAGTCAGCAGCTGCAGGGCTTAACACCTCCCACACAGCACGTGCCTGTGGGGCCACCCACCCCAGCCCTCTCCCAGCACCCCAAATGCCCAATGGAGCCAGCCATGAGGAAGTCACTGACTGGCTCAGCAAGCTGCAGAGTGCAGGAACCCAGGTAGGGACAGGGGGTACAAACACAGGGCCAGAATCCCCCCAGGCCCCCCAGTCCTGCACAGCGGGATCTGCCTCTGGTCCTGGCCATGGGAAAGCACACCGTGCTGCAGTGGCTGTATCCAGGGCTGCAGTTACTTCAC
Organism: Zonotrichia albicollis; assembly: GCF_047830755.1. Lineage (NCBI taxonomy): Eukaryota > Metazoa > Chordata > Aves > Passeriformes > Passerellidae > Zonotrichia > Zonotrichia albicollis. The sequence continues at coordinate 9,688,359 of NC_133838.1, read as the reverse complement.
CTCCCATCACTGCCTGCCCACACCTCGCCAACAAAGGCACTGAGTCACCAGCTGGTGTTTTCCAGCACAGCAGGGCTGGATTCGGCACGCACAGCACCCAGCCCCGGGCTGAGGCACGGAGAGCACGAGCTGCTGAGCCTGGGGGACCTGAGTCTGAATCCCTCAGGGGTCCCCTTTCCCTCCTCCTTCCCCATCACACACACAGGGAATGCTCCATCTCACCCACACCACGATTGTTACTCACCTCGTCGGGTCAGGCAGGAGCGGTTCTGTCCCCTCTGGCTGCTCCTCACTGTGACCCAGCCAGGCTGGGGATGGCTTTAAGCGCTGGGGAGGCAGGGGCTGCCTGACCCCCACCCACCATCCCAAACCCCCCTGTGTTAGTGCCTGTGGCACAGCAGCTGGAGTGGGAGAGCACCTGTGTGTGTATGTAATGGGGAATTCCCTGCTGGAGCCACCCTAAGACCCCCCTGCGCCGGCTGACGGGGCTGGGGGCACGTGGGAGTGGCCAGAACTGGCCTGGCTGACCCCCCCTGTGTGCCCCCAGCCTCATCTAATTCCAGTTCCCAGGGCCCTTCTCCCACCCACGCCTGCATGAAAGCAGCAGAGGGTCAAGTTTCTGCAGCCAGCAGCTGGGGAGAAGAGGGATGCCCCAAAGGGATCAAAGCAGGAATCTGCCTCCTCCTGCCTCTTTTGTTGGCTTCAAAGCTGGTTTTAAGGGGAGCAGCCCTGCAGGCCCCCCCAAGATCTGTGAGCGTCTGAGTCGCTGCTTTGTGTGGCCCTGAATTTTGTGTGTGCTCCTTTGGGACACCAAAGATGTCACCCTGAGGTAGGTGACACTTAAATTCAGGGGTACAGGGGTGTCTTACACACCCCTTGTTCATCCCAACAGCCAGACTCCCCACACAGCCCCCTTGTTGGGAGACATTTCAGGTGAGCTGTGGTTCATCCTGAGCGTGCTGTGCCCATCTGGGGTGGCAGGGGGTGGCTCCCTGTGGGAGCAAGATCCACAAAAAGCACATGCCTGCCTGGGCACTCTCTCCTGTCACTGCCTGGGTGTGCAGCAAGGGCCTGACACACTGTTGGGGGGCTGTGGGATCCCACCCCAGATGGGCTCTCCCCGCTGTCCATATGCCTCTGTGCCATCTCCTGCACCAGCTCCCACATGTCCCCAGGCCTTCTGTTCAGGCATTGTCCCCAGGGACTGGGTCCTCCAGCCCCAGGACATCCCCTCAGCCCCTGAGGCTTAACATGGGGGCAAGGCAGAAATAAACAGGGAGGCAAAACATGAAAAACAAGAGGTTTTATTCCAAAATTTGAAAGAGAGCAGAGCCAGCCCCTGCTTAGTGTGGCCAAACACTGGAAAGAACTGGACAGCTCGTGCGAGTTCAGCAGTGCCATGGCAGTGTCACAGCAGTGTCACCATGGTGCCATGGCCACCGTCCCACAGCACCAGCCCAGGTCCCACAGTTTGGGGACAACCAGCACCAGCGTCACAGGCAGAGGCAGGAGAGGACACACTGTGTCTCATCAGCAGGGATGCAACGTCGTCCCTGAAAACACCATAAAGGCGTTGCTCCCCAGCAGCCGCGCCGTCTGTCCTTCCTGTCTGTCCTTCCCATCTCTTGTCACTCGAACTTGGGCCGGGGGGCAGCTGGGTACCCGCGGATGTTGAGCAGCAGGAGGAGGCCGAGGGACAGGGTGGCCGGGGCACACATGGCCAGCGGCTCCTGCAGCGCCAGCAGCGTGTAGATGGCACCTGGGCAAGGAGCAGAGTGTGGGAATGGGGGTCTCTGGCCAAGGGTGTCCCCAGACCCCACCATGGCAGTGGGTGCCCGCTGGCTCTCACCGATCATGACGACACTGAGGGTGAAGTTGCTGATCTCCTGCAGCAGCTGGGGCCCAAACGCCAGCAACAGCCCGGCCGTCACCTCCACCCAGCCCACGGCCGCCAGGTACCTGCCCGGCTCCGGCACAAAGCCCAGGTCCTTCAGGGGAAACACCTTGGCAAAACGCACGAACTCCGATGCCTGAGAAGGATGGGAGAGGGGTGAGGCAGCCCTGAGCCTGGGGCTGGGGAAATACAACCCCATCCAGTGTGTCTGCTCTGCCCTGCCCTGCCTTCCTAAGGGGATCAGCTCTGCATCCTAAATAACTTAACCACACAGCCTAAGGGGATCAGCCCTGCACTCCAAGGGATTCTGGGCTGACTCACAATGAAAGGTTCAGCCTTGCACCCAAAGTGCTCCACCCTGAAGCCCTGTAGTCACGACCTGCTCATTCTTACCCAAGGCTCAGCCCCGCACCACAACAGGATCAGCCCTGAAGGTTTCCCCTGGAGCTCAGTCCTGCACCCCAACCTGCTCCTCTCCTTTCCCCTGGAGCTCAGCCCTGCACCCCAACCTGTTCCTTTCCTTTTCCCCTGGAGCTCAGCCCTGCACCCCAACCTGTTCCTTTGCCCCCGAGGCTCAGCCCTGCATCTCAACCTGTTTTTCTCCTTTCCCCTGGAGCTCAGCCCTGCACCCCAACCTGTTCCTTTCCTTTCCCCGAGGCTCAGCCCTGCACACCGAAGTGCTCTTTGCTCTGCCCCCATCCTGCTCATTCCCCCCGGGCTCGGCCCTGTGGCCCCCGAGCCCGCGGCCGCGCTCACCATGTGCCGGTGCAGGTCGGCAGAGGGCCAGTCCGAGACCTTCAGGACGCCCGTGAGGAAGAAGAAGACCCCAAGCAGGACACGGAGGGCGGTGAAGGCCGCCGCCATGGCGGGACGGGCGGGCCCGGGGGCGGAGCGGGGCGGAGCTGCCCGGCCCCGTTCCCAGCCTGGCATCGATCCCAATCCGGCCCCGTTCCCAGCCCGGCCCCGCTCCGTGCCCGGCCCTGCTCCGCTCTGCTTGCTCCCTGCCCGCTTGAGCCCGGCCCAGCCCCGCAGGTTCAGAGACCCCCTCACCCTCGAGTGCTGCCGGGGCAGGGGGTGCTCAGATGTGCAGCGTCACCTCCCAAGCTGTGACAAATCCTCCCGCAGAAACAGAGCTGGAGGAAAAAGGGAACCCCCCCACCCTACAACAAATCCCACAGCTTGGGTTCGTGGGCTCTGTGAGCAGCTGTGATCCATGGCAGCACCTGGGTGAGAGGGGCTGCGGAGACCGATGGCAAGGAGGGCGCGGGCAGTGCTGGGCACAGCTGCGGAGCGGGCAGGAGCGGATGGAGCGGGCAGGAGCCCCTGGAGCGGGCAGGAGCGGATGGAGCGGGCAGCCCATGGAGCGGGCAGGAGCGGATGGAGCGGGCAGGAGCGGATGGAGCGGGCAGCCCATGGAGCGGGCAGCAGCCCCTGGAGCGGGCAGGAGCGGATGGAGCGGGCAGCCCATGGAACGGGCAGCAGCCCCTGGAGCGGGCAGCAGCCCCTGGAGCGGGCAGCGGCAGCAGAGGATGCCCCGGCCTCGGCGGGACGGAGGCGGCCGCGCTCCCCCGGCTCTGCGTCACCGCCCGCGCAGCTCCAGCACCGGCACAGGCCGAGCTCGGCACTGGCGAGCCGGGCCCCAGGGGAGCCGCGGGCGCTGACGTTTGTGTAATTCAAGTGGAAATATTTTTTTAATGCAAATAAATCATGAGAGCCTGAAGTGTTTTCCAGGCACAGAAAGCACGGCCAGCCTGGTCCTGCACCGGCCCCAGCTCGGCCACCAGGTTGCAGGGGCTGCCACAGGCACTGCTTGGACAGGGGCCAGGGGCAGTGACACTATTTTTAATCCTGGCAGCACATGATTCTTCAGCTGCTCAACATGATTTGGAGCTGGGGTTGGCACACCACGCAATGACAGCAACAGGCCAGGGCAGGCTCCAGGCCTTCACGGCTTGGAAGGCTCTTTGGTTAGAAAGGAACTAAAAAATAAACATCAAAACCTGAAAAAGTGAGTGCAGCAGCTCAGTGCGATCAGGGCAGCACACACTGCTCCCAGGATACTGTTCAAGTGTATCTGCTCTCAGTGTCTGATCTTTTATTGATTAGAAGCTACTTAATGAATTATCTGGTAGAACAAGGTGTCAGCAGAGGACACAGCCCACACCAGCACCAGGGAAAACCCATCCTGTCCCTACAGGACACAGGCTGCAGTTTGCTCGTGGCAGGGAGCTGAGGAGATGCAGTTCAGCACATGGAATGCTGGAACAATTTCTCACAGGAAGCAGCCAGTGCTGCAACAGTGGAAATGAGGACAAGTTACTGGAAAATAACAGAATCTGAAGAAAAAATGCTGCACAAGCTGCAGTAGCTGTGGAGACAAAGCACTGAACCCCCAGCCCCTGCAGGGCAGCTATTGAGGATTCACACAATACCACAAAGTCATCAAATCAGAGTGAAACACCTCAGATTGCCCTCAACCAGCACCTGATTGCCTGAGAGAGAACAGCAGCAGCTCCTAGTGCAGCACCAACCCCCCCTGCCATGAGCACTCCCAGGCATTCAGATCCTCTCAAGTGTTTCATACCACTTTGCCACATTAAATTCAATTTATTTTCATGTTTCTAATCTGGCAAAGCAGGTCCCAACCAAATGTTGACAACATTTCGTGCCACTGCAGGAGGAAAAGCTGCTACAATGAGCAGAGCCACCACTGGTGTATTTCAACATTTAAACAACTTGATATTTAAACAAAGGGTTGTATTTAATCAATGACAGCATGAACCACAGTGTATGTGCACAGTGCAGCTGCCAAAGCACCAAGTGAAGCAATGTGAACCACTGCAATTTGTGCTGCAACAGCTAAACCCAGCCCTGCTCTGGCTTCTAGAGAATTAGCTCTTGGCATCTCAGGCTTAATTACTACAGTCAATACCAAGAAAGCTATTAAAAACCAACCAGGCACAGGTAAACATGTGGAATTCTACAATACAAACTATGTAACACAAAAAAGGGAGTAAGAAATGAGTGGAATTTCCAGAAATTTGTGTTTCTCAGACCCAGCCATACCACTCCACACTGACAGACTGCTTATTCACTGAATACCCTCTGGAATAAAACAGAAGTAATTTATAAAAATATTTAAATAGTTTATTTTTAAGAGCTGTATGGTCCTGGTTCCTCTTCATTGCACTCAGACTTCTTTTTCTGCAAGTGCAAAGCACATAATTAGAGAGATTGTGAAAGAAAGACAAAAAACAACAGCAGAAACTACATGACATGGAATCACCATTCAGAATCACAGGCCATGTGCCTGCCAAATATTCTTAAGTATTCACATCACATTTTAGATTAAATGAACAGAATTAATGTATTTTTAAGACCAGCTAAGGCTTTGTGTGTTTTCCTACCCCACAGCAAGGAGCAGCAGTGACAAACCACAGAGGATTCAATAGGAATTCACCCATTGAATCCCACTGGCTTCACACCTTACAGTCTATTGTTACTCACCTGTGACTCCCGAGTTAAGGTACTCAGCATGTTGCTCCTCAAACAAGATTTTAAATATCTGAAGTTTCCCCTTGTAGTTTAGTGGCAAATTAGAGGGAAAATGTCATTAATTCCAGCTCTGCAAGATGGTTTATTTTCCTGAACTGCTATTTGCTTCATTCCTATACATGCTGATTTATACACCAGGCTATTTTTTTAATTCATTGTTAAAGTGTTTCAGCAAATAGCTTTTTAACAAGGTTTAGTTGAATTAACATCTGAGAAGCAGCTGCTCTATTCTCCTTTTCCCATGCTGACAATCACCAACTGCAGCCTGAGTGCAGGAATGGTCATTTCTTGTTTGACCACCTGCTGCACACAAAGGACAGAATTTATTTGCTGCTGCAGGGCTGAAAAGCCTCAGACAATCATTACATTTTGGCTCTACAAAAGCAAGATGCAGAAATTTTATATAAAACTGAGATTAATCACACGTTTTAGGCAGGAATTACATAAACCAAGCCCTCACAGCAGTGTAAACACAACAACTACTTACTTGTCCACCTGTTCCCTTGGTCCCTCCACACACCACTGGGCACCGTGCTGGATGTGCTCATGTTCAACTCCTCAACTGGAAAAACATTCCCAAGTTATTACACCCCCAAGTGATTTTGAAATCTTTTGTACAAACCCACGTCTACAAAGGTATTTTTAGCTGCTGCTGTCAAGATATCAAGCCCAGGTAGAGTCAGGGTGCTCAAGCCCACAGTGTGACAGCAGGGACTGTGTTCTATCCTACACATTTAATGTATCCATTTTTCAGTGATCCCCAATTCAAAGGTACTCAGTGACTGAACACCAAGTGTCCAAAAACCTTTATTATTTCAGCCAAAAAAGCAACACTTACTTCCAATGGATGAGCACTCTGGTGTCACTCAGCTTTCATCTTCACCTAAAGGATAACAACTGAAGTTATTAGAGTCATACACAACAAATTGTGACCATTTCAAAACTAACTTAAAAATAAGGTTTTAACATACATGGACTGATTAGTTATGAGGGGGAACTTATCAATTATTCCAAACTATTACGTGGAAGAATAAGGGGCAGAAATAGGCTAACCTAAACACTCATCAAGAGCTGAAGGAATATGCAGGCAGTTGCCTGAAGAACTGCACCCTGAGCACAAACCATAACCCCAGTCTGAGCACAGTGAGGTTTGATTGCAGCCAGAGGTATACTATCCCTTATGTGAAGGCTTTAATTTCAGCAGCTACTCCAACTCTATGACCCTACTTGTCTCCTGTAGCAATGCCCTCTCTCTTCCCTTCCTGAGGCAGTGCAGTGGTCCTGGCCTCTTGGAGCTCTCGTGTTCTCCAGTAGAACAAGTGCTTCAGAAGCCAAAGGCAGACACTACAGGTTGGCACTGTCACTGCTTTTATCCTCAGAAGGTTCTTCCCTCCTCAAGGCCTTCCTTCACTATAGCTGAGGGCAGCCTGCAATGGTGAGAGCTGGGGATGTGGTGCAAGGCTCTGCACAGCTCCAGTTGGGAGGCAGATCCCAGCATGGGCACAGCATGATCTGACCAGGCAGGGACAACTTCAGGCTTTAGTCTCCAACCCACCACCCACCTGGGTTTCCTCACAGCCCTTGGGAGCAGGAGAGTTATGCACGTTTTGTTTTCTCTGCCATAGCAACAAACACCATGCATAAGGGATACTATATCTTTGTGCATCCTTTGAACACTGCAAATTCCCTGCTAGCCACACTCCTCCCAGCCCTCCCCAGTTAGCTCTTCAGTACTGGTGTTCAGAAGCAACATTTATAGAGATGGGGTGTTCACAGACCACTGCGGGATTGCACAGCCAAGTCCTAACGTGTCAATCATTACCTAGCAGCAATGACACAGCTGGGAGAAGGCCAATCCTCCCTTTTTTCCTTTTCCAGGCAGCAGCTATTTAACAGCCCCACTAGCTGGTATGGAGAGAGTGAAAAAATCTGAAGCTAATTAGCTGATTGCAAAACTTGCTGGTAGTGGAAGAAGCCAAGTGATTCCCCAGAGCAGCATACTTGGATGCATCCTTCCCAACATGCTCAGCCTCATTGAACATAATGGAACAGAACACTGGCCTTCCTGATCATGTCACTGCAGCTGGCAATGATTAACAGAGACATGCAACCCCATTACTGCTCCAGTCCTTAAACTACTCACAGGCCTCAGTGTTTAGCTATGGGGAGAACTGCAAGCAAATCAACACTTTGTATGCTTAATGTTACAATAAAGCCCCATCCACGCTGTGCTGTGCTCTCCTGCCAGCAGCAGGCTCTGCTCGGAGGGCCTAGCAGTACGCAGATGTATTCTGACACCACACTTCTGAGCTTCAGGTAAGCTTTTGAGAAAAAGTGTGTTTCACACACAGATAAAACCAAGATGAAACACAATGCAAGCACTTGAATGTCATTTCTTGTACCCACTTGTTACAGACTGACTTAGAGCAGACATGACTAAGTTTGCTACCACACCAAGTTTCATTACTGCAGCCAGAGCTGGTTTGAGCCCCATGGTTTCACTCACAAATTGCTTGCTCCAAGAGTGTCAAAAACCTGCTTAGTTCAAGTACGTAGAATGAGGCAGATGTGCCAATAACCCCTCCATGACATTCCTGCAGGTCAAGTATCCAGAGCACAATGGAAAAACTTAAGTCAGATCTTGAGCAATGGTTTAAGATCATTAATTCAGTTTTGCTACCTGACAGCACAGTGGCTGCCAGCAGGTTTGCTACTGGATCCCAGTCCCAGGTAAGGATAAGCCAGCACAAAATGGATTCAAGTCACAGGTAAAGGTAAACCATCATGAAAAGCCAAACTGATTTTGTGACAAGGTGTCATGGGCTACACTCACTGTGGTGTAACCAAAGACCTGTTGTCATTAACTCATGGTGCACCTGCTACTTCAAGGGTTCAATGGAACATGGAAAGGTGGCTACAGCAGAGGGCAAGGTTGTCCAGCAGATCCCTGTTCACCAGCAAGAGTCCTGCCTGGAAGGTAACAAAGAAGGGTCCAGAAGTGACAATAATACCAGAAACAAGTATGCAAAGCAGAACTTTGCAGAACAAGGGAAAACACATTACAGCACCTGTGAAATAAACTGAGTATCAGACAAGAGCCAGATCATTCACTGGAACAAGGGACCTTGAAATTCAGGTTCAAGAGCTAATGCAAAAGAGCTGGAGATCAGCATGTCTGGATGTCTAGCAACGTAAGCATGTTAATCCTGGAACACTGTAGTCAGGAGTTCTAGTAATGAAGAGTTTAGAATTACATCCCAAGACTGATGAAAAATGAAATTGTACATTGCACTATCAAGATGACTCTACAAGGCAGAAGTACAGAATCTCATCACTGTCAGTTAAAGCAGAGGAATATATCAGGCTTGTCAATCAAAGTTTAAAATAAAGACTACTGCAATGTCCAATAAGCTCTATGAAACTCACAGGGATATTCAATCAAGCACTCATTTACGTCCTCAAAAATATTCTGGATCAGTCTCAGAACTGCTTGCACCAGTAGCCTGAGGTGACTCTCACACGGCACACACAAGGCAAGAGCAGTGGTTACTGACACATTCCCACCAAGCCAAGACTCTACACATGGATGAGCTGCAGATGGGCCACTTCATCACTACAGAAAGTTTAAACGTGTTCTTTTCCAGGCACTGAGAGCACCTTGTCAACTACTGAACTGAGTTTAAGATCACATTCCCTCTTCCCCACAGTGCTCATTTAAGAATATCTTCGTTACATCGGAACTAAGAAAAATCCACCCAAGCCAAGTTGTAAGTACAGAGGAATCGGGTCTGGAAATGCTCAGCTAAGAACCACAGTAAGTTATTTCTTGTCTCTGAACGAGACAAAAGCTTCCAACCGAAAACCACACAGCTTTGATGCAAGCTCAGCATACAGGTATGGAGTGCTGCACTGTAATTCCACAGTCAGAAGTGTGATGTCAGAATACCCACAGTATAAGATTACATAGAAAGTCACCAAGTTATATGATATTGCTTGTTACCTACCTGGACGCAGTCGGCAATGAGAATCTTGGAGCAAGCAGGAATACTACATCCGGGTCCTAATGTCCATTGCCATTTGTGGTACTACGTTCCTCACAGTTATGAACTGCAGAAATGCTGGCTAAGTGCAGTTATGTAGCAGGCCACTAGTTTAAAGTGTAAATTGCAGTCTCAAACTCCAGCAAGAACTTGCTGCCACAGTAAATGGTTGCCAAGGAGAAGCCAAGAATTTGTCTACCACAAAAATACCACAAAATCTCAAAAGCATTTTCAATTTCTCATCAGCTGTATAAATGATTAGTGTATCTACGCCAGAAGGTAAGATTATTCTGTATTCATTTCTGAGAAAGTGTGAAGACATATGTGTAACGATACCAGGTTCTACTTGCTGCAGTTTTTAGAGCTCTGAGTGTCAAAATGGGCTCAATTTTGATAAAACAAGCTAAATTGCAACAGCCAATGTCCTCCAAGTCCAGTACAAAAATGTTATGTGATCCAGACCATCCAAAAACAGGTCTGACCAGCAAAGCACTTTTCTGAATGATTTTAGAAGATTCAATTATATAAATCTGAGTTTATGAAAGAAGTCCAAAACCTCATAGGAATAGATCAAAGGAATGTCACTTTCTCGCCTCCCACATTTAGTAACTTTTATCAGATTTTAAAGTTGACATGTTTGCCAGCTTTTAAGACACCATCTTTAAAAGGTCTTGAAAAGAAGTTGGCTAGTTCATCATATGCCTGTTTAGTACATGCAACTCAAAGCAGAACTTGTTTTAGAAATTCTGCTTATGCAGCTACAACAAAGCCAGATTTAACCAAACTTTCAGATCTTTTGAAAACTGCCAAATCTTTCAAATATATTTACTAATCATGCTTTTGCAGCTCAGCTATTTTAATACCTAGCAACAGTAGCTTACGTACAAAACAGGGGTACCCAAAGAAAGCTCTGTAAGGTACAAAGACAGCAGCATCCTTCACTCTTCCAAGTTACAGAACTATAAAAGAACATACTTTAGGATATGCACCAGCATCTCTTTTAATAAAGAATGACATGTAATCTGAAAAATAAACTGAAAAAATTAATTTAATGTTCATGTTTAGAATTCCCCACCTCGGACACCTTCACCTTTTGAGGGTGTCCCATGAACACCCTCCAGAAAAGAAATTGTTTAAAACCGCTTCAATAATGCAAATTGCATCCATACTGCTCATTTGTAAACTACCCAATACAAGTAACTTCCAAATACTTGGTCTGCAGTTTAGGAACTGCCAATTTGGAATTTCCTCCTCATTGTTGTAGCATGTTATCAACCCCCAAACTTTTCTGGGTAAACAGAAAGCATTCACCAAACAAGCTGAATCACTCTTTAGTGAGCTTCGTGTTCCACGTCAGTGTTACCTGGATCAGCATTTCCCAACTTGCTATTCTGTCATTTAAGGGGTAACAGTACTTCAAGAGGGATCAGACATCTGTACCCTAAAACCCTGCAATCTGAAACTTAAGGTTTTAACCACAGGGAAAATTTAGCAGAAAATTTAGAATTAGCCAATGCTCAGCACGAGGAATGGAAGGATATTGGGAAGATTAAAGCTATTCACAGAACTCCAGTGGTTGGGGATCATGTGAAGGTACAGCCAAGCTAAGTTTACCTACTTTGTGCCAAGCAGGTTGATGTATCCTGCATTAACACCGAGGTATTTGACACTGGGAAGTCAAGTTCCCAGTTTACCTGGTACATTGTAATAACAAGCAAAGCAACTACCTTACCAATGAGTCCAGAATGCTTTCAAATTCTTCTGGGGCTTAATAAAATGAACAGCAAACTAACGAATTCATCAGATCTTCTACAAAAAGAACCTTAAAGGGAGTTTATTTGCACTGTGTAGTAGTAACTCTTAAAACTCCAGATTCAGATACTACTTTTGAAGCATTATCTCCAAACATCAATAATAAAAAAGCGATAACCATCATGCAAGCAAGCTGATTGCTGTATTTTACATACAGGATTTAGGATTTGCCCACCAGCTACACAATTTAAGAATAGTTCCTGCAGTCCCCATAATACAAATGATTGTATTCTGAACTAGGCAAATTAGTCCACTGTTAGCATGAGGACATAAGCAAATTAACCTTAATCACTCGAGTAACACTTCTGGTCTTTTTGCCAAGCAATTTCAGGCAGGTGTACAATATGGAGCAAGGCCAGATCCTGTAATCTCAAGACAGCTTAAGAGCATATAAATATCACATTAACAATCCTTTAGTGAGGAAGTCAGCCAATACAAGGCATTCTATGAATTTATTTTAAAATAACCATTGCTAGTCTTCTGCTTAAAGTCTTTGAAAGATTCCAAGCAGTAACTGCCAGGGTGGTTAAGTGCTACCATCCCACCACCCATAGCTAAAATATGGAATTCATTACTGCACTGCTTGCATTGAAGCTTTAAATAATGTATCTTACAGCATTTCTAAGATTTCCATTTGCTTCCTTGTTGCAGCACAATTACTGCTCAAAAAATCTGCACCTACTGCAAAGTTCAGCTACAATTTAACCCAATCTTTGGCTAGAGAGGCACTGTGGGAAGAGATCTCTCTTCACTGTAGCTCCACACCCTGGTCTAGGTCCGACCTCAGCTCGAGGCTCTCAGGTTACTGTGGCAGGTGTGGTATTTGGCCTCATTTGTTTAACCACGACTGGCAAGAAGAGTTACTACATTTAGTTTTCTATTTATTTTAAGCACAGTAAAAAAAAGGTTGGTACACTTTGGGAATTCAGTGGCACAAGGTACACTGCCATCAAGTTAGGGACGTTATACATCAAAAAACCAGCTAAATTTGATTTTGAAACACTGCATTACATAATTAAATTGTACTCGCCCAAACAGACCACTTACAAATATTAGGTCAGTAAGTTTCTAACATCCATAAAAACGTAGCTTTCTTACTAAAATGCAAGAATTAAGAAGTCGGTGTCTAAACAAGACAGACAAAAACAAACTGGAATGAAACTACAGGTCACATCTAAAATCGGGGCTTTTTGTTTGGGGTTTCATATTCTTCTCTCCCTCTACCATATCCTGCTGGTGTTCCAGGCCCCATTCCTCTAGGACCCTGGCCACCCACGGGCCCCGCACCTCCCTGCCCAAAGCGTTCAGGACGCTATTGGAACAGAATGAACAGTTCATTATAAGTAGTTGATGTCCATGTGTGTTAAGTATATATTTTTAGAAGGTTCCGTAGTCAAGGTTCGTCGATACAATCACCATTGAGCCGATCCACAGGTACCGGGAACATAGAAAGGAAAAAAGGGTAATTTAAAAATTAGTTTATTGTAATACATGCCTTGAGGTATGTTCCCACTTGATGCATTCTCATACATCTGTTACAAAGAACAGATCCTCCCTGCAGTGCTAGAAATGTAAGCATTAGTGCAGATGTGAATTAACAACTTTTCCAAATGAGCTCTAGCAAAATTTTCAACCAAGTTAATGCAAATAGCTTGTGAACTTCTCACCTTTAGTGCAGTAAAAGCTCAGATTACATCACTGTCATTTCCAAATAAGCCTAATGAGAGAATGCAGCTCCAGTTGGCTGAAGCAGGAGCTGACATTCATCAAATGTAACAGAATGCCTACTCACCAGGACTGGCATGTGCTGTCTAGAGACCATGTGCTTTTCAAGATGGGGTTAAGACTACGGTCTGCTGACTAAACTGCAGAGGCCTTTGGCAGTACCAAAACTCATTGTGAGCACTACTGCATTGCAAGAAGAAAAAAAAAAATGTGAAAAAAGCTACTGACCAGTGCTTTACCTAACCAACGCAACTGCTCGAGCACAGACTGGCACTTGTTCAAACCCAACGTACTCCGGAGCTGCTGCTGCTGCATCAGATGCAAAACGTGTTCCAAGCACTCAGTGTGTCCAGTTAGAGCTATGCACAGAGGGTTGTGTGCATCCAGGCAGTATCTCCCTTCCCACCCCACCTTCACCACAAGCTCTTGGAAAATTCACAGCTTCACAGCAATTGAAAAGGTTTCACACCAAGGTGTAACAGCTAAGTTACTCTGCAATAAAGCAGAGACTTCAGGTCTATTTACTAGTACCTCTAGTTGCATGTACTTTGTTCAGTTACTGTATTACTGGGTGTGATCAGCATTCAACCTACAGAAGTTAGACATTATGAGGTCAAAGAGAGCTTTAAATTTTCATTTCAACCAAGGTTCCCACTACTGAGTCACAGAACAATGGTAGGTGGTTTGTTACAAAAAGTATCTGCAACTGAAATTGCACACTTCAGAGCTCCTGACTTCTGAAAGTCAGCATCAATCCTTCCAAGAAAGGAGTTTCACAAATATTACTTAGGTTATTTCTGCCTAATTCACGGCAGCTTCAGCTCACCTCCAGCTCTGTTTAAAGGTATCAGCCCAGGAACTGTGACCACACTGTGTGGCAGAGATCCCCAACCTAAGAAACTCCAGGCAGTTAATCCACCTCACTGTTACATCTTTTGACCAGATCACATTTCAGGTATTACACAAGTTCAACATGCACCTGTTACCATGGTTTTCAGGAGAAAAATGTACATAGTATCCACCACACACTGCCTAGCTGCTCACAGGAAGCTCAGGAACTGCTCATGTATCAGTAGGTTATTGAGGTACCTTAAGGCCAACAGCACTGTCTACTGAATCAATGATGCTCTGGGAAGTTACCATTCCAAAGATATGTTCCCCAAAAAGGTAAAACAGAAGGTATCTGACAAGCTACTATGGTAGCTCAGCTCATTAAGCCAGAGGCCTAAACCCACCCAAAAATCATTTAGTTCAGCTTGTGCTGCAGGTGTACACCCTTTCAGGAGGGTGAAAGCACACTGCTATCGCCACCTAAGCCAACAGATTCCCATCCTGCCCATTAAACACCTCTGTCATCTGCATCCGTGGTGCTTCAGTGTAGGAACACCAAACAGGCTCCAAGCCCAGCCACACATGTAGTGTGCCAGCAATTAGTACAGTTTGGAATCATACCTCTGAACAGGAGATATGCTGTAGTTTAACAGGCTCTACCTTTGTGTCATGCCCAACACAGGAAAACAGACCGGGCTAGCATTCCTTTGGGAGACAGGAACCACAAATGGCTACAGTCCAGGATAGCTGGAACATGCCTGAAGCTAAAAACCAGCATTTCTGCTCTTCTACAGCAACATCAGCACAGACTAAGGGATATGCTGTTTACCATTGGTAATTTAAGTTTATCTGCTGCTGGGACAGACCTGAGCGCAGATTTTGGACTGAACAGCACACCCAGACCAACATGCATCCAGCCTACCTAGGCTTGGAAGGGCCAAAACAGTGTTACACATTGGGAAGGAGAACAAAAAAAATCTCTCTTGTCCATCAATACAGAACATCAAATTACTGAAAAACTACCACATGAAGTATTTTGATGAAATTTGTCAGATTCTCTAGAATTCGTAAAAAATCCTTCCAAGCCCAACAGTGACGCAGAATTTCCAAAGTCCAATGAAGTCAGTTAATTGCAAATATGCTTAAGAGCACATTTGAATCCACTTACAACAATTTCTGAGTGTGTAAGCTACCATTAAGGTTATCAACTACTCTAGTGCTACACACTGCCACGTTGTCCTGTGTTAAACACCTGACAAGAGAGTCAGCAGTTAACAGTGACATTTCCACAACCATCCCAGCACTGGAGAACTCATTCCCAACCACAACAACTCCCTTGTGCTAAGCTAAAGCCACCACAGGATACGTTACCATGTCACTTCCCATCATAGAACCACTCATGGCTGCTTGGCCAACTCCTGGATTAGCTTCATAACCTATGCCGCCACCACCTCCCAGAGGTGGAAATTTCTGGGCTGCTGAAGCATAAGGATCTAAGAGAGAGAAATATATCATCATATTCTGGCAATTTCTAAGTTAGCCACACAAAGTAATTACTTAAAAGGTTCTTTACCTCCCATGTTCATTGTGGCAGCACCACCCATTCTCATGTCTCGCTCCCTCTGCATAGAAGAAATAACTTTTAACTTGGATAATCAACCACCAAAATCCAAACTTTTCAGGAGACAAAATACAGATAAGGCAAATATCGCCACTGCCCATACACAAACACAAAGGAAGCAAAACACAGCCATGTTAAAAATACATCTACAAAACTCCTGAGAGCATGGTAACGTGAGCCAAAGCCAGCACCATGTCACTTACTGGATCCATGTAACCCATTCTACTATAATTCTCTTCCCTCTGTCTTCTCATCTGCTCTTCCATCTCCCGCTGACGGATCATCATCTCCTCCTCCCGCCGGCGGCGCTCCTCCTCCTGCCTGGTCACCACAAAGCAACGTTAAACCCCAGCAATGATGCACATTCAACACACACAAACATCAACTTCTCCATTAATATAAAGGCACTGAAAGATTAAACTTCAGAACAAAAAAACCATACTCTATGATGCCAAAATATTTAAGGAGAAACTTACACAGGAGTTCAATTTCGCAAACACAAACTGAAGCAGCAATGGTGTTTCTTGAAAAATAAAAACTTTCATATGTAAGTAATTGAAAAAAGAAAAAGGTCCATCTAATTTTTAATAAAATCCCATGAAAGCCAAACTAACCTCAGTTGAATTTCCTTGCGCTTCTGCATTTCCTGATTATGAAGTTCTTCCATCCGCCTCAGCTCCTCCTGGCGCCTCATGAGGTCTGCAGGAATGAAGCCTGTGAGCAGCTTTTCCACACAATGTCCCATTTTAACTAAATCTGAATTACATCTGCACTGGGGCAGAGAAGTACATTCCAGTGTCACTGCTCTTACCAAAACACCACAGAAATTTCAAAAAACTACCAGTTCCTCTTAAACTCTGAAATTCTCAAGTTCACAGTCAGAAGCGTGAATTTTCTCACTAAAGCAAAAAGACACAATTCAGAACCCGTTACCTTGACGCAGGAGGTTTGCCTGATGCTCATGATAAGCATCTTCCATCTCACTTTCAAGTTTGTCCTTGGCATCTTTCATGTTTTTTGCCACTTGCTCTCTCTGCTGCTTTTCCATTTCATCTAAAGATTTCCACCTTTGAGAATATTCAAATTCAAAACTGCCAGGCTGAGCAAAACGGGGAGGAGTCTCTCTTTCCCTGCAAAAGGAAGATACTCAGAGTGGGCAATCCTGGAAATTCAAGGTCAATACAAGATCATGACCAAAATAACAGAATTATCAGGGAACATCAAGGACACCCTGAGAACACCTGACAAGCACAGGAGAGAGAACAGGCTCTGATGGAATTGCTGCATTTTATATACAGGCAACAGCATTGAACACAAATATTTATCACAGCACATGTGGAAACTCCTGCACTATCACATCCAAGCAAATCTTCAGAGTGTTACTGCTTGTTTGCCTCATTTTTAACTGTCTTTAGACATTTCACTGCTGACAATTGCAGGTGGAAAATCTTCAAAAAAAGACAGGCCTTTGCCCAAGCAGGCACAATCAAGGTGGAGTTTTCCAGTGCCAAAGCACTCTGTGGCAAAGGCAAATAACAGCCTTCACTTTCAGGGAAATAGTTATAAAAGTGCCTGAGGGCCAACAGGCTGTTTTGTCATATAAATAAACTCCAATTTAAATTTCGGTAATTTATGGAACAAAATTACCAAGTTCAAAAGCTTTCCATGCATTACCAGTATGAATTACTTCAATGCTTGGAACACTGTATTAATCCACATTGTTCTCAAAGCTGCCTCTAAACCACTTACAATTTTTGATCAAAGCCAGGAATTTTGAGGCTCTTTTTAAGCCAAACAAGACTGACTGGATCTCCCTCCCTGCACTCCCTTTTGTGATCTGGGAAAATATAAAATTCCTACAACAGGTTTAATATACAGATTCTAACACAAAACTGCTGTTTCAGAAAATATTTCTCTAGAATACTTCTCTAGACTCTTTGTTCCTTTACATCAGTAGTCAGCTCATAAGGCAAATCCACATGCAACAAGTTTATACAAATCAGGGAATGAGTTTAAATTGTACTTTGTTTCTCATTTCAAACCATGAATGTAAATTTTTCAAGTTCCCCACGGGATCATCAACCCGAGACATGCCTTCAGGGAGATGACAGCTTTTAACAATAGCATGAAACAGTTCAAGTCTGATTTTTCAAGTTTCTACATATACCAAAACCATGTGTCAAGCTGCTATTTCTTTGTACTACAATGCAGAAAACTGCTTGTGTAACACTTAGTGAATACACTAAACAAATCATTGTTACTTTAAACTATGAATAAACAAAAAAATAAAACCAAGAACAGGCAATACAACCGAAAATCTAAAGCCTGTTTCTGAAAAAGTTTCCATATTTCTCAGTGCCAGTGACAATACCACTTAAAACATCATTAATGCCCTCTTTATAACAAAAAACTGTGCCTACTTTTGATACATCGGATTCTTCTGAGCAAGCTTTTCTGGAAGACCATCTTCATCATCCAGCTGTTCCAAGGGTTCCACAATAACTGGCCTGGGAGTGCTGAACAGAAAATACCCGTTTTACTCCTCTAAAAGCCCTTATTCTGAACAACTAGAATCCTACAGTCTTTATTCAGCTTAAAACTAAAAGTTCCTGACAAAGTACTTACGTCGTCAACAAAAACACGCCCTCAGTACACCGTTCAAATGCTTTCCTTGCAGCTGGCTTTGATGCAAACTCAACAATGCCTTTTCCTGTTGATCTACCTCGATCATCTACAATCACAACAGCTCTTTCCACCGGACCGAACTGGGAAAAAGCTTCCTCGAGCAACTCGTTGGACACGTAGGGCGAGAGGTTCCGAACCGACAGGGCAGCGGCGTGAGTGGCAAAGCGAACGCGGAGCTGCCGGCCCCTCATGGGGGTATCGTCCAACTCTGCCTTTGCGATTTCTGCAAGAGCTCGAGATTCCTGGGGGAAGTGCAAAACCCAGCCTTAGAAAACTAAATTGGACATGACCACACCTCGAGAACGAAACGGATGAACACACAACACGAATGCCTACCAATTTAATGAATCCAAAGCCTTTGCCCTTGTTGATAAAAACCTCTCCCGGCTCCCCGTATTTGGCAAACAGTCTTTTAAAGTCTTCATCTGTTATATCAGCGGGCAAATTCCCAACAAACAACCGGCAGCGCTGCGTGTAAGTCTTCTCCCCGGGCCGCCTCAGCAGAGAGAGATTCGCTTTAAAGCCCTACAAAGAATCAGACCAAGCTATCACTGAGTGCTACACACAGAATTGCGGGGAGCCCTGAGGACCCCGGAGAACCCAAACCGCAACGCCGGGACCACCCGGGCGCTGCGAGGAGATCCGAACCGCAGGCCCGTGGCACCGCGAAGAGACCCAAACCGCAGCCGCGGCACCGCCGGGGGCACCGCGAACGAACCCAAACCGCAGCCCCGGGCAAGGCGACGGAAAGCAAACTGCAGCCCCGGGGCCGCCCCGACACCGGGGACCGCTCGCATCCCGCTGAGGCGCCGCCGCCTCCCCCGCTCCTCCCCTCAAGATGGCGGCGCGGGCGCGCGGAGCCGCCGCCATCTTGTGCCTGAGGGAGGTGTGGGGGGGCCGTGACTCACCTCGTCCGACAGCTTCTCGCTCCTATCTCCCGAGCCCTGCTGTGACCCGAGGCTCTGCTGGCCCTGGTGCTGCTGCCCGCGGCCCCGCGGCTCCCCGCCCGGCCCGCCGCGGTGCCCCGGGCCGCCCTTGTGCGGCCCCTGCTGCGGGCCGCCCGGCCCCTTGGGGCCGCCGCCGGGAGACTGTCCTTGTCCTTTCTTAGGGCCGCCGGCCGGTGTGGGGCTGGGGCTGGGCTTGGATTGTGGCTGTGCGCCGGCAGGAGACGCGGAAGGAGCCGAAACTGGCGGCTGCTGCTGTGGCTGCTGCCCCGCGGGAAGCGCAGAGGATGGAGGCGCTCCCGCTTGGCTGCCGGTGGGTCCCGCCGTGGTGGCGGAGGCTGAGGAGGATGAAGAAGGCGGAGCAGAGGTGGACGTGGGCGGCTTCGGCGGTTCGGGCTTCGGGCCTCCTCCCGGCGGACCTCCTGGGCCTTGCGGGCCGCCCGCCATCGGGCCGCGGTTCTGTCCCATGCCCATGCCGGGCGGCGGCGAGCGGAAATCGTGGTTGGGACCGCCGCGTCCTCCACCGCCGCCACGCCGGTGAAAGCCGCCGCCACCGCCGCCACGGCTACGGAACCGATCCCGCGACATGGTGTATCAGAGGGAGGAGGCGGAGATGAGAAGAGAGCTCCGGCCGCGGCGGCTGCTACTGCTCAGCGCCCGCTGCGCAAAATGGCGGTGAGCTGGACGGCCTCGCCGCCGCCTTTGTCCGCCCGTAATATAGTACGCCCGCCCCCGGAAGCCCCCCTCCTCCCCACCAACCAACCACAGGCACAGGTGGCGGTGACTGACAAGCAAAGTGACCAATAGCGTGTCACAACTCCGTTAACTCTTTGATCTCATTGGTAACGAGCCTGCCCTCTGTCCATTGGCGCGTTTGACCGCCGACGTTGGCACGGGCCGGTCCGTTAACCCCCCGCGTGCTGATTGGGCAGTTTGAGCGGCGGGCGGCGCAGTCACGGCGGGAGCGCGGCTCGTGATTGGCTGGCTCGGCTGTCAGTCAGGCGGAGGCGCGGCCCGGGCCCGGCTGCGGGGCGCCTCAGGGCGCACTGAACCCTGGCTGCGGCTCGAAAAATGTCAAATAAACGTAGTTTCAATTGCAGTTCGCTGCTTTGAAACCCAATCTGAGATAGGAAATATCCGATTTATGCATTCAAGAGTGGTAGTGGAGCCCCGGCGCCAGCATGGGGAGTCACGTTCAGTGTTTTGTGTTAAAAGTCGGGCAGGGAAGCACCTAAAATGAGCCTGATTTAGGAACAGCGATCCGCAGTTACTTTCCAGACGCCCCAGGAAAGCAGGACAGAGCTTGGTGTGAACAAAAAGTGACGCCAGCTCCCCAAAATGTGCACGGTGCATTCTGAGGTGAAAAATAAAGCAGCTGTAGCAAGACCGTGATGGTTACAGTCCCGACATTGCATGTTCCATTACAGAAAACAGACCAGAAGCACATTCCAGTTCTTTAGTGTGCCTGCTTTCAGCAGTGCCATTTTTATACCTCCCCTTCAGCAGTGTTTCCGTCCATCCCCCTCTCAAGCTCCCAGGAATGTTTCACATTCAGTTTCAGGTCTGAAATTAAAAATATCAAACCCCGTGGGAACCCAAGGGAAAATCCCACGTTAATTTCACAGACCTGAACTGTGGCAGTGCTGTGGTAAAATATCATCAATTGCATGAATATTTCTGACATCCTGGGGAAGTCAAAGGTTTCATTCTTCATTGAATCACGGAATCACAGAGAACAATTACTTCCCGAAATGCCGTCCATCCCTGCCCTCTGGCACTGGGAAGTCATTCCCCTTTTCCCTTGTAAATTGTCTCTCTCCATCTTTCCTGTCAGCTCCTTCAGGTACTGGAAAGAATTAGCTCTTCCCAAAGTCTTTTCTGCCAGCTGAACAATCCCAATTCTCCCAGCCTTTCCTTATAGGAGAGCAACAAAATAAATGTCTCTGTGGGTTTATATATTTTAAATTAAAAAGGAGCCACAGATTGATTCTGGCCCTGAATCAGTGTTTTACTGCCTGTGGGACTTCAGCCACTTCCAAGCGCTGCAGGATGGAAACTCCAGGTTGTTTTAAAATGGATTCTGGCCCTGCTGCCAGCAGTGAGTGTTTCCACCACGAGGTGTCTCAGAGGTTAAATCACTGCAAGAACAAATTTGGGACTGGCTCTTATCACAAACTAACAACTGGCATCTCCTTGCTGTCACATCTGGTTCTGTCTCTTCATGAAACAAATAACATTGAGTGGAAAAGGGTTGAGTTTGCCTGTGTTGTGTCTTAAGTATAAATGAACTGTATTTTCAGGAGCTACTAATTTTTATCATTCTTCAAAAGAGATAAAGAGTGTAATTATTCTCCTAATTCTGCAAAAATCTGCAGAGCAAAGATCAGAACAGAAAAAGGGAGCTCAGATTTCTGCAGGACCCAAGGGGGGATTGATGGGGTGTCTGGGCAGGACCAGGAGTTGGACTCAATGATCCCTCTGGGTCTCTTCCAACTCAAGATATTCTGTGATTCTATGACTCTATGAAAAATCTATACAAGAATCTGTAGAATTTATCCAAAGTCTGCAAAGTGGATTTGAATTTCTCCAGATCCAGGGTAAGATCCATGTTTTGCAGCTGCAATATGAGTGTTTATCCTGGTCTTCAAATCAGAGGAAAACTGATGCCTGAGCAGGACTTGAAGTAAAAACAACCTCTGGTAACAGTGACCTGCTTTGTAAGTGTTCAGCTGGTTGGTTTTGTATAAAAACAGACACTGAGGAAAAAATTTTGGGATGTTCTCCCCAGTATAAATAAATAAATATAGTTCTGTTCCACTATAAATAAATATATCTGAGACTGGAAATGTTCTGTGATACCTGGGGTAAGAGTTGAAGAATTTCTCCGTCCTAACATTGATCTTTTCATTGGGATGTTCAGTGCACACATACATTAGTTCAGTTTAATAGGAGCCATTGAGAGAAGCAAAAAAGGAAGAACTCCAGACCTCTCTCACCCTCAAAATATTAATCTATTTAAAAATAACACTGCTGTTACTAATTCTGAGGATTTTTCATATTGTACAACTGATCTAAAAATTGAATTAAGCCGTGGTAAGAAGCAGTCTGTGACTAATGAGGAAAAGACCTTAGAGGAATATGCCAGGGAATCAGGCTGCCACAGAGGTGCCCAAAGTTCTGAATGTCTCTGCTGCCACGAGCACAGGATAATCCTCAGGTAATCCCTGTGTGGAGCTCAGCAGGTGATTGATTCAGATACATTTTTCCCCCTAAACTGTTTCCTCTTGTTATAAACATAAACACAAGACTGGCAAGGAGAAATCTGAATTATGTCTGTATTATTAATTGCAGATTGGAGGAGGAAGGAGCAGCGTGTGTCCAAGTTGCTAATTAGGAATAATTACCCCATGAGGTTCTGTAAATGTCCCAAGTACAACAAACAGGAATCCCACTAACATCCCTTCCTACTGAAGGAGCAATTAAATGCTGTGAGGAGATGTCTGCACTCCCTGGCCATTCCCTGGAAAATTTTGACCCAGAAGAAAACAGTTGAAGGGCTGTGTGCACAAATTCCAGTATGTCCCAGAACTAGAGGTGCTCAGGAATTTCAAGAATCAGGAAGCAAAGGGAGGAGTGGGAAGGGAGAGCAGAGCAGGGAGGCACTCAGAAGGTGCAGGGGAGAGTCCTTGCCCTGCTGCAGCCTCTCCTAAACAGAGTCTGTGGTGCACTGGGATAAAGCTGCCTGAAGAACAGGGATTCCTGCAGAACCTTTCATCATTCTGGGGCTCACCAGAGTGTTACAAAGGGACCTTTGATAGAATAAAGGAGGAAGCAAAATGCCAATAGCATCACCTGGTATCTGAACCTGAGGCAGGACAGAGTCTCTTCAGCTCACAGCAACTTTCCCTGGCACTCAGTGATGAGGGTTCTCCTCTCCCTGCAGGGCTGTTTTCACCTCTCCTTGAGCACAGATTGAATCTGCCCTCCAAGAGGTTTTTCCTCCATACCATCACAAATATGCCTATAGGCTTAAAACCAGAGAGCTCTGAGGTTGGGAAGTTCTGTGACTTGATGAGACCACACAATCTGGATAAAGTGATCTTTCCTCCTCTTGCTGCCTGTGTCTCCTCTCTCAGCAGCAGCTGCTGTGCCAGTGGGTGATCCCAGAGTGATCCTTGGACAGCTGGGCATGCCAAGAACGGCTTCAGAGAGCTCCAAGAGCCTCCATTCCCAGTGATGTTAATTGGAGTTAAGGATGCTCAGTGCCTTGCAGGAACACTCAGCACAAAGCTGTCAATCCAGACATGTCCTTGAGCTGTGGACAGAAATGAGATAGACAGAACTAGAATTTATCCCACTGCCCTACAGTTAACAGTAAGCATGCCATCTATTAAAATAATTTAATCTTCTGTGGTTTCCTACTAGAAAGAATTTAATTTTGTATTTCTTTGATTGAGAGAATTTAAAACTCTGTCACATTTTGTCACCTACTGGGCAGGGTCCTTTAGATGCAGCCCAGAAATCCAGGTGTGCCCTGGGCTCAGCAGCTGAGGGAGGGGATTCACTCAGACTGCCTGGGAATGCTGCATCCAGTTCTGGTGCCCCAACATAAAGGGAACTTGGAACTGTTGGAGAAAATCCAGAGAGATGTGAATTTAATAAAGGGATGGAGCACTTTCCCCATGGAGACAGCCTGGGAGAGCTGGGGCTGTTCAGCTGGAGAAGAAAAGGTTGTTTGGAGACCCCACAGCATCTTCCAGGATCTGCAGGGGCTCCAGGAAAGCTGGAGAGGAACTCTGCATCAGAAACTGGAGTGACAGGACAAGGAATGGCTTCCCACTGAGGAGGGGAAATTTAGGTTTGATAAATGGAAGAAATTCTCCCTTGTGAGAGGGCAAAGGGTGCCCAGGGAAGCTGTGGCTGCTCCATCCCTGGAAGTGTCCAAAGACAGGTTGGACTGGGCTTGGGGCACCCTGGGACAGTGGAAGGTGTCCCTGCCCATGGCAGGGGTGGCACTGGGTGGGTTTTAATGTCCCCTCCAACCCAAACCAGAGTGGGGTTCTGTGACAATAAATATGTGGCAAGAATGGGATGTGTTACAGAGAATCCTGTGCTTCCATCTCACAGAGCCAGGCAGGGAAACAGAGACAACAACTCTGCAAAATCCCAGCAGTTCTGAGCTGAGCCCTGGTTAATGTTTGGCTATGCATGGAATGTCAGTGGGGCAGAAGGGAGTAAACTCACAGGGCTGTATTTCATAAGGCTGCCATGACTTTCTCAAAAATCTCAAGACTGGCAATGTCTTCTCTATAATTATTTTTTAATATACTGCTATTTCCAAAAGACAAACACAAAGGATGAAAGAGAAAATCAAACCCTTTTTTTCTTCCTAACACAAAAATGGTGGCAATTTTAAAATAAACAATTTTATTGTGCCTTTGGAAAAAGTGATGTAGTCACAGCATGAATTCAGGATGATATTAAAAAGCAGCAACCAGAGTTTGTGAGTGGGCAGTAATTGCCAATAAA
Organism: Zonotrichia albicollis; assembly: GCF_047830755.1. Lineage (NCBI taxonomy): Eukaryota > Metazoa > Chordata > Aves > Passeriformes > Passerellidae > Zonotrichia > Zonotrichia albicollis. Next base: position 9,663,723 of record NC_133838.1, on the reverse strand, counting down.
GATTCAAGACAACACAAATGGCTAAAGAACTGCAGAGGTTATTCATGTCACTCCTCAGTGACTCTCAGAAGACAAAGATAAAATTAATCCTGCTGTAGCAGCAGGCACTTGAAGAGACTTCCCAGGGGATGATGCTCTGACAACCTGACACCTATCCCAGACCTTGAGCACAATCACATTTTGCAAAAGTCTAACAGTTCCCTTTTTGAAAATTACTTTTGGCATCTTATTATGGCAAATAATAAGATCTAAACATCTCGGTGACATGATGGCTAGCAGAGCTGCAAGCAATCTGGGATGTCTTGTGCAGGTTTTACTGATCTCACCCCATTTATTCTGGGGGTTCACAGGGTGAGCTTGGTGCCAGCATGAGCTCTCCCACTGCTGCTTGGGGTGGGAGTTTGGATTTTCTGCAGGGAGACAAGAGCAGATAGAAAAACAAAATGAAGACCCAAAAGCTAAGAGAAAACTCACATTTCCTTTCTTCTTCTTCACCAACAGAATCTGCCATGAATCTACTACAAAACTTCTTTTAACATAATCTGGATTTCCATCAGGAAAACTTTCCAATGAGTGTCCTGGTAGCACAAGAAAGGCATGAATACAGCTGGAAAATAGATAATGACTGTATAAGAAGAGAAGTGTAACAAAGAGAAATTTTCTGGTTGCTTTTATGGCAACCTCCACCCACCAGTCTGCTATGGATGAGATGCACCCATGTCCCAAGGGGGAGGTGGTCTACAGATAAATAATAAATTCAGTTTTCTGTCTGAGTTTTGTGCTTCTGCCATAGAATTTTTCCCAACAGATCACTCATTACAAAAAAAAAAAAAAAAGCTTCAAAATTTGAAGCCTTTTTGCACTGAGAATTTTTAAGGCTCCAGAGTAAGAAAGATTCAGAGTCCCTGATGCAGAGCAGCATCAGCTGTTTGTAACACAGAATTAGCTATAAAAGTCTGCATCCCACATCTGCACGTTGGTCACTGTCTGTTTAAATATTTCATGATGTGTGCAATTAAGTTCTTTCCTCCCTGTTGACTCTGTGACTTTAGAAATCCAAAGTATTTATCTCGACCCATGTTCTGGGCTTATTTTCACATTTGCACGCTGACAATGAAGCAAAACAATTTCTTTTTTATTTATAACCAGATTCACTTTGGGGAGCTGAGAGCTGCCATATTTGGTGTGCAAAAACTGCTGTCTGGCATGTTTGGAAACAAAAGCCTGTGTTATTGAGACTTAAAAAGAGGATGCAAAATAGATTTATAATTATTGTAATTAGAATAAAAGCATGATTGCACTGAACTTAAATCCTGGTCCAAATTTCATACACATGCACAAACCATCCAAACAGAAATTAACTTCCTAATTAATATTGGATCATTCCTATTATAAAAAAGGCACTATTAATTATTGATGATGCTTGTGCTTTTCCTGAGCTGTTTCCATCTTTTCCCCTCCAGCTCATGGAGTGCTGGGGGTAATGCAGCACGTACAAATAAATCACTCAGAGGTGTGGAAGTTACTCACACTCCTGCACGCAGGAGGATCTGCTCCTGGATGTTCTTATCAAACAGAATACAGAGGGGCATTTGTTTGTACGAGCAGAGCTAGAATATTCTCTTTAGAGTTCAGCTTCCTCCTTTCATCCCACCCACCACCAGACACTTCCTGACATTTCTCCTGCAGGCAGAGCAAGGCAACTGCTCCTTTTCTTTTTTTTTTTTTTTTCCTTTTTCAACGGCTGCTCCTTCAGTTATCTGTGGGTGGTGGGGGAAGGGGATGTTAACAGCAAACACAGCCAGAGCAAGTCTGGGAATGAGGGGGAGTTTCAGGATGGAAATAGGCCCCTGCCAGCCCTCCTGCGTCTGTGTCTCTATGACTAAGCGTTTGCTTTTTAAAACTTGCCTTTTCTCTTCCCTTGATCCTTGTGCTTTCCAAGCCTCCTGTTCCCCTTTGTCCTGGCAGCTCCAGGGAAACGCAGATCCCACCCAGCACGTGAGGGACAAACCAGAGCAGCCCCTGAGCTGGGACACAAACCCACATTTCCTGTCTGCTCAGGGCTCAAGGGGAGACACCACTGCAGGTTTTTATTCCTCTGAAATATTCCCTGTATTTTCTTACAGCATTACAGCCCTGCAGTATGAGAGCACCTAAATTTAAGAGGTGTCCACAGTTTTGTCCATTTCTGGGACACGAAAGGCCGCTGGCTGCTCATCTCCACATCCCTTTTCAGTCCATGACAGCAACAAGGACAAAGAAGTGCCCAAAGCACCACATGGTTACTGGTGAATGTGGTGGTTGGATTTGATGATCTTAGAGGTCTTTTCCAACCTTAACATTTCATGATTCTTTGTGGGTACAACATCTGCAACAGCTGTATTTTCCTTCACCCATCTCCCAAAGCTGTCCCATTTGGATGCTCACTGGAAAGAAAAGATTATTTATTATTATTAATTCATGTTTGGCCTGAAACACTCAGCAGGGCTGTTCCACCTGCAGCTGGAATTCTCTGGAGACCCTGTGCAGGAGCAGAGGCAGGAATGCCCAACCCCAACCCATGGGGCTGGCAGGTTTTAGGGGTGCCCAGCCCCAACCCATGGGGCTGGCAGGTTTGGGGTGCCCAGCCCCACTCTGCACAGCTGGCAGGTTTGTAGGAATGCCCAGCCCCACTCTGCACAGCTGGCAGGTTTTAGGGGTGCCCAGCCCCAATCTATGAGGCTGACAGGTTTTAGGGGTGCCCAGCCCCAACCCATGGGGCTGGCAGGTTTTAGGGGTTCCCAGCCCCACTCTGCACAGCTGGCAGGTTTGTAGGAATACCCAGCCCCACTCTGCACAGCTGGCAGGTTTTAGGGGTGCCCAGCCCCACTCTGCACAGCTGGCAGGTTTTAGGGGTGCCCAGCCCCTCTCTGCACAGCTGGCAGGTTTCAGGGGTTCCCAGCCCCACTCTGCACAGCTGGCAGGTTTTAGGGGTGCCCAGCCCCTCTCTGCACAGCTGGCAGGTTTTAGGAGTGCCCAGCCCCACTCTGCACAGCTGGCAGGTTTGTAGGAATACCCAGCCCCACTCTGCAGAGCTGGCAGGTTTTAGGGGTGCCCAGCCCCAACCCATGGGGCTGGCAGGTTTGGGGTGCCCAGCCCCACTCTGCACAGCTGGCAGGTTTGTAGGGGTGCCCAGCCCCACTCTGCACAGCTGGCAGGTTTTAGGAGTGCCCAGCCCCACTCTGCACAGCTGGCAGGTTTTCTGGGTGATCTATATTCAGCTGTGCATGCCCCTGGGGATGTGCAGAGATCATTCATCCAGTTCACTGAACTGCAGCCTGCATGTGAAGGGGGTTTTGTGGTTCCTTTCTAAATGTCACTGGTTTAAAGAGGAATAGTCTCACTCAGGGTTGTGCAGCAGATTGGAATATGGGCACTCCAGGGGTGAATTAAAAAGCAATTCAAAAACAATAGCGTGGAACAATCTTATCTTTCCCCTGCCTTATCCAGGCATTTATCTTGCTCTGTTCTGAGGAGTCATCACCACATTACCCACATATTCTGCAGTGTCTCTTTTAGCCATGTTAGTGCACAGACAGTTCCTGCAGAATCACAGAATCATGGAATGGTTTGGGTTGGAAGGAACCTTAAAGATCATCTTGTTCCAAACCCTGCCATGGGCAGGGACAACTTCCACTATCCCAGGTGGCTCCAATCTCCATCCAACCTGATCTTGGACACTTGGATCCAGGGACAACCTGTTCTAGAGCCCCTGTGAACACACAGAGCTCCCTGTTCCTTCACAGGGAACAATTCCTTCCAAATCTCCCATCTAACCCTCTGGCAGTGGGGAGCCATTTCCCCTTGTCCTGCCAGCCCTTGCAAACAGCCTGTCCCCATTTTTTCTTGTTGTCCCCTTCAGGCACTGCAAAGCCACAGCCAGGTCTTCCCAAAGCTGGACCAACAACACCCAAGAGTCTGAAGAAGCTGAACAATGTCCTGCTCTGGTTCCAACACCCTACAGAGAACAGGTTTGGCTGTCTCAGCCCACACCAGGGTCAATCTGGCTTTAAATGGTTCCTCTCACTGGCACCCCCTTGTCTGTCCTTTGTGCACCCTCAGCAAACCTGCAGCAGGCAGAGATTTCAACAGCACGTGGCTGATTTACCACCTGTTGTAGTGACAGGATCGATTTCTCACAGAATCCTTTGCACAGTGGTCTGAAAGCATTTTGTATTGCATGCCCAAAGTTCCATCCCTCCCTGATTCCTTAGGAGAACCACACAATGATGTCTGTTCCCATTAAAAAGCTTGAACAATTTCATTTTCTACCATTCTATAGAAACTTACAATGTAGCCCCAAAAAGTTACAGGAGTTTTGTAGAGTTCTCGTGGTATTTGAGGTTATCTGAGTGGTTCAGCATTTGGCACTAGGATGACAAGAAAAAAGAGGTTTAGTCAACACAAAAACACCCATAATTTCTAAACTTCAGCCTGAAAACATGAAGGCAGCCTTTGCAAAGCCTCAGAAAGCAGAGGGCAAAAAGAAAAAGCAAGTTTATTTTCCTGAGTGTCTTAATTCCTAAACCAAACTCAAACTTTTAAAGTCTTCCTCATACTTGAATTCCTCAGCATTTCTGTTAAGTTAATAAATATTTATTCTTTATTATATTTATTATGTAGTAAATTTATTTCTCTATTTTCTGTCTTCCTAGAAAATCCCATTGAGGAATCTGTGCATTTTCAGCTGGTCCACAATCTGTGCTTGTGACCCTCATGCTTTTGGGACACCTGTGTGTTCACAGTGAAATTTGTGCAAAACACCTGGGGAACCCTGATATGTGCAGCCCTATATTGATATTGAGACAGTATTAGAATTTCTAACTCTAAAAAAAAAAAATATAAATCCCTATTCATTTTTTTAATGTTATTGTATTTTGTCCCATAAAAAATTAAATATTCATTATTTTCTTTGTAGCTATCTAAATTTTTAATTAGATAGCTACAAAGAAAAGAATTAAAAAAAAAACTTTTAAAATTGCTATACAATTTCTCATAGCAATTTCTTAAATTGCTATACAGTTCTCATATAACATCTTTTGCCATTAAAAAAACCCAATTTCTTTGAGAAATTTCACAAAACAACTTATCAACTGTAATTATTTTAGACTTCAAGATAAGGATTATTTTAATTTAGACTTGAGGATGAGGATTATTGCATAAGTGAAAAGCATTAATTATTAAATTATGACATTAATTATCTCTCTATCCTTGGAATGCCATGATTTCTAAGAGAGACCTGACAGGATTTCCTAAATGAATCCCAATATTCTGCATCCAGCATTTCAGGCCAGATGAAGGACAGTGTTTATATAAGGATCACTTCAGTCACCACTGAAATGCAGCTGCAGCTCAGCACCAGTCTATAACTGTGCAAATCAGATAAACTGGGAAGTGGAGATTTCCTTTAAGACCAAGTTTTAATTAGCAGATAGATTATTTAATTATTAAAGAGACAAGAGCGCATTGTCCTTACCAACTTCTGGGCGCTGGCAATGTCCAACATTGCTCACAATAAAAAACCCTCAATAATCTGAATCTCACATATGGTTTCAAAGGTTTTCTTAATAGGCCATCAGTGTTCATTGGCTATGTGTTATATAGTTCTCTTTTAATTAGTGTTCTGCTGGGTAATTCTCTTGCTATTCATGCTAATTAGTGCCATGCTCAGTGTTTCTTTCCTTTGGGCTGGTGGTTTCTTGCTCCATGGGTTGGCAGTGGTGATCTCCTCCTGCCACAAAAATGATTCTTCACCCAGCTGTTGATTCAGCACAATTACAGGTTGGGTTTATTGGCTGTTCCTCATCTTGCATTTCTGCCAGGTGTCTTTGTGGCCCGTCAATTGTGCATTTCCTGTGGCCACCATCACTGGACATCCCTCTCCCCGAGCTTTGTTAAACTCCCTCTAGGTCTGAGATCATGAAGCATGTCCAGGCCTGACCCTTAACAAGGCAATTTTACCAACAATAACTTCTACCAACAATAACATCACAGAAAATCCTGAAGAAAATTTTGACGTATTCCACGTTTTTCAACAGTACCAACAAAATTAAATTAAACTCAGTTAAAAAATTAATTCGAAATGAATTCATTCACGCATGACGCAGCAGAGGTACAATAGGCAGGACAGGTGAGGTGGGCGCCGTGAGGGCGGCGCTGTGGCCTGGCAGGCCCTCCCCCCCAGGAGCCCACCGACCACCTGCCGCCAGCGCGGCAGCCCCGGCAGCCGCGCCACGAGGTCGCCGCCCCCACATCGCCGCCGGCAGCGCCGTGAGGGCGGCGGAGCCCCGGGGCCGCTCCCGCCGCGGGATCCCGGCGCGTCCCCCCCGCCTCAGGGCACCCCCGACCCCGCGGCCCCGCCGAGCCTCCGGCGCGCAGGCGCGGGCGCGCGCAGGCGTGCGGCGCATGCGCGGGCGGCCCCGCGCTGGGCTGGTCGGGGCAGCTCCGGGAGCAGCGGCCGCGGCCTGGCGGGTCCGAGCCCCCCCCCCCCGCCGCCCTCGGGGAGCCGCCGGGCCCCCCCTCAGCCCCGCCCGCCGCGCCGCGGAGCCCCCCGGAGCCGCCGCCCCCCGGAGCGCGGGGGAGGCTGAGAGGGAGTGACCCCCGGCCCCTCGCCCCGGGCTGGGACAGCTGAGGGGGGGCGCAACATGGCGGAGGCCAAGGAGGAGGGGCCCGGCCCCCGCGGCAGGGTGAGTGGGGGGCGCGGGGGGCGCGGGCCGGGGCGGGATGCGGCGGGCGGGGCCGGGGGTCCCGGGGGCACCGAGCCGCACGAGCTGCCCGGCCGCAGGCCAGCAGCGCTGCCCCTCGGGGCCCTTGAGCTTCCTCTCCCTCGGGGCAGTGCCCGAGCATCCCCGCCACGAGCGTCTGGGCATCACTTCAATAATAAACTTGCAGCTGAGCAGGAGCTGTCGTCACCGTCCGTCTCCTTGTTTAAAGCACGATGTCCTTGCTGCTCCTCTTAATTCCAGTTGTCCATGTCAGGCCAGAGTGAGCCAAGATGGCAGCACCATGCAGTTCTTGGGTGCTCAGGCTGTGAGCATTGAATGGTTTCTGTTAGCCATGGCCATGCCGGGGTTTGGCTGTAGCCCCTGTGTGACTCGTGTTGGCCATGCCAGGGTTTGGCTGTAGCCCTTGTGTGGCTCGTGTTGGCCATGCCAGGGTTTGGCTGTAACCCCTGTGTGAGCCGTGTTGGCCATGCCAGGGTTTGGCTGTAACCCCTGTGTGAGCCGTGTTGGCCATGCCAGGGTTTGGCTGTAGCCCCTGTGTGACCCGTGTTGGCCATGCCCCTTCCAGGACTTGGCTGTAACCCCTGTGTGACCCATGTTGGCCATGCCAGGGTTTGGCTGTAGCCCTTGTGTTGCTCATGTTGGCCATGCCAGGGTTTGGCTGTAGCCCTTGTGTTGCTCGTGTTGGCCATGCCAGGGTTTGGCTGTAGCCCTTGTGTGACCCGTGTTGGCCATGCCAGGGTTTGGCTGTAACCCTTGTGTGACCCGTGTTGGCCATGCCAGGGTTTGGCTGTAACCCCTGTGTTGCTCGTGTTGGCCATGCCAGGGTTTGGCTGTAGCCCTTGTGTGAGCCGTGTTGGCCATGCCAGGGTTTGGCTGTAGCCCTTGTGTGAGCCGTGTTGGCCATGCCAGGGTTTGGCTGTAGCCCTTGTGTGAGCCGTGTTGGCCATGCCAGGGTTTGGCTGTAGCCCTTGTGTTGCTCATGTTGGCCATGCCCCTTCCAGGACTTGCCTGTAGCCCTTGTGCCAGTCAGTGCCTTTAGCCATGGACATCCCAGCTCTTGGTGCTTTGTTGTCACAGCTTGGGCCATTGTTGTCACCTCTTGGTCTGTAAGCACACTGTCCGTTCTCATCTGTTTGGTATCAGAGTCGTGAAGGGTAGAAAACACCTCCAAGGTGATCAAACCCAACTTTACTTGAAGAACTGCTTCATCTCTTAAACCAGTGGAAGGTTCTTTGTGGCCAACACTTTGTAGTTGTGAAGGAAATGTGGGTGAATGTTTTAAGCAGTGCTGAAAATAATCTTGCCACGAGTCCAGTCCTCTTTCCTTCACACATGTAGTATTTAGTTGAAAGCTTTTTGCCAGGAATGAGGTTTCAGTTGTGTTTCTGCTTGAGTGGAAGAGTCAACAGTCCACTACAAGACTGAGCTGTCCAATTCCCTTTCCCCAAAGATGAAGAAGTTTCCCCATTCATTCTCCAGCTTTGGGAAAAACAAGAGCAGAGGCTCAACTTTTCCACTGGGGCATGGGAGAGAAGTTTAATTGCTGAATTTGTATCAGGGAACTCGAAACTTGTGAAAGTAATTGTTGATTAACATTGAAACTAATTGTTACCAAAGAGAAAACCAATTGTTACCAAAGAGAGCATGAGGGTCTCACTTGAGTGAGTTGTGTAGATGTTTGACTACTCTGCAGTTAGGGAGTGAAAATCATCTCTGAGTTTCTTAAACCTGTGTCTTTCAAACACTTCACTTTACAGGCTCCAGGAATTTCGTGGAATTGCTCCCAGAGTACATAAATGTGCAGGTCTTTGGGGGAATTGATATTGGCTAGCTGCAAGAAGTGTGAAGGGAAATGGCTGCATGTAGGGCAGTAACTTGAGAAATCTTGAATTAAACTTCATTGCCAGTGACTGAAATGTTGGTGGACATAAGGAAACACTTGTGCACCATGAGGACAGCCAGGTGTTGGAGCAGCTTGCTCAGAGGTTGTGCAGTCTGTGCTGGTGTCTCTGGTTTCTTTGCACTCATTGCCTTGACGTGCTCCTTTTATCTGCAGAGTCACTTGGTGTTACCTACAGAAAAAGAGAATGTTGCCTTTTTCCTTCCCAAGCTTGACACTTACCCACTGAGAAATAACAAATTCATCATCTGCTCAATCTCATCTTCATTGGTCTTGGGAAAAATCATTTCTGTCTCTGTTGGTTAATTATTCCCTGGGTGCCAAGTGTGGAAGTCTCCATCAGTTCCTGCTGCACGTGTCCCTGCAGGTTCTGGAAAGCTCCTCATGCTGTTGGCATTGACAATGTTCTCTGCTCCTGCTGAAGCACAGGGCTTCAGTAAAAGTCAGGAATGATCCAGGGAAGTGGTGCTGCCCTGGGCAAGTAAATTGGGAAAGAGGAAACCCAACTTGTCTGTGAGGCATCATCCCAAAGCTGCTTTTGCCACAAGATGCTCTTGAGGAACGTGGGGAGAGGTGAATCCTGGGCTGCTCCAAAGGCTGATGGAGCCTGTGAGGAGTGAGCAAACTGTAAATCAGCACACAGAGATCTCCTAATAATTAATGAGGTCATGGAAGACCTTAATTTCCCAGTTCTCTTCCCACAGTGGCCCAGTTCCCATTCTGCAGGAGGTCGTGGGTTTGGGTTCTCCCAAGTCTTGTGCCTAAGGCAGAACAAGCATTTCTTGTAAAAATTATTTTCCTTTGTGTGGAGAAAAATCAAGAGTGATTTAATGATTTCTTCAGACAGGAGCTTAGCAGTTGGTGGTGTTTTCAGAATTGTTCTTTGCAGTATTAGAATCTCTGCAATTATTCCAGAAGCACATCCACTGGAACTGGCATGTTGCAAATCCCATGGATAAGCAGTCACCATCTTTTAACTCAACAAACTAAAGGATAAAATTTTTGCCAATCTAAGACTGACAGAAGTTTATCTAATTTGATTTTTAATAGGTTTTGGTAAAGTTTTATGTCTAAATTGTTTTAGAGCAGGTTAATTTCTGCCCCAAATCAAACTGTTGTGTATGCTAAGAAAACATTTACTACATAAAATCAACTTGAAAGATATCTGCTAGTATGTTTTTTAGTAGTTTACAAAAAAAATTTGGCAATTCAACTTTAATTTGTGTATAATATAATTGTTTTGAACAGTTGATTGTTTTGACTGGAATGTTCATTTATTTACAACAGTTGTTGATAACTCCTTGGACCAGGCCAGACAGTTTGGGCTGTACTGAAATTTGACACTTGGACTGTTGGAAATGAATGTGGTGTGAACAGGTGAACACTTGGCTGTCCACATTAATAAAACAGATGTTTGCAAAAGATTTTTAATTTTGCATGACTGTAATTAAAAATTGAAGGAGAGCATCTTATTTAGAAAGTTTTGGTGCTGAATTACTCCAGAATGGTAGAAAGATGATGAAAATGTTTTTCTGCCAAGGATTGTGCACCTCTCAAAGGATGTTTTAATGTCAAAATCTTGGAATTGTCTTTCCAAAAATGAGCAAAATGGATCCCAGGCATTTAGGTTAAGTTGTGTAAAATACAAAAAGTTAAGTCAGCTCTTTGTGTCCAAATTTGTTTAATTTTAAGAGTAGCTGGAAGTATTATAGGGGTTACCTCTAGTTTAAAAGTGCATTGTGTCTAATGTCTTTGAGCTTTTTAGTAAAAAAAAGTGTGATGAGTAATTGTTGTGATAACCAAAGTTTAATACATCAGATTTTTGGTGACAAAGCCAAGACTTTAATTCTACACTTGGTCCTTTTCCCTTTTGATAGTTGGTCCACAGTCCCAGGGCAGGATAAATTGCTGCTGCCAGAATTCTTTCATTTCCTTTGGAAAGAGAGGAAATCTGAATCATTAGCCTAATAAACTAATGTTTAGTTGTCTAAATTTAGGTGAGAAAAACTCAAAACAGAATTAGCACAACTATACAGAGTTATTCCCACAGGAGGCATTTTGGAGTACTTCCTTTTTATTATTATTATCTTTTTAATAACTTCTTTGTGTATTTCTGCAAGTCTTGATATTACTTGAAAGAACATGAAAAAGATTTCATCTGCATTGAAATTCATCTTTATATGGTGCTGTTTGCAGACAACTTCAGGTTCAAACAGTTCACTCTCTTTATAAACTTAATTTACAGTGGGTTGGTTTATTTTTTCTCCTATTAGTAACATAACTAGTAGCAACTAATTACTAACATAATTAATCATCTTTCTGGATGAAACATTGAGTGATCTTCCTGAGGTTCTGGTGCTGCTGCTCCAGCCTGGATTGTCACTTTTGGCATTTCTTGGTTGTATTTCATGGATTGGTTTTCCCTGAAGGACACAGTGATGGCTCTCTCTGGATGAGCTCCATGGAATTAAGGGGATTCCATGCTTTGCAGAGCAGAACTTTCTCACCAGCCATACTTTTGAAAGCTTTGCCCAAAAGCACACATTTGTGATCTGGACAGTGCTGTGCTTGTGGAATAAGCTGAAATATGTGACTGAACTGAAACACTTGGTTTGGAGTCAGTAACTGCTGAGCATCACAGCATAAACACACATATTGTGACACAGACCCTGCTCTGATATTGGAGATTTTTATCTTTTGGAATTCCCATTTAGCTCTCCTTCCTCATGCTGAGAGAAACTGGAATTCTTTTGATTTCCCCTCATTTACAGCCTCAGTGTAACCAAAATCTCAGCATTAGTGGTCGTTTGTGTCTTACCAGCAGCAGAGAAGTTCAGCACAGAGCCAGGGGTGAAGTTTTGAGGGAAGAAATTCTTTGTTTGGAAACAAAGTCATTCTTGTGGATGTCTTGGTTTGATTGCTTGCTGTGTGGTTTGTGTCTGTTTCTAAATTGAAAAACCCAAAGCACATCCAAATCTGATATCTTTGCAATGACCATTGCAAGGAAATTTGTTGTTAATAACAAATATTAGGGAGAAATTCTTCCCTTTGAGGGCAGTGAATCCCTGGCACAGGTGCCCAGGGAAACTGTGGCTGTCCCCATTCCTGGAAATGTCCAAGGCCAGGTTGGATGGGGCTTGGGGCAGCCTGGGATAGTGGGAGGTGTTGTTTGCAACAAAATGATCTTTAAGGTCCTTTCCAACCCAAACCAAACTGGGACCTTGTGATTGCCAAGTGAAACCATCACATGTGGAGCTGCTTCCTTCTCAAATCCATGATTTTGTGTGTGAATGGGAGAAAGGCTTGGATCATCCTATGGTTTTTGTAGGTATAGATGAAACCCACCAATATTCCAGAAAAAATAAGGCTCTCTGCAACTTCTGTGTGTTTGACAAGTTCTTTTTGGCCCTATGCATGTTGGTAACAATATGCAGGTTCTGTGTGTGTGCTGGGTGGGGATGGAAACTATAAATTTGTTTGGAATTGGCCTGTGAATATTCCAAAAGCTCAGGAATATCAGAAAAACCTGGTGGCAGAAAGGGATGGTAATACTCTATGCTGAACTGCTCCCTGTGGTTTCTGGTGAATAATCCAGAATTCATAAAATGCAGAAATGAAAGGGGAGCAGCACATGCCTAAATCTTCTGTCCTGACACTTAAAAATTGAAGATGTGTAAATGAGATGGAAGGTAAAACTGTATTTCTTGAACAGAATGTAGGGAGCCACAAGCAGTTGGGAAATTCCTGCTGTTTTACATTTGGGATTTGCCTTTAAAAACTCCAATCACTGTATTACCTAAATCTTCTGTCCTGACACTTAAAAAATGGAGGTTTGTGAGATGGAAGGTAAAACTATTTCTTGAACAGAATGTAGGGAGCCACAGGCAGCTGGGAAATTCCTGCTTTTTTACATTTGGGATTTCCCTTTTAAAACTCCCATCACCATCTCCACTGTATTACCTAAATCTTTTGTCCTGATACTTTAAAATTGAAGATGTATAAGTGAGATGGAAGGTAAAACTGTATTTCTTGAACAGAATGTAGGGAGCCACGAGCAGCTGGGAAATTCCTGCTGTTTTACATTTGGGATTTGCCTTTAAAAACTCCAATCATTGTATTGCCTAAATCTTCTGTCCTGATACTTTAAAATTGAAAATGTGTGAGATGGAAGGTAAAACTATATTTCTTGAACAGAATGTAGGGAGCCACAAGCAGCTGGGAAATTCCTGCTGTTTTACATTTGGGGTTTCCCTTTAAGAACTCCCATCGCCATCTCCAGTGCATCACCCTCAGCCTGGATTAGGAACAATCTCTCCAAGTGTTCGCGTGGCTCAGGGAAGCCTCAGAGCACGCACCGTGCCGAGCTCGCTCTGTCGCTGTCCCCAGAGGGGTTCGGAGCCTGTCCCCGGGCAGGGGTGGCGCTGTCCCCGCGCTGTCCCCTCGCTGTCCCCGCGCTGTCCCCTCGCTGTCCCCTCGCTGTCCCCGCACTGTCCCCTCGCTGTCCCCGCACTGTCCCCGCGCTGTCCCCGCGCTGTCCCCTCGCTGTCCCCGCGCTGTCCCCGCGCTGTCCCCTCGCTGTCCCCTCGCTGTCCCCGCACTGTCCCCTCGCTGTCCCCGCACTGTCCCCGCGCTGTCCCCGCGCTGTCCCCGCCGTGCCGGGGTCCCGGAGCCGGCCAGGGGGGGCTGTGCCGGCCGGGCCGCTCTCGGCTCTATGGCTGTGACCCCGGCAGGTTCTCTTCCTGCCGCAGCCTTTCCTTTCCTGTGGCAGGTGTGTGCAGCAGCCCGGCTCTTTGTTACCCCGGCTCTGCCCTCCCCAGGTGCTCCGAAGGTACCGATCCCTTAGGGCTGGCCGTGCTTTGGGGGGAGGCGGCTCCGGCAGGACCTGCTGGGGAATTCTGCGGAGTTTGGCGGTGCTAGAGGTGCAGCGTGGTTGGCTGCTCCCTGCGTGGTATCCCTGCCTCCATCCCTGCCTCCATCCCTTCCTGCCATCCCTCTCTGCCATCCCTGCCTCCCATTCCTGCCTCCATCCCTTCCTGCCATCCCTGCCTGCTATCTCTGCCTGCTATCTCTGCCTCCATCCCTCTCTGCCATCCCTGCCTCTCATCCCTGCCTCCATCCCTTCCTGGCATCCCTCTCTGCCGTCCCTGCCTCCATCCCTTCCTGCCATCCCTGCCTGGCATCCTTGCCTGGTATCCCTGCCTCCATCCCTTCCTGCCATCCCTGCCTCCATCCCTGCCTCCCATCCCTGCCTCCATCCCTTCCTGCCATCCCTGCCTGCTATCCCTGCCTCCCATCCCTGCCTGCTATCTCTGCCTCCATCCCTGCCTCCATCCCTTCCTGCCATCCCTTCCTGCCATCCCTGCCTCCCATCCCTGCCTCCATCCCTTCCTCCCATCCCTGCCTGCTATCTCTGCCTCCATCCCTGCCTCCATCCCTGCCTGCCATCCCTGCCTGCCATCCCTGCCTGCTATCTCTGCCTCCATCCCTGCCTCCATCCCTTCCTGCCATCCCTTCCTGCCATCCCTGCCTCCCATCCCTGCCTCCATCCCTTCCTCCCATCCCTTCCTCCCATCCCTTCCTCCCATCCCTTCCTCCATCCCTGCCTCCATCCCTTCCTGGCATCCCTGCCTCCCATCCCTGCCTCCCATCCCTGCCTCCATCCCTTCCTCCCATCCCTTCCTCCCATCCCTTCCTCCCATCCCTTCCTCCATCCCTGCCTCCATCCCTCCCTGCCATCCCTGCCTGCCATCCCTGCCTCCATCCCTTCCTCCCATCCCTTCCTGCCTTCCCTCTCTGCTATCTCTGCCTCCATCCCTGCCTGCCATCCCTGCCTCCATCCCTCCCTGCCATCCCTCCCTGCCATCCCTGCCTGCTATCTCTGCCTGCCATCCCTGCCTCCCATCCCTACCTCTATCCCTGCCTCCCATCCCTGCCACGTGGAAAAGTTCAGGCGATGCTTCCTCAGCTCACCCCACCTCCCTCAAGAACAGCGATGGAAATTTCAATTCCTTTTTTATTTTATTTTTTTTTCATGTCTTCTCAATTGAATGAGTCCTGGAGTGGGGGTTATGCTGTGTGCATAGAGGGACAAGGAAACTGCAGGCAAGCTGAGAATCATTTCTGACTACTTTTAATTGCAGTTCTCTTAACATCTGCTTCCTTTCCACAGTTTGCTTATGGGTATGTTAAAATCTAGGATCAAACTTCAGAAGCTTGCTAGAAAGACATTCTGTGTGTGTAAAGTAGATACACTGTTTGTTTATTTCTTAATGGAATTCTCTCTTTTGTATACAAAGCAATACTGTAGCCATAGGGAGCTTCTCTCTTTATACTGCACAAAAATAATCTATGAATTGTTTGATTTATGGATGACATGGCTATGTTGAACATCATGAAGGTATGGATCAGCTTTTTAGTTATTTCAAATTAGCATGTTGTATTGAAGTGTAAATGTGTGTCCTTCTGTCCTCCACTCCCAGCAAAGGCAGTTTAGTGCTGAGGCTGTGACACTGCTCCCTCAATGTACATCTATTAAAAACCAGGGACATATCTGGTGGAATTTTATTTGGTTTATAAAAGCAAAGCTGTCTTTTTTTACAGTTACTTTTAAGCAAGTCACATTGCTTTCAGAAATACCTCATTGTTTTGTCACCATTTCTGCATTCTTGTTTCATTTCATTCATTCATTTATTTGTTTTTTACAGCCTGAGTAGGCAGAGCACCACTTTGTGTGCAGTCCTAGCTAATGAGGCAGTCACTAAAAAATACAGCCTAAAACATTGAATTTCACTAATACCAAACTTCAACTGTTCTGTATTAAACCCTCATGGAGTTCAATGATTAAAACCACTAAGAATTATTATTCTCTGGCAAATATTTGCCGAGATGACTTAATGAAGGTGGTTTGGAATATTGGATTATTGAGTTTTGTTTTACAAATACCAGTGTGTTTTGAGGACTGAGTTGAAGAGTTGAAGCCTCAGTATTTGAACAGAAAACTCTGTTCCTGAGACTTTTGTAGGAAAGTCTTTTATCAAAGATATGTGAGGTGTTGAGGTGCCTTTCTCCTTAGATCTGGCAGAGGAAATGCCATCAGTTCCAGGTTTGCCCCTCAAGTACTTTTGTTCCATTTCTCACTAAATCTTAAAAAATCTGAGCAGAAGAAATAAAAGGAATTAACAGTGATGAAAGGAGGAAGCATGAGGACTGGAGAGAAGGAATTGCCTTGCAGAACTGTAATAGAATAATGTAGAAATAGTAATTTGGGCATTATTGTTCACATTTCTGTGTGATACAAGACCATAATCCAGTTCAAAGCTAATGTACATGATTTATTAAAGTGTCACATTTTTGTAACTGGTGATACACAAAATTTCCTCCTGAGGTGCCATTAAATAAGAATATTTAATGTCTTATTTAATGACATCTCAGTGACATAGAAGTGTGTAACTGAGAGAATACCCCACATTGATGATGAAAAAAAATACATAAGCTCTAAATTCAGGGACAATCCAGTTATAGACTTATAGAATGAGTATTTTGTTTGGGATATATATATATATATATTTATGTGTATGTAGATACATATGTGTACACACACACAATCATCCCAACTTTCCCTGGTTTTCTCCCTTTAAATTTACACTATGTGGGAGTTCTGATGCTGTTCACAGTCACAAACTAGATGGTGGCTTAGATAAAGCTGCTGGTATTGTCAGATGCTGGAGTTCCTAAAGCCATAGCCTAAACCATTGAATTTTATCAATTTATAGGTTTATAAATAGGTTTATAAATATTTTCAGGGAAAGCTTTTGACCACGGACACAGATCTTCCTCTGTACCTAAAAACATTTTGAAAGAAGATGAAGAATCTCTTCCTATCCTCACAAAATAATGAGTGAAGAAAAAAACAGGGTTGTTTTTTCCCTAGGATGACCTTGTGTTTGGGTTCCTTCCAGGTAGATTGTAAATGTTTTCCAGCTTCTCCAGAATGTTTCTGGGAGTCCCTCACTCTCTTGCAGGTGCTGTTAGTGTTTCTTTGAATGAAACAGTGAGAGAGATTCACACTGCAAAATTTATCCCTTGGTGATACAAGCATTCCTGGGGTTTTCAGCTGTTGGCAAAAGATTTGTAAGCACCAGAAGAGGAGAAGGAATATTTCGGGTTTGGGTGTGTAAGGCAGCCAGGGTTGTGGAGGACCTGGAATATTTTCCCCCAGGTACTTTGGGTCTCGAAAGATTAAAGAACTCCTTTGATACAAATCTACCATGAGAAAAGGATGAGCTTATCTCAGCTGAAAATTCCCTTCATCCCACCATCAAAATCTGTTGGAGAAGATAGAGAATTCCTGACAGGAAGCAAAAAAGGACCGAGAAAAGTTCAGTGTAGAGTCAAGGACCTGGGCTGTTGTTTTGCCTCCAAAAACTTCATGCTCTGATATTATTATCAAATGGCAACAAGTTCCTCTCCATGTTCTTCTCTTCTTCTCCCAGCCCTGCTGTCCCTGTCCTCAGCAGTTTCTATGAGCACTTGCTATATCCAGTATTTATGGGGATTAATTTTACTCCTGTAAATTAACAGTCATGTTAATGGGCTCCTAGATCAACATTAAACTTCCATCTTGCAGCCACTCCTGAGATCATTACAGCAGGAACAGAGCTCAGGCCTTGCAAACCTTCCTGGGAGCTGTTTCCTTACTCTTTCCCTCTAGATAATTCCATGGAGAAGACTTGCATCAGCCTTGTGGAACTGTATCCTTTTTTTTGTTTTGGTTTGGTTCTCTTTTACTTTTCCAGCCTCAAGTGTCTGCTCAGAGAAACCAGAAAGTTCTGCTGAGGTATCCAAGTGACTTGATGGACATGCCCTCACTATTCCATGTGTGTCCAGTTAAGCTGAAGGAGCTGCTTTGTCTTTGCAGAGGTGTTGGGAAGGGACATTTTGCCATCAAATGACCTCTGGGACAGTCTGTTGTCATCCTTTCCTAGAGCTGCCTGCTACCAAACTGATAGCTCCTGAGAAATACAGGATTTATCAACTAAATCACTCAAGTTAAATGAAATTAGGGCTCATCCCTTTGCTCTCAAATCCCATTACTTTCCCTAAGATGGCTTAAGAATTGCAGTGTGAGCAGGATCTAGCAGGGAAGAAGTGTAGGGAAAGGAGAGAGGGCTTAAATGAATTACTGTTATCTCTTGGGCAGAAAAGAAGGCTGCTAATGAGTTGGACATTCTGAAGGAAACTTTAATTATTCTTCTCCAGGCACCATCCAAGATGCCAACAACTTCAACATCTGTCAGAGGAAGTTTCATGCAGCCAGATGTTTGTGCAGCACTCAGCATCTGGGTCTTCTGTGCTTATGCTCACACTGACACTCTCTGTGTTGGGAAGTTAAACATTGCATTTCCCTGTTCCTGGAAAGGGGAAAATTCCCTCTAAGAGAGGTGAAACCCTTGGGCCTTTGCAGTGGGAGCTGCCCAAGCTCCTGGGTTTTATTTCTATTCAGAAGGAATGAAGGTTTGTGGAGTATCAGGGCAGCATCTGTGGCCTTGACCTGGTACTGCTATCCCAGGTGGTAGAGAAAATTGACATTCCCTTTCCTCTCTCCTCTGGGAAGCAACACTATTTCTAAATTTTCCTTGTGTGCCTTTTCTGTGCATTCTGAGCTCATTAGGGTGAGTGTGGCTTCTCAGTCTTAATTCATAAAAATTTGCTTGAGGCAAGGAAGGAAGGAAGAGGAGGAATTGTGATCCTTCAGCTTGGTTTTGATCAGATGCTTTTTAGCAAAGTACATGGGCAGCTGACCAAGATAATGACACAGTGCTTTCCTTTTTTACAGTTTGAAGATAAATCTGATGCGGTATTTGATATTACAGAAAAATGTAAGTATTTCTATTTATTCTCTAATGTCATAGTTTCACAAAGCCTTTCTTGGAAGTGTCATTGCTGCTGAACGAGGCTGTCTTGCCCTCATCCCAGCCCTTCCTGCTCATTCCCTCCTGCATTTGTTTCTCCACAAGTGCTCCAAGTGAGGTGAATGGAAATTAATAGTTTTTCTTTCTTTGGTTGGTTTTACTCAGTTCAGCTTCTGCTTCAGAGTGGTGAGGGCAACTGAACCCTTTCTATGTCAGCAATGTTTTCACATTAATGTTGACATGAAAAGGCTGAGAATATTCAAGGAATTGCAACATCAGCCAGATTAGGACATTCACACCTTCATTACGCATGAAATTGGTCAATTTTCTGACAGTTCACTGGGATGTTTTTCTCCCTAGGTGGTGAAATTCTGGATGCAGAGATGTCTGAGGATGCTGAGCACAACTTAGCACCTGCCCTGGACAGCTTGTCCTACGGAGCACCCAACCGAGCAGGAGCTGAGAATTCACTGCAGGGTGATGATCATGATTATTTTCTGAACTCTGGGGATCTTGCAGGCATACCTGTTGTTGGGAGTGACAACGAAGATGAGCAGAATTTCACTCCAAAAGACACTCTTTCTTCAGCAATTCATGATGAAGATCATCTGCAAGAGGGCAAGAGAGTTCCAGATCATGAACTGGACAGTGAAAAAGAAATTCAGGTTCAGAATGCAACCCAGAAGGATCTCACTTCCCCCTTTGAGCAGGGCCCTGTATTTAAATCACTTCGAAAAGATTTTAGCAGAACACGAGATAATGGCAAAGAGACTTTTTCAGCCAAGGACAAGAATAGAGAAGGACATTTTCAAGAACGTGAAAAACGGTTGGAAAAAATCCCTAAAGATATGGATTCTAGATTGAAAAGCAGTTTTCTTGACAAAGCAGGTAACTGTTGCCATCATAGAGCTGGCTGCCCAGCAAAGAGGAAGAAAGAATTAGAGAGAAATCAGCAGTAGGGCTAATTATTAAAAACATCACCTTGTTGGAGAGAGCAGGCAGAGCTGTGTGTAGGGGGAGCATTTTATGAAGAATCCTGAAATCCAATGAACTCAGTGTTAGGAGGAGGATTTGCAAAGGGCTTGGCAGTGTCAGGGAGGTCTCATCCTCCTCAGCTTGTTACAGAGCCTCAACACAACCTTTGTTGTTGTGGTTTCCTAAACCAAGCTGGGTGACAATTCAAGCTTCCTTTTGGTTTTTCTCACTGGTTTTTATAGACCATGGAGCTTCTTAAAAGAAAAGGTGATGAAGTTTAGGTTAAGTTGGTGGCCAGTAAAGATTTTTTTGAGCATAACACCAATTGTTCACTAGTGCCTAGGCATTTAAAGCAGTGTGGATTTGATAGTATCAGGGAAAGGCTTGCTAGAAAGGAGTTAGTGTAAGCCAGAACATTGAAATCTGCTTTTCCTGGGAGGCTGCTCCCCTTCTTCCTCCAATACTTGTGTCTTGGACTTCATCCAGCCAACATGGAAAGAACCAAAGATGCCTAAAATCCCTTTCTCATTTGACAGTCTCCATAATCTTGCTGCCCACACATTTATTTTTGTCTTCCCAAGCTCTGAAAGTTACAGCAGAGCAGTGAATGAAGGAGTTAAGAATAACCAAGCAGGAACACATGGTTTAATCTTATTCAGCACAGGGAGGGTGAGCCAGCACGTGAGGCACTGCTTGTTCACATTCACAGCTTCTAGTTCTGAGGTTTAAACTTTAAATGTTCAGCAACAGCATCTTCAAATCAGTGCTTCCAGGTGGCACCAATGATAGAGAAGCAATAAAGAGATCTTTAAAAATAAAGTTACAGATGTATCTCTACTTGTAACTTCAGTTTGAAGTCAAGGGAAGAATGTTTCTGTACATAAGATGTATTTCAGAAAGTTGTAAACACACACAGTTAAAAGATTAGGTAAAGTAGTCAGTAGTTGAAACCAGAATGATGAATGCTCGTGGAAATATCCAATATCTAGGCAAATCCAAAGTTTTTAAATGATATATTCTAAAAAAGCAGAAGATGCTATTTCCTGAGAAGAGGGGAAAAGGCAAAAGAACAGAACAGCAAAGAAAATGCTGGAAGATGTTGCTCTGAAAAGTATTTTGTGATTTAAATGTCAAAACAGGGGAGTTCAGAACCTGCTGAGGTGTGGAAAATTCTGAATGAAGAATTTGCATCGGAAGCTTGCAACTATTTTGCTGGAATGGGAAAATGATGATCCAATAGAATAATTAAAAAAGAGCCAATTCTCTTTAGGGATTACCACATTTGCTACAGGGAGGAGAAAGGGAGTAGTTGAATAGTGGTGAGGTGCTGTCAGCCATGGGGTTGGGGAGCAGGATGAGACTCTGATAGTTTTAAAGGAAATGCATTGGAACCTGTATTCATTTCTATTTAATGTATATGTTTTCCTCAGTTCATAATCAAGTAGAAGAAACATTACGGACGCAGTTAGCGCCACAAACTCCAGAAACTAACTTCAGGGTAAGCTATAGATCTTTCAACCACTTTTGCAAGTGCAGCAATATGCTGGAATAATTCAAAATACGTATTTTGTATTTGAGTGTAAATTTGAGTGTTAAGGAAACTGATCTTCTGACTCTTAGACATCTTTGCTGCTTAAACAGTACATATAATTTTGTAAAAATTTCCTGAGCCTCTCTATGGATTGAGGATTCTTTTGGTAGCCACTTTTCTTGTTCAGCATGGTTGGAGTGACCGGTGAGCCGAACCTACAGCTGGATGCATCCACCTGACCTGCTGCTTTTTTTCCACATGAGCCAGGGAAGAGCTGTATCCACAGGAGACACTCCCAAACCACCAACTTACAGAGCTGGGTGTTTTCTGCTTTGCCCAGAGGAGTGCAAAGCCTTGGGGGTGGGATGAGAGAGGGGGCTGCAGGGAGGTTGAGGCAGCAGCTGCTGCCCAGCATTTCTCCCACCTTGGCAGGACCCAAATCTCTTGGTCTGCAGCACAAACTCCCCTTGGCAGCAGCCCAACTCCTCATGGCAGATGCAGGAGGGTGAATTCTTTTTCATATTATTGTTTCAGGAGTCTAGCTACCTATTTTCTAGTAAGGAATCTATTGGACAAGAGCTGGGGAATTCCTTTGCACCAAATATTAGAATTAAGAAGGAGCCTTTGGATGACGAATATGCTAAAGCTATGGCCCCACAGCAGGGACTATTAGACAAAATTAAAGATGAACCTGGTAATTCTGAGGTAAGTTTCCCATTGCATTTCTCATTTTGGTCTGACAGCTGACCGCTTAAGCTGAACAAAAATTCAGCCATTTATTTGGTTTATTGACCGAAATTTAACTTGAAGAACATAGTTTAGTAGAAGGATTTTTCCCTCTTACACTACTATAAAAAAATTACCCACCTTCCCCCTCAACTTTTTGATGTCTTGTTACCTTGTCTCTGAAAATGTTTTTCTTTTCAGTAAGAAACAAAGCCAAGTGCTCTAAAACTTCTGTAACTAAATCTGTGGCTACGTAGACACTTTATCTAACTAGGAAATAAACTGTAAATCACATTTTGTTAAATAATTTATGAGTGCTCATAATTAGAGATATTAATTAAAGCAGCTAGTGCTGCTACTTCCTTCTTAAAAGCTGCCTTTGCAAGCATAGTAATTCTTGTTTTAAATTAGCACTTAAAGGACTTAGCAAAATATTTAAGTACTTACACACCAGTGAAGTCAATTGAAGTATGTGTTGAAGTGACTTTCTCATTCAAGACTGACACTTTTTGTGATGATAGAGGTAAAACTCAGTAATTGCAACCTGGAGAATTTCTGACCTGTGGATTGAGCAGTGCTGGGGCCGGGATTGCTGAGCTCCAGCCAAAACCTGTGCCTCTGGTTTGCTGTGTGACACCAGGGGAACGAGCTGTGCTGAATTCCTGGCTCCTCACTGCTCATATCTGGGTTTATATCAGATTTTATTTGTTAAAAGTGTGCAAAACTTCCCAAAATGATGCATCCCTCTGTACCAACATGTGAGTGTTGGTGTTCTGTGCAGGTGTTAGTTTATAGCATCAGTCTCTGTCCTTCTGCTGAAGCTCCTCTGCTCTCTGGGCCTGTCTTCCCAGCACTTTTTCTTCTTTTCCCATAAATACTCTCAATTGAATAAGTAAAATATTTGCACCTTCAGATTTTACTGTCCTTCTGATTTGTTCAGTCTCTGTGGGATTGTTTGGGTTTATTTTTCCTTGCACCTGTAGAATGTCAAACCACGTGTAGATTAGTTAAATCTGTCTCTTCTTTTGTCCTCCCAAGATGGCATCTGCTGTGTGGATTTGTGTGGAATGCAAGGCGAGATGTCTGTGGTTATCAAAGATCATATTAATAAATAAAAATGAAGACTTGAAGAATTTAAATGTCAAATATCGTATGGTTCAAAAAATTCCTTCCTGGAGTAAAATCCTGTGATTATCAACTCTGCCTGATACTGGAAAAGTAGGAGAACTGAGTTCATTTTGTTTTGCTTTAGATTGGAATTATTATGGGGGGGATTTAATGGATTTTTTTTAATATTTCCTGAAAGATAAGAGCATTTCTTGCTGTAACCAATAGTTGGAGCTGAAGGTTTTTGGCTTTCAGCACTGTTAAGCTGCTGTGAAACTGCTTGATCATGCACAGTTGATGTCAGGATTTGCCTCCATTTCTTTTCCTACTCTTGACTAATGATACAATTACAGTTAAAGTGCTTAAAAACCTGTATGTCTGCAAATGATTAATTTTTAAATAATAATAATAATAATAAAAATGATGCTTAAGAATCTCATCACAGCATGCCCATACCCAGCTTTGAGCTTCTCAACCTGAGATTTGATTGTTTCAGTCTGATGGTTCACATGCTCAAGGAATACCACTGCCTGTCTCCTGGGAAACATGTTGAGAAATCATTTGCTTGTCTAGTATAGAAATTCCAGTTTTTCCCACAGGACTGAGAGGAAGGAGTGCTCAGTGGAGGTTGTTGTGGGATTTTGGGAGCTGGCAGAAGCTGGGGGAGCATCTCAGTGCCACAGGGAAGGGAGAGCTTCCTTTTGCTTAGTGATTCTGAGTTGGTTTCCCTGGCAGCCAGGCAGCAACTGTGAATTTAGCTCAGTCATAACATGACATCATGCCACACTGCTCCCAAACCACTGGGAGTAGGCTAAATCTTATCATCTCTGGAGTTCCAAGAGATGATGTTGTTCAGTCTATTGAGATTTCCATGTGGAATGTTCCAAGCTGCTTTCTGGCTCACATTTCTGGGGAGAGCAGGGGCAGGAAGTGCTGGCAGTGTGAACTCAGCCAGTCATTTAGAGCATGTCAGCTATTCCAGCAGCAGCTGGCCAGGGATTTTCTCATCCTCTACCAAATGTGAGGTGATTCCCTTCATGCTGGAGCTGGGACTGTCATGGTCCAGCCTTGGTTTGCTGTAAAGCTTCACCTTAGGCTGCTCCAAGGTTTTAACTCCTGGTTAAAACAGAACTCTCCCCTGCAAGATCCCAGCTCTATTTCCTTGCTATCCTCCTTTATGTGAAGATAAAACTTCTTTCCCAGAACAGGGGCACTTCTAGCTGGAAAGTTGGAATGGAAAGCAGAGATTTCCTTAAGTTTTACTGAATTCTGAGGTGTCTTGGAGTGCAGCTGCAGAGGGGTAAATGAGCCTTGCTTGGTCTTATCCTATGCAAGCTGTTCCAGCTCCAGAGCTCAGCCCCCAAGGGCACTGGGTGCCAGAAGCCAGCTCGCTCTCAGACCAAGGCCATGGGACAGCCCCTAGCAAGCAGAGAGATATTCAGCTCTTAGTGATCAGGCAGCTCTTGTGATTTCAGCTTTGCTTGCTAGGTAGCTTTTCCCTTGGCCTAAGGCTCCAGCAGACGGTAGAGAGAGGAGAAGCAGAAGGCGCTGGCTGTTCCACGAGTATGGCTTTATTGTAGGGGTCCGTGAAGGGTCTCAGCTCTTCTTCTTCCGAGTTAGTAGGGGTACAGTATGCTACTTTTATACCCTTGGCCTGGATCCAATCCTGACCAATGGCAAAGGTGTTAGAGTGACCATAAGTGACCAATGGTAGGGTTTAACACAATATTGCCTTACATGGCTGTAGGGATAAGGTACAAGGCGGATGTCCCTGGAGACAGGAAACTTCTTTGCCGCTGTGTCAGCATTCTATTCTCCAAGGGGCCCTGGCTAAACCTGAGGGGTTTACTACAGAGGGGGATGCAGCAGCAGCCCCACCTGTCCATTTGTGCCCCCTCAGGTGTGGTTTGCTCTGAGCAGGAGCTGTTTGTGCTGCTCACTTGTCAGCCAGCCTTTGGAGCAGGCTTAGGACAGCCACTCTTCCCTGAGGTTCAGTGCAGCATTGTGAAGGAATGGAATCATGTAAGCTGTTATTACATGTGTGTGTTTGTTCTCCTTTCCCTTTGTTCTAGGAGTACGGCCAACAGCCAAAATCTCAGGAAGGGGAGCTGAAAATCAGTGCTGTATTTTCAGTCAGTGGCAATCCTCTTGGTAAGGAATAGGCGAGACTAATTTCATTTAAATCTGTAAAATGTGTCACCTTTGCAAATACTGCAGGTCACTCTGCATTTCATTTGCTGTGTCTGATCCCAGTAGGAATGAAGAACTAGTTTGGTTTAGAGAGAATGAAATTGAGATGATTATAAAATAATTGTGGTTTTGAAGCATAGAAAAATTGAATGTGAAATGCATAGGAGAACTAACTGAATGTGTTAAATAGTCTTAAGCTGGAGGAGGGCTGATTTAGATTAGATCTTAGAAAATATTGTTCTCCTGTGAGGGTGGGGAAACCCTGGCACAGGTTGCCCAGAGAAGCTGTGGCTGTCCCTGGATCCCTGGCAGTGCCCAATGCCAGGTTGGAGAGGGCTTGGAGCAACTTGGCATAGTGGAAGGTGTCCCTGCTCCTGCCAGGGGGTGGAATGGGATGATCTTTAAAACCCCTTCCCACCTAAACCCTTCTGTGATTCCACAAAAGGGATGTTAAAAGTTCATTCTCCATCTTCAGAGTAGTTATAAAAATCTGCTATGGAGAAAACCAGCACAGGGCATTTATTTGTGGAGAGTTCATCTGCTATTTGATTCTCCTCTAGACTCTGACAACCCAAATAAAGCTCTGAGCTTGTGCCTGCCCCTGCACACCAGTTAGCTCTTTGTAATGGATCTGGAACACTGACTCTGTGTTTTCTCTGTGTGGTTTTTTTTTAGTTCCACAGCTGTCATCAGGTTTCCAGCCTGCTGTGGCATCCTCTGGCATGAGTAAAATGCTCCCCTCAGTTCCAAGCACAGCTGTTCGGGTTTCCTGTTCTGGCTGTAAAAAAATCCTGCAGAAGGGACAAACTGCCTACCAGAGGAAAGGCTCCACCCAGCTCTTCTGCTCCACACTGTGCCTCACTGGATACACCATTCCAGCTTCTCGCCCACCAGCTTCTACCAAGAAAACCTGCTCAAGCTGCTCAAAGTAGGACAGTGCTTTCATTTCTTCTACTAATAATTGATATTCAAGCAGATAATGAAAGGCTTCAGTTCTGTTCTTGTGCCCCTTGCTGTGTTGGTAGTGCTGCTCCTCTTATGCTTCCCTTCAAAAATTGGTGGCTGATGCTGTTCTTTGTTAATTGCTCTGTCTGCTTGCAGTTCCATTTCCTTAATTGGGTTTTACACACACATAGCTTTTAAATCTTTCTGTGGTGCAGAAAGTGTCTTCTCTTTTTTATATTTAAATGAGCCAAATATGAAAAACTGTGTTTCAAAAGGTCCAGCATCCGCCTGCCATTTCAAAATGTCATTGCACTCTCAAAATTATATATTTATAATAAACATATATATTATAATATATAATATATTATATATATTTATAATATATATTATAATATATATTATAATATATTATATAACATATTATATAATATAATATTTATAATATATATAAATATATATAATATATATATTATATATTTATAATAAATAACAAGAGTACCTTTTCAAAAAGTATTTTATGCATTATTTCTTCTAAAGAAAAACAGATTTATGAATCCCTAAAATGAGGTAACACATGGGTAGTTAATGTATTCAAGGTTTCAGTTAAATGGATGCACCCTCTCCTGGAGAATGTTTAGTCTCCAGAATAAGCAAGAACACCAAGTTGACATGAAACCCACATTAATCCTTTATCTCTGTGTTTGTTTTTCTTTTTCCACAGAGAAATTCTAAATCCAAAGGATGTAATCACTGCCCAGTTTGACAACACAGACTTCAGTAAGGATTTCTGCAGCCAGTCTTGTCTGTCCACATATGAACTGAAAAGGAAACCCATTGTCACCATCCACACCAACAGCATTTCCAGCAAGTGCAGCATGTGCCAGAAGAACGCAGTGGTAATTTCCATTTTCCTCATTTAAATTTTACCTCAGCACAACTTGCTGTCTCAGAGATGACCACAGAAATTCTTTCTATCCTTGCTGTTTATTCTTTTCCTTGCAGATCAGGCATGAGGTGAATTACCAGAACGTGGTGCACAAGCTCTGCAGCGACGCCTGCTTCTCCCAATTCCGCTCGGCCAACAACCTGACCATGAACTGCTGTGAATATTGTGGGGGATACTGCTACAGTGGCTCTGGCCAGTGTCACATCCTGCAGATAGAGGGACAGTCCAAAAAATTCTGCAGCTCCATATGTGTGACAGGTTACAAGCAGGTATATGTGATGGGACGAGGGGGAATGGATTCCCACTGCCAGAGGGCAGGCTTAGATGGACATTGGGAAGAAATTCCAGGCTTAGGTGGATATTGGGAAGAAATTCCAGGCTTAGGTGGATATTGGGAGGAATTTTCAGGCTTAGATGGACATTGGGAAGAAATATCAGGTTTAGATGGATATTGGGAGGAATTTTCAGGCTTAGGTGGACATTGGGAAGAAATTCCAGGCTTAGATGGATATTGGGAAGAAATTCCAGGCTTAGATGGATATTGGGAAGAAATTTCAGGCTTAGATGGACATTGGGAGGAATTTTCAGGCTTATATGGATATTGGGAAGAAATTCCAATCTTAGATGGATATTGGGAAGAAATTCCAGGCTTAGGTGGATATTGGGAAGAAATTCCAGACTTAGATGGATATTGGGAAGAAATTCCAGTCTTAGATGGATATTGGGAAGAAATTCCAGGCTTAGGTGGATATTGGGAGGAATTTTCAGGCTTAAAATAATATTGGGAAGAAATTGCAGGCTTAGATGGACATTGGGAAGAGATATCAGACTTAGAGGAATATTGGGAAGAAATTTCAAGCTTAGATGGATATTGGGAAGAAATTCCAGGCTTAGGTGGACATTGGGAAGAAATTCCAACTTAGATGGATATTGGGAAGAAATTCCAGTCTTAGATGGATATTGGGAAGAAATTTCTGGCTTAGATGGATATTGGGAAGAAATTCCAGTCTTAGATGGGTATTGGGAAGAAATTCCAGGCTTAGGTTGATATTGGGAAGAAATTCCAATCTTAGATGGATATTGGGAAGAAATTCCAGGCTTAGGTGAATATTGGGAAGAAATTCCAGTCTTAGATGGATATTGGGAGGAATTTTCAGGCTTAGATGGATATTGGGAAGAAATTCCAGACTTAGATGGACATTGGGAAGAAATTCCAGGCTTGGATGGATATTGGGAAGAAATTCCAACTTAGATGGATATTGGTAAGAAATTTCAGGCTTAGGTGGACATTGGGAAGAAATTTCAGGCTTAGGTGGACATTGGGAAGAATTCCAGGCTTAGATGGATATTGGGAAGAAATTCCAGGCTTAGGTGGACATTGGGAAGAAATTCCAACTTAGATGGATATTGGGAAGAAATTCCAGGCTTAGGTGGACATTGGGAGGAAATTCCAGACTTAGATGGATATTGGGAAGAAATTTCAGGCTTAGGTGGACATTGGGAAGAAATTTCAGGCTTAGGTGGACATTGGGAAGAAATTTCAAGCTTAGGTGGATATTGGGAAGAAATTCCAGTCTTAGATGGATATTGGGAAGAAATTTCAGGCTTAGATGGATATTGGGAAGAGATTTCAGGCTTAGATGGATATTGGGAAGAAATTCCAGGCTTAGATGGACATTGGGAGGAATTTTCAGGCTTAGATGGACATTGGGAAGAAATTCCAACTTAGGTGGATATTGGGAAGAAATTCCAGTCTTAGATGGATATTGGGAAGAAATTCCAGGCTTAGGTGGATATTGGGAAGAAATTTCAGGCTTAGGTGGATATTGGGAAGAAATTCCAGGCTTAGGTGGATATTGGGAAGAAATTTCAGGCTTAGGTGGACATTGGGAAGAAATTCCAGGCTTAGATGGACATTGGAAAGAAATTCCAGGCTTAGATGGATATTGGGAAGAAATTCCAGACTTAGATGGATATTGGGAAGAAATTCCAGGCTTAGATGGATATTGGGAAGAAATTCCAGGCTTAGATGGACATTGGGAAGAAATTTCAAGCTTAGATGGATATTGGGAAGAAATTCCAGGCTTAGGTGGACATTGGGAAGAAATTCTTCTCTGTGAGGGTGGGCAGGCCCTGGCCAGGCTGCCCTGAGCAGCTGTGGTTGCTCCATCCCTGGAAATGTCCAGGTTGGACAGGGCTTGGAGCAAGCTGGGATATTGAAAAGTGTCCCTGTCCATGGCAGGGATTGGAACAGGATGGGCTTTAAGGTCCCTTCCAACCCAAAACATTCTGGGATTCCATGGTTCTGTATTTGGACAAAATACAAAAAAAAAAAAAAATCCATCGAATTTTTTATTAGATTTTAAGTGTTTTAAGAAACACCCAATTTACTGGTTGGTTATTTCAGTTACTATATTGGTTTAAGGTAACAGCTTTTGTCATTTCAAGAATAACAGAATCATTGAGGTTGGAAAAGCCCTCCAAGATCATCAAATCCATCCTTAACCAAACACCCAATGCCCACTAAACCATATCCCAAAGTGCCACAGGTCCAAGTGGGTTTTGAACATTTCCAGGGATGATAATTTGCTGCTTAATCTTTGCCCAAATGTGTTGCTCTGATTTTTCCTCACCACTGGACCAACTACCAGACAATTCCAGTGTGGGAGAGGACACAGTGGGACTCTTGTGGCTTTTTTAGCCAATATTCTCCTTAAAGAATATTCTTTATTAAATTGTTGCCTTTGAATTAAGTGGAAAGAAAAAGTAATAATTAGTCGATAATTATGATTTTAACTTATAAACTTTTCATATTTCTTTTTTATTATTGAAGACCTGAGCATTTAAGAGAACCTTAATTTATTATAATAGCTCAATTAGTTCGGAATTATTTATTCTAATGCAATTACTTTAGGAAAAATTGCCCTCTGATAAAAGAATGGAACTTTATTTTATGACTTGACTCTGCTGTCCCATTATCCAGGCCACTTAGGTCAAGGAAGGCTTAATGAATTGAAAAAAAAAAAAATTATGGTAAATGTATTTCATCCAGAAAATTGCCTTCAGAATTAGTTGTCCTCTGAAACAAATCTGGAGATAAAATTAAATAAGCTGGAAACATTTTCATGCTGCTTTTATATCACACAGCAAAACCCCATATGTGATAATTCTCTTGAAAATGCAGTATGTTCAAAGCTTATAAGATTAAGTCAAATCTATTTTTAATTGATTTTTAAATAGTATTCAACTCAATTGTCAGGTACATTCTGATAGTTTCTGGAGGTTTGTGGGTGTTTTAAAATCCTTAAAAGATTTTATTCTGTTCTGTCCTGTGAAGAGCTGGAATAGCTGCTGATAGAACAAAGTGCATTTTTAAGGCTGTCATATTAAAATAATCTGGTGCATTAATTCTCAAAGTTTCTTCCAAACTTAAAGACCTTAAAAAAAACCTTAAACACAGAAAATGTGTCTATGAAAATCAGGCTTTTTCCTGTGTTTGTAGACCACACACTAAAAACTGTGATTATTACTGGAATAAGAATCTCTTTCCCATTTTGCTATCAAACATCATCATTTGCTTCTCCCTTTAACTTGTTTCCTCATCTCATCAGTGGGAATATTGTTTATTTACAGAGCTGATACATTAAAAACCATGAGGAAAATGTCAATTCCCTCAGCAATTGTTGGAAGTTGTCTGGTACAGGGTGCAGATCTGTGCTGGTACCTGTAGGAATGTTTGCAGTACCCAGAGAGCCTGGGAAGGTGCTCAAAGCACAGCTCAGATCAATGAATCTGCACCATAAATTCACAGCTGTAAAACAAACTCTGTTTCAAGCACGTTTTATAAATATTTTCTATATTAACGACAATTTCCAGGTTAATAAAAAAATGCCAAGTTTCCCATAATTAAACAATTTCCCTGTTTCTACAGAAGTCAGCTAAAATTACACCCTGCACACTGTGTAAATCTCTGAGATCTTCAGCTGAGATGGTGGAGGGCACAAATAACCTGGGGAAGATGGAACTGTTTTGTTCTGTGAACTGTTTGTCAGCATACAGAGTAAAAATGGTCACTTCTTCAGGTAAGCTCATCCCTTTAGTTCTATAGAAGCTTCATTTCCTGTGGCTCATACCCCAGCTTTATTTGTCTTGAAAGTTAAGGCTGATATTCTTTTTTTGGGAGGGTGGGAAGTGATTTTTTAAGTGCTGAGAATGGAAATGAAAGCACATTCAATTGTAGGTAAATGTAGCAGTGACAGTGCAGCTATTTCAATTTTGGTTTTAGGGAACTCCACATGATAACCAATCTTAAATCTATTTTATTTTTGCTCTTGCAAGTACTGCTGGTGGTTTTTCCTGCTAGACAAACCTTGTGTGGACATCCCAGTGCTGGGACTCTCCTGGCCTTTGTTCCCTGGGATGATCAGCTTTATTACCTCTGCCCACCATTGCATGGAGCTAGGCAAACATTTTCAGCTATTTTTCATGTGGAAATAGAAAAATGC
The DNA here is from genome assembly GCF_047830755.1 of Zonotrichia albicollis. Taxonomy (NCBI): domain Eukaryota; kingdom Metazoa; phylum Chordata; class Aves; order Passeriformes; family Passerellidae; genus Zonotrichia; species Zonotrichia albicollis. The sequence continues at coordinate 9,632,223 of NC_133838.1, read as the reverse complement.
TGACTGACATCCTAGGGATAGTGGGAGATTAATTAAATTTCTGGCAAGCAGCAGGCACAGCAGCTGCAGTGTCTGCTTCTGAATCTGTGGAAACATCGTCGTGGGCTTCTGTCTGTGCCTTGGCTCATCACTCAGACTCTGGTTTTGTATGCACTGTGCAAAATTAGCTGCAATACCACTTGATGTTGCATAAATCACTTTTTCTTCTCTGTTTCACCCTCAGGTTGTCAAGTTCAATGCAACAGCTGTAAAATCTCAGCAAACCCTCAGTATCACTTGGCTATGTCAGATGGGAGCATACGAAATTTTTGCAGCTACAATTGTGTCGTAGCATTTCAGGTGTGACATTCTAGGATTTCTTTTTAGCTGGAATTAACAGAATGCTAAATTGATGGTGGAAATATACCCCAGGTGTAAGATAAAATGTCAAATAAAGCCTATTTCTTTGTTTTCTCACAGAATCTATTCAACAAGCCCACAGGGCTGAACTCCTCGGTGGTGCCCCTGTCTCAGGGCCAGGTCATTGTCAGCATCTCCTCGGGGACAGTGGCAGCCACTGGCACCACCTCAACCGTGTCCCCCAGCTCCACCAGCAGCCCAGCAGCAGCAGGGCTCCAGAGATTGGCTGCCCAGTGCCAGCAGGTCACCTTCACCCGTTCTGTTGTGAAAATCAAGTGTCACCACTGTAACAGATCATTTGCCACCAAACCGGAACTGCTTGACTACAAGGTAATAAAGATCAGGGCTTTCAAAGCTCTTTCTTTGTCCGGTTATCTCGGCTGTTTGAGGGGCCTGGAAAGGCCCGGGGTGGCCTTGGGGCAGCCCGCGTATCGAAGGACGAGAAGAGGCTTCAGTTCTTCTTTCGGTTTTTATGTTTATTAATTGTTTATCTAAAAGATTTTCTTTCAGCCGAACAGAGCTCTGCTCAGCAGCCAGCCATGAGCACACTGTGCTGCCCTCCGGGGCAGCCACCTATCTTTATACCCATGGTTACGTGTACAATATTTATCATTTTTCCCCAATACCATTTATTCTTATAACTCGGTGCACTTTCAGTAATAACCAATCCCAAAGTGCCACCATCACCACAGAAGATGGAGAGAGAAGAAGAAGAAGAAGGAGGACAGGACACGCCCCAATTCCTCCATCTTACTTCTCTAAACCCCCCTGTACAGAAATCCTAAACCCTGTTTCTTACCCTCTAATTAACCAATCCCTTCACCATTCACCCCGGTGAAGCCCTCATCCTTGTCGTCTCCCGTGTAGGATCAAAGTCCAGCCACCAGACACTTCTGGCAACATTCCAGGAGTCCCGAGCCCCCCAAGGTGGTCTCGGTGGCTCAGCATCTCAGGACTGAGATCTTGAGATCCGACATTTCTTCACAAAAAGAATTGTATTTATTTGCAAAAAAAAATTGTATTTTTATTTATTTTTATTTATTTTATTTGCACAAAAATTGTATTTATTTGCAGTGATCTGTCAATACTGCTTTGGACCTGCTGTGGAGAGTTTTAAAACTGATTTCAAATTAATACTGATACTAACTCTATGGTCTTAAAACCAGAAAAAAAAAGAACTCCAAAAAAAACCCCAAATTGCCTGTCAAAATAAACACATCCCTGTCTCTTATACCTTTTAATCCAAGGACAAAGACCATTGGTGAGGGCTTTCTGCAAGAAATTTTGCTTTATTATAAAACTAAATGGGGAGAATCATCTGCCAGTGCTCTGTTGCTGATTTCTAAGGGTATAAATACTCTTCTGCGTTTCTATTAACAATTTAAACGTATTATCTGGGATGTGACTCATTCAAACACTGAAACCAAAACATTCTGGCTGTGTTGCAGGGTAAAATGTTCCAGTTCTGTGGGAAGATCTGCTGTGATGAATATAAGAAGAAGGGCAATATGATGGCTTTGTGTGAATACTGCAGGTTTGAGAAAATTATCAAGGAGACAGTGAGAGTCTCAGGCATAGATAAAACATTCTGCAGTGAAGGTAAGAAAGGGCAAAACCTTGCCTCAAAGAAGTCAAGTCACAAGTGTTTTTGCCTAAAAATTATCAGTAATAGTAAAATAAATTAATATTTTTAAGTTAGGAGTCTGTTTTTTAGGTTTAGGAACACAGAACCCTGTTCATATTTTACAATTTTTATGGTATGTTTCAATGAATTACTACAGACATCACTTAGTACAGGAATTAGGAGTGCTGAGAGATTTTCATATTGGTATTAAAGAATATTTTTGCTGTTTTCTTTTAGTCTGTAAACTGCTCTATAAACACGACTTGTCCAAGCGCTGGGGAAACCACTGTAAAATGTGCAGTTACTGTTTACAAACCTCCCCCAAACTGCTCCAGAATCACTTTGGGGGGAAAACAGAGGAGTTTTGCTCAGAGGAGTGCATGTCTAAATTCACTGCTTTGTTTTACCAGGTAAGCTATATTCTCACATCCTCTAGGTTTTTCTACCTCTACCCCTTGTTGGTGTTTCCAGATGTGCTCAATTTCTCCCTCCCTCTCTTTTCCTAGATGGCAAAGTGTGATGGTTGTAAGAGACAAGGTAAACTCAACGAGTCCATAAAATGGCAAGGGGAGATGAAGCATTTTTGCAATCTGCTTTGTATTCTGTTGTTCTGTAAACAGCAAAGTGCTCCTGACCCTCCACTCCCAAACAACACAGGTAAGGCAGCCTGAGGATGGTGTTGCCTTTTGGTGTGTGGGGCAGTGAGATGGATGTTCATCTGCAAATTCACTTCAGTGAACTCTCGAAGATCTGTCTTCTCCTGGGGAGCTTTTCTGTTGCTGTTGAGTGGGCTCTGGTTTAGATCACTCTTACTTTGGACCATTTCGAACTTCTGTAGGTGTGAAATGCAATTGCTTTGGGTACCAAACAAATTTTAAAGAAGATGAAGCAAAACACTTGCTTTCATGAAACAAAAACCTGCTTCACTGGGGTAAAATCTACTGCCCTTTCATTCCCATCTCAGACATGTTAAATATCTAGCTTGTCTTCACAACACCAAGAAGATATGGTAGAATGTTAATATTCTTTTAACAATCAAGTGGTGAAATTAGTAGACTTCATGGTTTAAATACAGACTTAAACCAGCCACTTCTGTGCAGTCTGTAGGCATATGAAGATTTCCCATTTCATGAAACAAAAAACTGTTTCATTGGGGTAAAATCTACTGATATTTAGTGCAAACATGTTAAATATCTAGCTTGTCTTCACAACACCAAGAAGATATGGTAGAATGTTAATATTCTTTTAACAATCAAGTGGTGAAATTAGTAGACTTAATGGTTTAAATACAGAGTCCTATATATGCACATGCAGTCTGTAGGCATATGAAGATTTCCCATTTCATGAAACAAAAAACTGTTTCATTGGGGTAAAATCTACTGATATTTAGTGCAAACATGTTAAATATCTAGCTTGTCTCCATAACACCAAGAAGATATGGTAGAATGTTAATATTCTTTTAACAATGAAATTAGTAGACTTCATGGTTTTTACAGACTCCTATATATGCACTTAAACCAGCCACTTCTGTGCAGTCTGTAGGCATATGAAGACTTCCCATTTCTGTGTAATTAAGTGTTTATTCTTGGGAATTATCAATCCCAAGGTGTACAAGTGCTGTAGCTGTTTCCTTGAGCAGGGGGAATGGGAATGAGGGTAGGAATGAAGCCCACAGGAACAGGAATTATGAGTTTCTGTAGAGACACAAAGAGATGAAAAGCCCTCAAAGACAGGAAGGAAAAGGGAAAGGAAAAGCAGGAATATCACTGATCCTAAAGAAGGGCATCATTTCCCACTGAGTGGCTGCAAGAGTAGGAAACCCAAAACCAATAAAATATGAACTGTCAGTTTTTAGGCCATGGTGCACATTGTTTCAATTCAGTGCAATCTGCTGCTTGCATTGGTGGCAGCTCTTTTCCCTTCTTGCTTGATTTGCTTGTGGAAGTAGCTCCTGTTTAAACTGAAATGCTGCAACCTCACACCTCCATCCCCTTCTCACACAGCAGCCTCTTGCATCTGGAGACAGATCTCAAGGGTGGGTGTTGTTTCAGAAATGCTTTTTTTTTCTCAATTATCTTACTGCTTCTTCTCATTTTCTTCTGTCTACTGTGTCCAGCAAACCTTTCCATGGCACCAGCCTCCTCCTCAGGCCCTCCTTCTTTAAGAAAGGACTCAACCCCTGTCATAGCAAACGTGGTGTCCCTTGCAAGCACCCCAGCTGCCCAGCCTACTGTTAACTCCAACAATGTTTTACAGGGTAAGGCAGCTGAATACCATGCCTGTACTTTTACATCTCTACTCCTGAACATTTATATTTGCTCAGGGATTTTACTGAGAACAGCAGCCACCTCTTCATTGTGCTTCACATCACTGCAGATGATTGCTTTTGTCCTTCCTTTATCTAGGGATAAATAATGACTTAAATTTATGTACATACATCAGGGAATGAGTTTTAATTGGAATTCTTTTTTTTTTTTTTTTGACCTTGGCAGAATATGGATTATTGTTCTTGATGAGCAGTAGACATGTTATTGTATGGTTTTTTTCCTTCACAGGTGCAGTCCCTACTGTGACAGCAAAAACAATAGGAGATGTAAGTTTTACAAGACTTTTTTCACTTTTCAGATTGTGTAAATAACAAATAAAATATCCAAGACTTTGGCACTATCATTTTGTAACTAAAATTCATCCAGCTTGCAGATGCTTTAAAAAAATGGATGGAACTTAGATGGTACAAAAGTCTTGTGTCCACTGACAGATTGGATGTTTTAAAGCAAAATTTAGGATTGTAGCTCTTGAGGTGTCTGTGGTTCCCAAGTAATTCATGTGTGGTTTCTGCACTTGAGGCTGCCTTTTGTGCTCAGTAATGGGATAGAATAGCAAAAGGACCAGCCTGGGCTGCTGGGACTGGCATTACCAAGCTCCTGCAGCTTCATTTTCCTTCCCCACCCCCTGGCAGTGTGGTGACAGCTGTGGGGAGCCACTGTCACCACTTATCTGGGGATAACTCAGAGAGTCCCAATCCCTGAGCTCTTTGAGGTGTGTGCTGTAACATCCTGCAAACTCTCCTAAAATCAGAGATGCTTTTATGTAGCTTTAGTTTCTGGAAGACTGACAGCTTTGCTTTTAACTGGAGTGCCATTTATGAATTAGAGTATGAGTTTTCCCTCTTGAAACAGATCCTATTATTTGAATGCATGACTGCAAATTACAGTTAGCAGGACATTAGTACAAGCATGAATAGTCAGTCTGTGTGTATCAGGAAATGATACTGCTGCTGCCAGCATTGCTGTTCCTTTTTTACATTTATTTGTTTTCAGTGCTTTCACATTAGTTTACTCAATTTTATCCATGTCTGTATCAGGCAGACTTTTAGTCATCAAAAGTATCTTAACATAATTCCTCTTTATATCTCTGTCCTAGTCATCAAAAGTATCTTAACATAATTCCTCTTTATATCTCTGCCATCAGTAAAATTCCAAGGTCAAAAGTTTATAGCAGTTATTTGACAACGGAAACCAAATATTCTTGCAGATTTGTTCACTGCACTGTTAACAAAATAAGCTTTATTAGCAAAATTAGCTTTAAACAGCATTATTGTTGAATCAAATTAAATTCAGATGGAGACCAGAAAGCACCAAATAAGCAAGCTTATTTTGCAGTAGTTTTTAAATGATCATTTTTATCAGCAAAAACAGTTTTAAATTGTTCAGCTTCCCCTAATATAGAACAAACTCTAGTCCTCTGTTATCTTTCAAACCAATACTGACTCGACCCTTGTTTGTGTTTTCCAAACAGGCAAGTACCCAGACAGATGCCCTGAAGCTCCCATCATCAAAACCACCCAGGCTTCTGAAAAACAAAGCTTTATTGTGTAAGCCAATCACCCAGACTAAGGCCACCTCCTGCAAACCTCACACACAAAACAAAGAATGCCAGACAGGTGGGTGTGTGATCTCCTACCCCTGTTGGAATTGTCTGTACTGCAGTTGAGAGAGAATACATGATTTATTTAACAGAGAGTATTTTTGAATGTATTATTAAACCTTAACTAGTTTTCATGCTGTTGTATGGTATTTTCCAACATTTTTTGGTGTGTTTTTGTTATAACAGAAGGAGAAGAAGCACCTGCTCAGCCCCAGATCATTGTGGTACCTGTTCCTGTTCCAGTGTTTGTGCCAGTGCCCCTCCACCTCTACACCCAGTACACACCAGTTCCCCTGGGAATGCCAATACCTGTAAGTTATGCTGCAGTTCTGTGCAAGTTATGCTGCAGTTCTGTGCAAGTTATGCTGCAGTTCTGTGTAAGTTATGCTGCAGTTCTGTGTAAGTTATGCTGCAGTTCTGTGCAAGTTATGCTGCAGTTCTGTGCAAGTTATGCTGCAGTTCTGTGCAAGTTATGCTGCAGTTCTGTGCAAGTTATGCTGCAGTTCTGTGCGAGTTATGCTGCAGTTCTGTGTGAGTTATGCTGGAGTTCTGTGTAAGTGATGCTGCAGTTCTGTGTAAGTGATGCTGCAGTTCTGTGTAAGTTATGCTGCAGTTCTGTGTAAGTTATGCTGCAGTTCTGTGTAAGTTATGCTGCAGTTCTGTGTGAGTTATGATGCTGTTCTGTGTGAGTTATGCTGCAGTTCACTACAGAAGGCAGTGCTTCACTGTGTCACTGGGTGCTCATGCAAGTGGTATTTGGAGTCCTTGAAACCATTTCCCTCCTTATTACATCATATTTGGTTAAACATTATCTCAAAAAACGACCAAATTGTAGGGAGAGTACAGAGCTGTCCAGTCTGGAGTTATTTTTAACTTCATTTAGTAATCCTAAAATATACATAAGGCTAAATGGAGGGACCTCCTGAGGTGTATTTGCTGTTTCCTTCACCCCTAAGTATGTTCTGACATTTTCCACATGTTCCACAGGTACCAGTTCCCATGCTCATCCCAACCACCCCGGACAATGCTGATAAGATCATTGAAAACATTCAGGAAAACAAGGAAAAGATTCCCATTAATCCATTTGAAGCTGATCTCCTTCAGATGGCAGAAATGATTGCAGAAGATGCAGAGAGGGATAAAACACACTCTCATGGTGGTAGGTGGTGGTTTTGAAAAGGATGTGAAATGCAGTGAGGTGAAGTCATCTCACCACAAAATTTCCCTTTGCCTCATTCTACATGCTGATTTGACTTGTGGTGACAGGGACAGGTTACCAGAGGTAGAAACCTCCAGATCATCATGTGTTAGAAGGAAGAGTCAAAATCAAGAAGACAGAGCAGCTGCCTTGAAAGAAAATTTTCCTATCAGGCTGTTTATGGAGGGTGAGGCAGATCAGAGTTTGTTGGAGAGCGACCAATCCATGTAATGAAAGTGAAACAAGCTGGAAAGATAAACAAAATATCCTACTGGATAACAAACAGGGAGGGATGGAAGCCTTTGGAAAAGCAAACCTGCATTAGTTGTGATTTCTGTTTCCCCTGCAATAACATGACCAAGGTAGAAAGCTGCTAGGAGAGCTGCAGTGGAGAAGGCACAGAATATCTGTTCATATTATGACCCAATACAGAGATTTTTGCTGTTCAAAGTATTTTATATCAGTTGTGCAAACTGTCAGCCATGTGTAGATACAGATTTCTTTCTTTTTCTAAAGGATCTCAAACATCTGAGCACGAGCTCTTCCTGGACCCCAAGATATTTGAGAAAGGTCAGTCAGATTTCTTGATTTTCCAAATGGATTTTGATCCTGCTGCATCTTTTCTTGCAACCTCCTGGTTCTGCCTTTCCTGTAGCACATGGTGCCTGTGGTCCCTCTCGTTGCAGACCAGGGCAGCACCTACAGTGGAGATCTGGAATCAGAGGCAGTGTCCACTCCTCACAGCTGGGAGGAGGAATTGAATCACTACACCTTGAGATCCAATGCCCTGCCAGAGCCTGAGCCAGAGCTCAAGCCGTTCTCCAAAGGTGACGTGGAACAGGATCTGGAGGCAGATTTCCCATCAGGTCGGTGTCATGTGAAGAAAAACTCATTGTTTGATAAAAGCACACACAATTTTCTGCATGCACATTGTCCCAGCAGCCTGCTTGTGCATTTTCATGTAGTGACAGTGGATGTTTAAAGCTGAAATAGTTGATCACATCTATAAAATATTACTGTTGTTAGAATATTACTGCTGTCTTTAAAGACAACCTCTGACAGGAGTAGCAGGAAGTTCTTGCTTACCTCTTTTGAATTCATCACTTGTGGGTATAATCCATGTGGAGTGGTTGCTAAGATATTTACCTGAAAAAATCCACCCACTAATTTGGGGACTTTTTTGTCCTACTGAGAATTTACCACCTTTATACAGCAAATGCACGGATTGCTAAATTAGTCAAATATCAGGATTACTTGAATATACAAGTGTGATTGTCAGCTGTAAGGTGTTCCATAGTATCAGTGACAGTGACACTTCTACCTGGGCTGCTAAATCATGTGATTAAACTCTTCATGGTGTTGATTTGACTCCAGACTCATTTGACCCTCTCAGTAAAGGACCGGGTTTGCATTCACGTTCACGAGCGAGACGGAGACACAGGGATGGCTTCCCCCAGCCAAAAAGAAGGGTAAGGAAGCATTTCTACAACACAAATCCCTTCCATTTTGAAATAACCACTAATCTAACCAGCCATGGATGAGGAGCTGATGAAATGCTGCTTTGTTTGGGTGTCTTTGTTTGCCTGTAGGGACGGAAGAAGTCGGTGGTTGCTGTGGAGCCGCGGGGTTTGGTGCAGGGCTCCTACCCTGGCTGCTCTGTTTCTGGCATGACCCTCAAATACATGTATGGGGTCAATGCCTGGAAAAACTGGGTCCAATGGAAAAATGCACAGGAGGAACAAGGGGACCTGAAGTTTTCAGGTAAATTTGTCTCTGAGTGGAAACAGAAATACTTAGTTGAAGAGCATTTGGTTTGATTCATCGTTCAGGTGAAAATTAGGATTAGATACCACTGAGTTTTGCAGTGCCCATTAGTAGAAAACAAATTTTATAGAATTCTGTCTTGCATCATTCCATGCATTTAAAAATCATAACTATTACACTTTCAATTGATCTGTTTCCTTTAAAAAAAGTCTTTAAAGCACTGGAAATCTCCACATTTCTCCCTTTGCATGCAGTAGTTCTTCATTTGCAGCACAGATTCTTTATGCAGCTGCAGAGCTTTTCTGAGCTATTATAGAACCATGAAATTACAGATCTATCAGGCCATAATTCTAAGTTGACAGCACCAACTTGGCCCCATCCATTTTATCTGTAGCTGGCACATTCCCAAAGTATTTGTTGGTCAGCAGAACTGTTTGCTGTAAAAAAATTGTTTGATCCAACATGAAAATCTTAACACCTTATTTCTAGGCTTCACAGCTGGAAAGAAACATTTCAAAAGTCTGCCCATTCTGTGCTGCAACCTGCCTGAAATGTTATTACTCCTCATGTCTCACAGAGGGGATAGATAACAATGACAGTTAAATAAAATTTTGTTTATTTTTCCAATGATTAATTTTTTTTTTTTACAAAAGCCCAGCAGAACTGGGATTTGGCAGTGTCTAACTCCCCCTTTCCCTGGTCTCAGATCTTACATCATTGCACTGAGTTTTGTGGGCAAATTTTCAGAGTCAAGCAGAGAATTTAAATTAGGAATAGAATTGAGCATAATAAATACTTCTGCAGTTTAAAGAACTGAGCATGGCAGAACTTTGATAAGAAAGACCTGCAAAGGGAAAAATTCTAGTTAGGATGAGATCTGCTTTTTCATCTCTTACTTGGAATTTTTGTTGTCACTCCATCAGAACAGCTGGGGTTTTATTTCCCAGAAGAGGAGTATTCACATGAGTTACTCTATTTTCTTCTTGAGGCCAAGGAAATAAATATTACAGTCATTTCTAGGAAACTGTGCCCAGAAGGATTCCCAAGCAGGCATTTCTGAGGTGTGGAGCAGCCAGGCCTGGTGATTTCATTGCAGATCATTTGATCAATCAATTCCTGGTTGTGCTGCTTCCCTTTCCAAACCTGCATGTCCCATTCAGCTCTTCCTTTAAGAATTGAGATCTGCTGCACTCAACTCATGGTTAGAAATACTCAGGGTCTTTTATTTTTATTCTGTTGAGTCTCTCACTCCCCTGAGTGCTGCTGGAGGGGTGAAACCCATTTATCAGCCTCGAGCTCATTGCAGCCTTTGCTGTCCCACATTTTGGGTTCAGCAGATTCCCAAACATTTACATGTCTGGACTCCAAATTCCTGCAGCCTCAGTACTCATTGTAACATTCACACTGATTGCACATGCAGCTGGTCTGAGTTTTATTGGCCAAATCATTCAGTTCTCAGCCAACAGATAGGAAGGAATTCACCATTTAATCATACAGAGTAATTAATGTATGAGACAGGAATTTAGGAGTTTTGCCTACATGAAATAATAAGGAAAGTGGGAAGATTTAATGTGCTGAATTAATTTTTCTGATCATTTCCTTGACCCCAGTTCATCCTGTGAAGCTCAAGGAGGACATTCTCTCCTGCACATTTGCTGAGCTGAGTTTTGGTTTGTGCCAGTTTATTCAAGAGGTGCGGAGACCAAACGGAGAAAAATACGACCCTGACAGCATCTTATACTTGTGCCTTGGAATTCAGCAGGTAACTCTGGGGCTGGGGCACTGCTGAGGAACACAGAGCTGCTCTGGTCATTCATGGCACACCCACAGCCCCACAGAGCAGCTTGGGCTTCATAGAGGAGGCAAGAATTTCATTGTTTGCTTTAGTCCCACATATGGCCCAATTTTCTGGATTTTCACAGTGACCAAATTCTTCTGTCCTTTTAGGAGTGTGATGTTGGGGCTGAGTGTTTCTACCTAGATATAAATACTTGGATTTGGAACTTTTTGGATCATTTTTCCTGTTGAGGAAAGATTTGCACCTCAGAAATCCTTGTTTTAAGATGGAATGGTTTAGAGCTAAAATAATTGCACAGAGCTCTTGCAATATATAACTTGATGTGGAAGAGGTTGCCCAGGAGGGATTCTTAGATACCTGTTGTGTTGGCAATATTTACAGAGAAAATACACTGGGAATAACTGTATTGTAATTAGTAAATATTAAAAATAATGTAGTAAGTCCTTATTATCAGCCTTGCAACAACAGCAGTACAAACTTAGACTAAAGCTAATTTATGTTTAAAACTGCATGTTCAGTACATTTCTGTTTCCTTTAGAACAGCCTGCTTGGTCCTCTTCTGAAATTCATTTTGAGATAAAGAGTCAAAATGACATAAAACCTATTTAATTAGACATGGAATTATCTTAATTTTTTTTCCTTGCTATGCTACAAAATGTAGAAAGAGTTAAAATTCAAAGGGCCATTGATAAGTTCTCAGAGTATCAGGGATTTTTGTGTCACAGTTTTGACTTATTCATTGATACAAACTCCTTTCAGAAAACTTTTTTAAACAGCTCCTTGAAAAGTTTAAGGAACTTTTCTTCCTTGGTGCTGCAAGTGGAGCAATTTCAGCAGCCTGTGTCTCTTGTCAGGAGGTATTAACATGTAAAGTTCATTTCAACAGAAAAAATTTTCAATAACTATTCTAGTTTTTATAGGCAGAATAATATTTAAAAGAATTTCAAAAATATTTAGAGGAAGATGATTTTGCAGAAAACAGCTCTAGAGTTGAAATATTAACCACAATTCTTGCCCAGATCTCTCCTTTCATATTGGAGTGGTCCCAGTCCCTGCAGGAAATTTGATTTTCTGTTTTATGGAGATTTCACCAAAGTCTTTGGCCCCATAAGCCACTGGGATATAAGAAAAAGAATTTTATGTTTTGTATCTTCTCTTCAATGTTCTATAATCATAAACTGTTTTTCTCTCTGTTTTTTTCTCTTGTAGTACCTGTTTGAGAATGGTAGAATAGATAACATTTTCACCGAGCCCTATTCCAGGTTTATGATTGAACTTACAAAACTTTTGAAAATCTGGGAACCTACAATTCTTCCAAATGGTAGGACAATTCTTGTGTTTTATATAGCTGCATGACAAAGCTGTATCATAAATTAATGTTTTCTCAGGGCCAGGAAGAGAATCTGATCTGAGGCTCTCACATTAATCTCCCCTCTCTACACCATGGATTTTATGTCTGTTTTTACCAATTATAATTACACTTAAATGTATCTTTGCCTCTGATCAGTCCTTGGAAAGAAAGGATTTCCATTCTGGCACTCAACACATTCGTTTTTTTTATCCCTCAAGTTTTAGTTCTTTTTTTAATACAAATAGCCAGAATTTAATGCTGTATTTGAGGTGAGGTACTGCAAAATCTGTGTACAGCTGCAGTGATATTTCCCTTTTAGTGCTGGAAATACTCCTGGTGAGTTTGGGGATCACATTAGCAAATCATTGGAATCTTGCCTCAACTCCAAATTAAGACTTCCCAAATTCTGTAGATACTTTTATTTGGTTTTCAAGCCTGATTATGTGGTTTATAAAACTGAACACCAGCCCTATGAGCACACAACACCTTTAGAGTATCAGTGAAATTTGAATAATATTGGCAACTCCACAACTGCCTTTTCATTTAGAAAAATGAACTTTTTATTTCATACTGAAATAATCCAATTACCTATAGTTTGCTGCACCCAGTGATATTTTTTTTACATTTCTTCTGAGCCCCCACATCTCCCTTTCCTGATTTAGGATAATCACAAAGGGCTATTTATACACAAAATGGGACATTTTAAACTCATACTTCACATTGTAGGAATTACATGTTGCAGTTGGCTGGCTGTGGTTTAATACAGTGAAATTAGAACTTAGTGAGAATCTGCTGGTGGCTGCAGCTCCTTTTTATCCTTTTCTTCATGTATTGGAAAATCCAAGATCCAATTCCACAGCTTGGTTCTCCATGCTCCCTCTCATGCTTGCCCATGCAATATTCTGATTGCTGATGATAGGTGTGAATTTGACTTGATATGTGGTTCATTAATAGAAGTTACCTGAAAATGGGTTTATATGCATAAATAACTATTTTCTTTTTTTCTTTACCCATTCCTTGCAGGTTATATGTTCTCAAGAATTGAAGAGGAACACTTGTGGGAATGTAAGCAGCTGGGTGCATATTCCCCCATCGTTTTGTTGAACACTCTTCTGTTCTTCAACACCAAATATTTCCAACTAAAGAATGTCAGTGAGCACCTGAAACTGTCCTTTGCCCACGTTATGAGGCGCACCCGAACTCTGAAGTATAATACTAAGATGACTTATTTACGTTTTTTCCCACCCTTTCAAAAACAAGAGGTAGAATCAGGTGAGTGCTCTCTGCTCATTGGTGTTTGGGCAGTCACATTGGTGTGGTCTGAATGAGGGAATCAGAGAATTCTGTGATTTTGGATTGTCTGCTTCTCTTTTAAAAAGGATGGGGGAGAAATATGTTCTGCATATGCTGCTGTCCTGATTACATTTGCAGTATTTTTCACTGCTTTCAAGAGAAATTCTCAAAGAGCCAAGGCACCCAGGAAAAACTTAAAGTGTCACAGATTTGGCTGCAAATTTGTTTCATAGTCTTTCACAGCATCCTCAGCTTGTATAAAGCTCTATTAATACTGCAAGAGTTAAAGGCCTTTACTGAAATTCTTTCTCAGCACTTCACAATCTTGGGTTTTGCAGGTCCAGACCTTGATTGTGTCTTTTTAATTCCCATATTTGTCCTGGGTCTGTGTGGGGAACAGACCAGGCTGCCCCAGTGGAGAACAACAATATGGGGTTTGCACTCAGAGGCAAAAACACACCAATTTTTGTTCTTAATTAATTTTGGCACTTGGGAAAGGGGAAGTCTTTGATCCTTTGGGCTTCTTCAGTTCATAGCTCCAGTGCATTTGTCTTTAATAAGTAAAATTCTATCCTCCATATTTTCCTGCTAGTTCTTGTGGGTTTTCTAGATGTGGACCTGGCCTGTAGGATGTGCAGTCCCTGCCCACCCAGCAGATGACCCAGGTGACCATGGTTGGGTGGTGACATGTGACAGAACCAATTCAAGGAGTGGGTTTGGGTGATGCAGAGTCACCACTGGGTGCTGGGCTGAGACACCAGGCCTTGTTTCTGAAGGTGCTGCTTTTCACTGAGCTTCTGTGATGCCATTTTTGTGTATCCAGATAAATTATCAGTAGGCAAGAGGAAACGCAGTGAAGATGAGGAGGTTCCCACAGCAGTGGAAATGGCTGAAAACTCAGATAACCCCCTCCGGTGCCCAGTCCGACTTTATGAATTCTACTTATCAAAATGGTGAGTGACAGAACTTGAGTTTTGGTCTGTGTGTAGATTGGAACAGGCATTTGGGCACTCAGACCTTCTGTGCCTGAGCTTTCCCAATCCCTCAGTGGGAGCAGAACAGGAATTCCAACAGCAGCACTGCTCTGAGACCCCCAAACAGCTTTTTTTTGGTTTTTTTGTTACTGATGTTGAATCAAGTTACAGAGAGAAGTGTATTCTTAATAAAATAAATAAATTCTTTTATATAAATGTGAGACATTACTACAGTGCCCATGGCTTTCTCATCTCCCCTAATTCCCATACACCATCCTTGTTGTGAGGAGATTATAACTAATACCCAAGGAACTTCATGTTCCCTCTGAAAGAGTACAGGAGAAGAGTGAATTTGGTAAAATTGATAAATTTTGCCTGCTGAGATATGAGATTAACTTGTGTTCAGGAGTTAGGAAGGAGACTATAGCAAGGACAGAGATATAAATCATTTTTCTCTCCTGTTTCTATATAAACTTCAGTTAGATCCTTGAGCAGGTGGAAGGTGATGTTCTTCTCTCTTCAAAGGAAATACACATGTAAAATGAAGCAGCATCTCATTATTGTCAGCTGAAACTCAGATAAATCACCCTCGGAAATGGATCTACTGAGCTCACTGCAAACATCCCATTCCTGAGGGAGAGGCAGCTGTCCAGACTCTTTCTCTCCCTCTTCTTACCTTCCTTGCCTTCACTGGCACATTATTAGAAGCTTTTAGTTGTTCTTGGGCTGGGGAAGCATTTTCCTGCTCCCATCATAATCCATAGCTCAGCCTCTGCAGGGGGGCAGGCAGCAGTACAAATTCCCTTTGCTGTTTTGGTTTTTTATCCCAAAACCAGGCAGGAGGGATTTAGAACCCCACCAGAGCCTGGAAGCTGCCTTGGGGTCAGTCAGGCTTTCAGGCAAATGGGCTCAGCATTGCAGCAGGGCCAGGCAAGCTGGTAT
The DNA here is from genome assembly GCF_047830755.1 of Zonotrichia albicollis. NCBI lineage: Eukaryota > Metazoa > Chordata > Aves > Passeriformes > Passerellidae > Zonotrichia > Zonotrichia albicollis. Next base: position 9,616,953 of record NC_133838.1, on the reverse strand, counting down.
TTGGTTTTACTCACTCTTAAACACCTCTTTAGAATGATTTAGGTTCCAAAAGGCCTCTAAGCTCATCAAATTCAGCTGTTCCCCAGCACTGCCAAGGGCACTACAGCCCATGTGCCCAAATGCCACATCCACCTGGCTGTTAAATCCCTCCAGGGACAGGGACTCCACACTGCCCTGGGCAGCTGTGCCAGGGCTGGACAGCCCTTTCAGGGAAGAAATTTTCACTGATATCCAGTCTGAGCCTTGAGGCCATTTCCAACAATTCTGGAATCCCAGAACCAGTTTAACTCAGAGATTGCATGTCAAATCCATTTATCACTCTCCCATTAATTGGGTGACACTGAAGAACTGCTGCTGTAAAGAAGTTACTTTGATTTTCTTTGTTTTTTTATAAGCAACTAATGCTGAGTGACCTGGAAATAACTTAACTGTTCCATCTTAAGAAGGGGGAGACAGTGTTGCCATGCCAATGTAACTTTGATTTCTTTGCTGATTCTCCCTTAAACTGTTGGTAAGATTGTAAATGCATCCTAAACCTTGTTTCCTTTGCCTTGGCAGTTCTGAAAGTGTGAAGCAGAGGAGTGATGTGTTCTACCTGCAGCCCGAGCGCTCCTGTGTTCCCAACAGCCCCATTTGGTATTCCACATTGCCAATAGACCCAGGAACCTTGGACATCATGTTAACAAGGATTCTTATGGTGAGGGAGGTACACGAAGAACTTGCCAAAGTCAAATCAGAGGACTCTGATATTGAGTTATCAGACTAACTGCAGTGGGGTATTTTCCTTTGAATACACGTCAGAAGCACCAAAATGTGAATACGTCCAGCCTTTGGAAAATGTGTATCAAATAAGCCAAGATAACGTCACCTACAGGCAGATTTTGTACCACAGTGGATGTACAAACTGGAACTGGAAGGAAGCAAAGGAAGCAAGCTGTGTAAGCTGCAAATCCCAATGTCCTGCAGCACTGATCAATCCTCAGAACAAATCCAAGTGGAACTCACCCATTGGATTGGTGCATAAATCCTTTATCTGTTTAGGATTTTTAAAAGTTGTGAGATCTTTCTAAGGGAAAAAAAAAAGGTTGTGTAAAATCTACCCTCACTCTGGTGGGCATGGAGAGCTAGATTGTGGCTCAGGTGACTTCCCAGCCCTTGCTGCCAAGGAACACGTGGAGATCCTTGAGCTCTTCCAGAGGATCCGAGAGAAAGGGGTGAGGTTTAGACAAACAGACACCTTCCGTTATAAATACACCCACACCTACACTTTTATAATTTTTTTTTTTAAAAACTGGGATCAAATGTTAGGAAGGCAGGAGCCACTGGCCATCCCAAGGGACAACTCTGGCTGCTCTTAACTGGTCACACGAGGCTGGACTCCAGCTCCGGGCTCACACCAACTCCAGCTGTGTTGGAAGAGGTGCTGCAGGTCAAACTTGTGAGTGACCTTTGGGGAATGTCCAGGAGGGATGCCCTGGGCTCTGTGCAGAATTCCTTTCCCAGCCCAGTAGCTCTGCAGTCTGTCCATATAACCCAGTGAATACTGTGGTGCGTGGAAAGTTCATTTCCCTTAAGGCAGCTTTCCTTTCTCCTCTTTCCCTACTCCTATGGTTTTGATTCTTTTGTAAGGCAAATCTAGAGAGGGCTTTGTCATTTCGAGCAGGAATACACACACACTCTTTCTCTTTCCACCTTAGCAACACGGGCAGCGTTGTACAAAGGATGCAGTATTACTTCTGACTACAGAACTGTGGTAGAAAATGACCATGTGTGTTTTTATCCCGCCCCACCCAAAGAGATTTAGTCATAGTGTTGGAAATTGAAAGAGATTTTTTTTTTAAGGCTTGGCTGTTACTGAGTCTTTTGGAAGAGTAAAGCTCCCATGTGGTGTTTGGAGGACAGGACATTATCAGATACTGTCTGTATCTCTGTTTTCTCAAGCTCTAGGTGTGTGTTTCTGATGACCAGTGGTCACAAATTCACTGGCAACCCAAGCTATTTTTGAAGAGGAGAATTATATGGTTTTTATCTAGCTCTGGTCAGTTATCCATCTTCTGTAACAAGGGTCTGATATTTGAGCTTGTCACTAAAATTTCAAGAGATGAAAATCAACAGCCTTGAAAAATATTTCAGGTTTTTTGTTTTGTTTTGGTTGGTTGTTTTTTTTTATTATTATTTTTTTAGCAGTTACAAAAGTAATTTAACAAAAATAAAATCAGAAAGTAGTCTATTGACGTTGTGTACTCGGTAGTCCTGTCCCTGCCTGTAACAGATTTCACTGATGTATTTTTTAATACAGAAAATTATGTGAAAAGTAAAACCTGCCCCTGATTCTGTCTGACCAAAGCCCATTTGTGTCTGTCATTTCTGAGCAAAGGTTCTGCTTTCTCCATGGCCTGGCAGGGGGAGATGTTTTGTGGGGAGGGCAGGATGGGGATGGTGTGCAAAATAATCCCAAAGTTCCTTACTAGAGTTTAACAGAAATATTCCCATTGAATAACATAGGATGTTTGTACCTTATGAGAAACATTTTGCTTCCTCTGAACATCCTCACTGTTTCTTGTCTGGGAGCACCTTAATTGTGGCCAATTTTTTTGCAGGCACTGAGAATGAAAGATAGGCAAGTGAAATCACTTTAACTTTCACTGGCTGAGAGCAGAGTTGTTAAACATGGTGTAAACTCCTTTGGTGTGGTGGCTGGGACATGAGAAACATTTCATTGCAGTTCCATGGTGATAATTAACACAGTAAGTCGTTTTAGTTTCTGTCTCACTCCTGCTTGGAGGCCCTTTGGCAATGGTCTGTTTTTCCCAGGGTCTGCCTGGGCTGTTTTTGCCTCTTGAGGGATTTCTTGTCAGCTCAACTCAAGTTCACACAGACAACACAAGAAGAATTACCTTGAAGGATTGAAGTATATACAAATTATACACACAGGCTCAAAGTTCTGAACACAATCTTGTTTGTAGTCAACATTTCTGACTACTGAGCGCACAACATTTATTGAGATACTGTTTTAAACAAAAAAAAAAATAAAATCATGCTATGTCCTGCTGAATGCCAGAGTTAACTGGGCTGGAAAAGTCCTTTGAGATCATCAAGTCCACCCTGAGACCAGCACCAGCTTGCCAACCAGACCATGGCACTGAGTGCCACATCCAGTGTTAAACTGCAGTTTCAGTGGGGACAGAGAAGCAATAAAGATGAGTGTGAGAAAGAAAAATGGAAAACTTCCTGCTACAGGGTTCCAGCAGCTCCCAGTGCAGGAGGTGCTCAGTGCAAACCCACTGCTCCATCCTGCTTCAGTTCACTAAAGAAGGGAACTGGGGGCACCCTGAAAGCCACAGAACTGGGTGCAAAAGGAAGTTAAATTACCTTGAGAATTATTCTGCCAACTACTGCTTAAAAAAACACTCCAGGATTTCTCTGGAATAGGTTCCAGCTCCTTGGACACTTCAAACAGCAGCAAAGTCCTTTGTCACATGTCCCCAGCTGTGCTGCTGCCTCAGTGCCAGGGCTGACTCACAGGAATGTGCAATAAAATCATTGGTTTTTGGTAACAATCTCAGTAACTCCCAGGGCTCCTGAGCAGCAATTTCACTGTTGCCTTAACAACCAAAGAAGCCAGAACAAATTCTCCTGCAGCCAGTGCTTACTGTGCTCATAACCCTGGCATGCCTGGAACTTTGCTCCCCTCAGCACAACAGCTTCCTCCCCATTCTTCCTTGGCCTCTTGTCCTTTTTAAACATCCAGAGGCAAAACAAAGATTTGCTGCCTTCATTAAGGAGCAGCTCCCTGGCAGTTCTTTCCCTGCCTTGTAAGATGCTGTGTAAGAAATAAGGTTTGAGTTTTTGATCTCTCAAGCATTAACTGTTGGGTTTTTTCCTTTACCTGTTTATGAGCACCAAAAGTCTGTAAAAATCACAGACCATTGGTGAGGAGAAAGGCTAGAGGAGTTTTGGGAGCACTGAAATGGGTGTGTTGTGCCTCTGGGAGCTGCAGGTCTTGTCTCACGTTGCCAGAGCTTCACACCTGCCATGGGTGATGTGCCAGAGGAGTCCCCATGGGATCCCCCCCTTTGCCTTACAGGGAAATCCCTTTGCTCCAGCAGCACAGAGCTGGGCAGGTGGGACTGACTCTGCTTTTGCATCTTCCCCAGGAGGAAACAATTGGTTTGGAAACGATGAGGAGGTCAAATGGTTTTGCACAGTGTTACTGTATTTGTTAGGAAGTTGTCCTCAGCTCTTTTTTAAGTGGATTTTTTTAACCTAAGGGAAAAAAAACACTCATTTAGTCTGACCACTGGCACCAACTTCTTCCAGCAGCAAAGCTGTAAGAATTTGCCTTTTTATCTTCAGTTTCCCCACCAAAATCCCAAGGAGCATTCCAGAAGTTTTCTGTTGTGCTGTGCTTTCAGAGGGAACAATTTTGGACATGCCAGGAGGAGCAAGTGGCAGAAGAGCTGTTGCAAGGTGCTGGGAATGTGCTTTGGGGAGGCAGGTAATTGATGGTACATAGCAAAACACAATATAAACATTAAATCCCTAAGATTAATGGTTTTATTTTCCAAACATCTCATTGAGGAGGTCCTTGGTGCTCAGCCACTGGCACCAGTGCTGGCTCTGCTCCAGGGAGTGTTGCACAGATGCAGAATGGTTTTTAAAGTCATAAAGGCTCAAAAGAACTCGGGCAGCTTGGATTCCTCTAGCCACAGAACTGAAACGTCCATTGGACATCACATTGCCCAAGCTGATGGATTTTCAGCAGATATTCAACTTTTCTTAAAGATCTGGGATACCTGGCTTTCCCCTCTCAGATGGGAGAAGGGAATTTATGACAATGAAACAGTGAAGTTAGATAAAGCTTTACACCCCACATCCCAAAATGAATCCCAAGAACATGGTTTTAATCCTGGAAGATCCAAGTGGATGTGGGCAGCACAAGCCACACACCCCAGCTTGGTAGCCTTGATTCTTAGTCAGCCTTTGGGTGTGTCAAGAGGCTTTTTATCCTCTCTTTGCATATTTATAGCATAAACAGCCAGAGCAATTTGCAAAGGTCGTTTGGACCTGCTGGGAGCCAGGCTGCAGCTTAGGAGGGAAGGGTGAGGGTGGTGGCACCTGAACTTTCTCCCCAGCGAAGCCCCAAACTCACCCCCAGCCCCAGCACACCCTTCCCATCACTCCTGAGGATTGATGACCCCTCATGTTTTCTCCCTTCCAATCTGTCCCTGTACCCTCTGTAAATTGGCCAGACTTTCCTACCTCGTTTGGGCATTATCAGGCAGAATTCCACAGGATGCTTTGCAGCCCTGTGATGAAAGGTGCTATAAAATTGTAAAGTGTTAATTCAGATGTAACCAGGTCAGCAGTGCATCATAACCTATATTAAACAGAGATTTTCTAATATGAGAATTTATAGAGTTCAATGTATGGTATTCATAAGTGAATTATTGAGACCCTCAAAAGAGTTTTTGTTTCAATCATACCTGTATTCTGGAAAAGTGATTAAAAACCTTTAACCTTAATGAAAGAGTGCAGCCATCCTCCTTTCCTCTATGACGTTGGAATCTAAAAGCAGTTTACAAAACAGTACACAGCCTAAAAGCAGAATCTCACAGATTTCATATGGGGAGGGCTCAGCAGTTTTTAAGCCACAGCTAAAATTGCAGCTGATCACCTGCACAGCCACACCTGGTGGTTCCCACTCACACTGGGTTCTGTTCCTCTGGCTTGGGCTGTAACTTCTCCCCTGCCCCAAACCGAGTGCAGGGGAACTGGGGGCAGCATCAGCGAGCAGGTCAGTGCTGGGGACTGAGCATCCCCTGTGCCCTGTCCCCCTCTAATGCCACCATCAGCCAAGAGAGCAGCCACACACAGACACCAACCCTGCTGCAAGCAAAGCACTTTTATTGGCTTCAGGGAAATCACTGCCCACAAAATCCAAAGCCTTTAAAAGGGGACGCAGAGCTGTGAGGGGTCTGTGGGGGTTTCTCAGCTGCATTGTGCAAGGCACGGCTTTGGGATCAGCAACCTGCTTGGCTTCTCTTGGCTTGCTTGTCTGGAGTTGTCACCTCCTCATGTTTGTCACCCAAGTCACTTTTCCTTGGGTTGGTCACTTGGAGGTTTCTATCACTTGGGCAGCAAGGCACCGACTGCTGCGCCAGCAGAGCCCAGGGCAGTTGTCAGCCCAGCTTTGGCAGCAAGAGAGAGACCTGCAGCTCCTGCAAAGACAAATTGAGATGTGAAGTTTCAGGAGCATCAAGATTGCCTGCTGAGGGACCGAGCACGGGGCACAGCCAGCCAAGGGCTCCTCCTGAGCAGGGAGAGCCCTGAGAGTTTGGAGCAATTCAGAGCAGGGAGGGGTTAAAGGGCTGCTCTGGCTCTAGAGCCAGCCCGTGCTCTCTGCCATGGAGATGCAGCCCAGCTCCCGTGCCCTCCCCACTCACCGACGGACTGCAGCACAGCCACGGTGCTGCCTGCAGCCACTCCGCCGCCGTTGGCGATGGCAGCTGCCGACATCATCTTGGCAGCGATGGAGCCGGCGAGGATGCCGGCCTTGGTGAACCCCAGCGCAGCAACGCCCCCCGGGACACCAAACAGTGCCAATCCTGCAGGGAGGACAGCACACCTTTAGGGTGCTCTCTGTGACCCCCATCTCCCCCTGCCACCTGCACCACACCCGGCCTCCCCAAAAGCACGCAGGGAGCAGAGTGGGCAGCGAGGGCTGGGGCTGCAGGGACGGGGACAGCCCTGGGCGGCAGGAGAGGAGCAGCGTGCAGGGCTGCGGCAGCGGGGGCAGACAGAACCCCATTCCAGGCACTGCCCAGAGCTGCCGCTCCTCCCCTCTTCCTCCCACCTGCACCCCAATCCTCCCCAGCCCTGGTACTTGCAGCCCCCAGCCCAGTCCCCAGGACCACGCGTGGCTGGAACCAGGCAGTGAACCCGAGCGCTGCTCATCCCGTGCCAGATCCTCACCTACTCCCACTGTGGCTCCGATGACAGCTTTAATGATAATTATATTCGCCCCTGAGAAAGAAAATGGCAGGAGAGCAGGAAGGACATGAGCATGGACAGCACAGCTCCCCTGACCAGCAGCAGCTCCTTCAGCCTCCCCCTGACTTCAGCCCCTGAAGACCCCTGGGAAGAGGCCTCTGGAGGGGTGGGTCCCAATGTCCCCTCAGATTGGGAGGAACAGGGAGAAGGGGCACAGCCCGGAGTGCCCACCCTGTCCTGCCCGCCACACCCACCAACCCAGAACAGCTCAGGACACAGGGCACGTGTCAGCCCAGTCTGTGTCCTGCACTGCCCAGATGGCCCCTGTGCCCACAGCCACCCCTAAGCATGGAGCTCCTCGTATTTACATCCATGGCCAACCCATGTGTGCCTCAGACCCAGAGCCCCTCAGTGGCTGGAGGATGCTCAGGATGGTGTTTTGGGGTGGCTTCCCTTTGTGGGTGATGGGATGCTCCAGGATGCAGTCGAGGTTCAGTGGTTTGAGCTGTGGGGGCGCCTGGAAGGCTGCACCCCACTAAGAGCATCCTCAGCTTGTGCCAGGGCGTTGGCCTGCAGTCAGCTCTGCTCCCTGAGCACAGCCAGCCCCTTCCTGCTCTGCCTTTCTATCTCTGACCAGTGCTGCCATTGGACACAGCAGTTCTCGCCACAGAGCACTCACCTCCCTGCACAGCCCCTGATCCCCTCAGCCCCAACCCCTGCAGGTCCTGGCTTTTCCTGCCACATTGGGATGGATCCCGTTCCCGCAGTTTGGGCACATTCACACCAGTGAGGGCTTCAAGGGCTGCTTTGGCTTCAGAGTAAGCCCAGGCTACAACCCCGTGTCCCACCCAGCACAGCTCAGCCCATCTGCAATAAAGCCCCTCCCAGCTGGAGCCCAGCGCCCTGTGCCGGGCAGGGTCCCAGAGGCAGCAGCAGCTCTGCCAGCACCGCCCTCCTTCAGCCCTCCGGGAGGAGAGGGGAGCAGGGGCGAACCCCAGGGTCCCTGTGCCCCCCTCGATCTGCCCCCCTCAGGACCCAGACTCCCATCCCAGGAACCTCCCAGCTTACCCATGGTCATCTGGATGGGACGAGATCCTCGATGATTCTGCTCTAATCTCGGTACCTTGGGGGAACGAGAACAAGATTTTTTTTGCGTGGCCGGCAGCTGAGATCAGCGGGGCTTTGTAGCCCTGCACGATCTCTCCCAGCCACCCCTCTCCCACCCAGGAGACCCCGGCCCTTCCCCTGACAAGAAGAAACCTCCCCTCTCCCCAGCCCCGGCTCCTGCCCGGCCGCTCCCCCGGCACAGCGAGGAGAACCCCCCGTTATTGTCCCCTCCTCAGAGAAAGGCCGCTGTTCCCAAACACCCACGGCGACACCTCACGCCGCCAACCTCGCGTGTGTTTGTTGTGCTCTGAGGAGCCGAGGGCTGACGAAAGGCGGAGCTAAGGGGAGTGGCCGCTCAGCTGATTTCCGAGAAATCAGCAACGAAACCGCTCGCTCAGTTTCGCTTTCTGGGTAACCCTTGATGGTGCTGCCTCTGCTCGAGCAGGGCTGGGGCTCTCCCGTCCTCACCCTGGAGTGTCCCCTCAGGAGCCCTTTGGCCCCGATGGCCTCGGGCGGGGGCTGAGGGTGAAGGACGCACCGGGCCGGGGCTGCTCAGGCTGTGCCGGGGCTCCTGTGGCTTCACGGGGCCTTTCCCCAGCAGGTTTGGGACCGATAAAACCCCGCGGCTCCGAGGAGCATCCACAGCAGTCTGGAGAGCAGAGCTGGAGCCGCTCTGCCTCCTCCCCACAGGGCAGCCTCAAAAACCGGCCGAAACCCCTCTCTGCATCCCCCCGTTTGCTGCTGCTGCTGCTGAGGTGGGTCAACTGTATCTGTATTCTGGAAAATTGATTAAAAACCTTTAACCTTACTGAAAGAGTGCATCCATTCTCTGGCTTGGGCTGTACCTTCTCCCTTGCCCCAAACCGAGTGCAGGGGAACTGGGGGCAGCATCAGCGAGCAGGTCAGTGCTGGGGACTGAGCATCCCCTGTGCCCTGTCCCCCTCTAATGCCACCATCAGCCAAGAGAGCAGCCACACACAGACACCAACTCTGGTGAAAGCAAAGTACTTTTATTGGCTTCAGAGAAATCACTGCTCACAACAATCCAAATCTTTTGAAAGGGGAGGCAGAACCTGAGGTGTCTGTGGGGGTTTCCCAGCACCTGCACTGTGCAAGGCACGGCTTTGGGATCAGCAACCTGCTTCGTTTCTCTTGGGTTGCTTGTCTGGAGTTACCTCCTCCTCATGTTTGTCACTCAAGTTACTTTTCCTTGGGTTGGTCACTTAGAGGTTTCTTTCACTCAGTTAGCCAGGCACCGGTTGCTGCGCCAGCTGAGCCCATGGCAGCTGTCAGCCCAACTTTGGCACCAAGAGAGAGACCTCCAGCTCCTGCAAAGACAAATTGAGGTCTGAATACTCCCAGGAGCATCGAGGCTGCCTGCTGAGGGACCGAGCACGGGGCACAGGCAGCCAAGGGCTCCTCCTGGGCAGCGATTTTGGAGCAATTCAGAGCAGGCAGTGGTCAAAGGGCTGCTTCAGCTCTAGAGCCAGAGTGTTTTCCCTGCTATGGAGATGCAGCCCAGTTCCCCCGCCCTCCCCACTCACCGATGGACTGCAGCACAGCCACGGTGCTGCCTGCAGCCACTCCGCCGCTGTTGGCGATGGCAGCTGCCGACATCATCTTGGCAGCGATGGAGCCGGCGGCGATGCCGGCCCCGGTGAAACCCAGCGCGCCAAAGATCACAGGGAGGCCAACCAGTGCCAATCCTGCAGGGAGGGCAGAGCAGCGTTACGGTGCTCTCTGTGACCCCCATCTCCCCCTGCCGCCTGCACCAGACCCGGCCTCCCCAAAAGCACGCAGGGAGCAGAGCGGGCAGCGAGGGCTGGGGCTGCAGGGACGGGGACAGCCCTGGGCGGCAGGAGAGGAGCAGCGTGCAGGGCTGCGGCACCGGGGGCAGCCACAACTCCATTCCAGGCACTGCCCAGAGCTGCCGCTCCTCCCCTCTTCCTCCCACCTGCACCCCAATTCTCCCCAGCCCTTGCAGCCCCCAGCCCAGTCCCCAGGACCCCACGGGGCTGGGACCGGGCAGTGAACCCGAGCGCTGCTCATCCCGTGCCGGACCCTCACCTGCTCCCACTGTGGCTCCGATGACAGCTCCAATGGCACTTCCATTCCCCCCTGAGAAAGAAAATGGCAGGAGAGCAGAAAGAACATGAGCATGGACAGCAAAGCTCTCCTGAGCAGTGCTGAGCACTCTGTGCCAGGCAGAGCTGGGTCCCGGAGCCAGCAGCAGCTCCTCCTGCCTCCCCCTGCCTTCATCTGCCTTTTGCCTCTCAAGACCCCTGGGAAGAGGCCACTGGTAGGGTGGGTCCCTAAGGGGTCTCCCCCCTGTCCCATCCCACAGAGCAGGCTTAGCCCCTGAGCAAGGCAGTCCTATCCGGATAACTCAGTTCCTCTTGGAGACAGAGCTCCCGAACACCCAGTAGGCTCGTTGCCGCAGGCTACTTCAAGCAAGCTTAGTGGATTTCAGCTCTTTAGTGATTACCATCTCTCTTATGATTTCAGCTCTTTGCTTGCTTGCTAAGGCACCGAAGGGCTAGGGGGAGAAGCAGATGAGAGAGAGGAGAAGGGTCCTGGCATTCCACAGCGATGGTTTATTGAGGGGTCTGTAAGGGTTCCAGCAACGGCTCTTCTTCTGCTAAATGGGCTAAAACAGCCCCTTTTTGTAGGGTACAGAGCCATCCAAACTTGTCCAATAGTAAGGGTTAGGGGAAAGTGACCTTTGGGGTTACAGACATAAGCTAGGGTTTGAGAGGCAGAAGACAGGAGCTTATTTTGCTGTCTCATCATGACTCAGCAATTCCTACTGTTGAGTCTCAGCCCACCACGGGGTATTTGACAATGCTATGGGGTCTGCTGCAGGTCCCAGTGTCCCCCCAGCCTGGGAGGAACAGGGAGAACGGGCACACCCCGGAGTGCCCACCCACCCAGCCTTGCCCACTGCCCCACCAAACAAGAACAGCACGGGACACTCAGCACCTGTCAGCCCAGTCTGTGTCCTGCACTGCCCAGACGGCCCCTGTGCCCACAGCCACCACTGAGCACGGAGCTCCTCGTATTTTGACCCATGGCCAACCCATGTGTGCCTCAGACCCAGAGCCCCTCAGCGGCTGGAGGATGCTCAGGATGGTGTTTTGGGGGTGGCTTCCCTTTGTGGGTGATGGGATGCTCCAGGGTGCACTCAAGGCTCAGTGGTTTGGGCTGTGGTAGCATCTGGAAGGCTGCACCCCACTAAGAGCCTCCTCAGCTTGTGCCAGGGAATTGGCCTGCAGTCAGCATTGCTCCCTAAACACAACCAGCCCCTTTCTGCTCTGCCTTTCTGTCTCTGGCCAGAGCTGCCAGTGGACACAGCAGTTCTCGCCACAGAGCACTCACCTCCCTGCACAGCCCCTGATCCCCTCAGGCCTGACCCCTACCCGAGCAGGTCCTGGCCCTTCTCAGCACATTGGGATGGATCCCTTTCCCACACTTTGGGCACATTCACACCAGGGATGGCTTCAAGAGCTGCTTTGGCTTCAGAGTAAGCCCAGGCTACAACCCCGTGTTCCACCCAGCACAGCCCAGGCCCCCTGCCCTCTCCACTCACCCTCAGAGCTGTGATCCTTTGCTTCTTCTCCTGCAGTGAAGGCAGAGCAGTGTTAGGGTGCTCTCTGTGACCCCCATCTCCCCCTGCCACCTGCACCAGACCCGGCCTCCCCACAAGCACCCAGGGAGCAGAGCGGGCAGCGAGGGCTGGGGCTGCAGGGACGGGGACAGCCCTGGGCGGCAGGAGAGGAGCAGCGTGCAGGGCTGCGGCAGCGGGGGCAGACACAACTCCATTCCAGGCACTGCCCAGAGCTGTTCCTTCCCTCCCAGCAGCACAAGCAGCGAAGCCGAGCGTTGCTCATCCCGTGCCAAATTCTCACCTCCAATTGTACACCCAATGATGAGCAGAGTGATGATGGCAACGGCGACTACCCGTGTACCTGAGAATGAAAAGGGCAGAAGGGCAGCAGTGTGGGCAATAAAGCCCCTCTCAGCTGGAGCCCCGTGCCCTGTGCCGGGCAGGGCAGGGTCCCCGAGGCAGCAGCAGCTCTGCCAGCTATGCCCTCCTTCAGCCCTCCGGGAGGAGAGGGGAGCAGGGGCGACCCCAGGGTCCCTGTGCCCCTCTCAGGACCCAGGCCCCCACTCCCGCAACCTCCCAGCTTACCCATGGTCGTCTGGGCGGGAGCGAGATCTGCGATGATTCTACTCTAATCCCGGATCCTTGGGGAACGAGAACAAGATTATTTTGCGTCGCCGGTAGCAGGTGGGGTCAGCGGGGCTATGTTGCCCTGCGCGATCGCCCCCTGCCACCCTCTCCCACCCAGGAACGCCCGCCCCCTGCCCTTAAATGCAGAGACGACCCCGCACCCACCACCACTACCACCACCACCACCCTCCCCGGCTCCTGCCCGGCCGGATTTTGGTGGCTGCTCCTCCGGCACAGCGAGGGGAGCAGCCCCCGGTTCTGTTCCCCCCATTACAGAAAGGCTGCTGTCCCCAAACACCGGCCGCACCTCACCAACCTGTCCTGTGTGGACTGTGCTCTGAGGGAAAAGGGCTGCAGGAAAGTACGAGCAAAGGTGTGTCGGGTCAGCTGACGTACGAGGTGATCTGAAGCCGCTCGCTCGGTTTCACTCTCTCCTTAACTCTAGATGGTGCTGTCTCTGCTAGAGCAGGGCTGAGGCCCTCGGAGTCGCACCCTCAGGGAGCCCTTTGGCCCCGATGGCCTCGGGCGGGGGCTGAGGGGGAAGGACGCACCGGGCCGGGGCTGCTCAGGCTGTGCCGGGGCTCCTGTGGCTTCACGGAGCCTTTCCCCAGCAGGTTTGGGACCGGTGAAACTCCGCGGCTCCGAGGAGCACCCACAGCAGTCTGGAGAGCAGAGGTGGAGCCGCTCTGCCTCCTCCCCACAGGGCAGCCTCAAAAACCGGCCGAAACCCCTCTCTGCATCCCCCCGTTTGCTGCTGCTGTTGCTGAGGTGGGTCAACTGTATCTGTATTCTGGAAAATTGATTAAAAACCTTTAATCTTACTGAAAGAGTGCATCCATTCTCTGGCTTGGGCTGTAACTTCTCCCTTGCCCCAAACCGAGTGCAGGGGAACCGGGGGCAGCATCAGCGAGCAGGTCAGTGCTGGGGACTGAGCATCCCCTGTGCCCTGTCCCCCTCTAATGCCACCATCAGCCAAGAGAGCAGCCACACACAGACACCAACTCTGCTGCAAGCAAAGCACTTTTATTGGCTTCAGAGAAATCCCTGCTCACAACAATCCAAAGCTTTTGAAAGGGGAGGCAAAGATCTGAGGTGTCTGTGGGGGTTTCCCAGCACCTGCACTGTGCAAGGCACGGCTTTGGGATCAGCAACCTGCTTCGTTTCTCTTGGGTTGCTTGTCTGGAGTTGTCTTCTCCTCATGTTTTTCACTCAAGTTATTTTTTCTTAGGTTTGTCACTTGGCTTTTTATCCTTTTTTAGGTTGGTCTCTTAGAGGTTTCTTTCACTCAGTTAGCTGGGCACCGGTTGCTGCACCAGCTGAGCCCAGGGCAGCTGTCAGCCCAGCTTGGGCACCAGCAGAAAGACCTGCAGCTCCTGCAAAGACAAATTGAGATGTGAAGTTTCAGGAGCATCAAGACTGCCTGCTGAGGGACCGAGCACTGGGCACAGCCAGCCAAGGGCTCCTCCTGAGCAGGGAGAGCCCTGAGAGTTTGGAGCAATTCAGAGCAGGGAGGGGTTAAAGGGCTGCTCTGGCCCTAGAGCCAGCGTGTTTTCTCTGCCATGGAGATGCAGCCCAGCTCCCGTGCCCTCCCCACTCACCGACGGACTGCAGCACAGCCACGGTGCTGCCTGCAGCCACTCCGCCGCCGTTGGCGATGGCAGCTGCCGACATCATCTTGGCAGCGACGGAGCCGGCGGCGATGCCGGCCCCGGTGAAACCCAGCGCGCCGAGGAACACCGGGACGCCAACCAGTGCCAATCCTACAGGGAGGGCAGAGCAGCGTTAGGGTGCTCTCTGTGACCCCCATCTCCCCCTGCCACCTGCACCAGACCCGGCCTCCCCAAAAGCACCCAGTGAGCAGAGCGGGCAGCGAGGGCTGGGGCTGCAGGGACGGGGACAGCCCTGGGCGGCAGGAGAGGAGCAGCGTGCAGGGCTGCGGCACCGGGGGCAGCCACAACTCCATTCCAGGCACTGCCCAGAGCTGCCTCTCTTCCTCCCTCCAATTCTCCCCAGCCCTTGCAGCCCCCAGCCCAGCCCAGTCCCCAGGACCCCACGGGGCTGGGACCGGGCAGTGAACCCGAGCGCTGCTCATCCCGTGCCGGACCCTCACCTGCTCCCACTGTGGCTCCGATGACAGCTCCAATGGCACTTCCATTGTCCTCTGAGAAAGAAAATGGCAGGAGGGGAGGAAGGACATGAGCATGGACAGCAAAGTTCCCCTGACCAGCAGCAGCTCCTTCAGCCTCCCCCTGACTTCAGCCCCTGAAGACCCCTGGGAAGAGGCCTCTGGAGGGGTGGGTCCCAATGTCCCCTCAGATTGGGAGGAAAAGGGAGAAGGGGCACAGCCCGGAGTGCCCACCCTGTCCTGCCCGCCACACCCACCTACCTTGAACAGCACAGGACACAGGGCACGTGTCAGCCCAGTCTGTGTCCTGCACTGCCCAGACGGCCCCTGTGCCCACAGCCACCCCTAAGCACGGAGCTCCTCGTATTTACATCCATGGCCAATCCATGCATGCGTCAGACCCAGAGCCCCTCATTGGTGCAGGATGCTCAGGATGGTGTTTTGGGGGTGGCTGCCCTTGTGGGTGATGGGATGCTCCAGGATGTAGTCCAGAGTCCAGGTTCAGTGGTTTGGGCTGTGGTAGCACCTGGAAAGCTGCACCCCACTAAGGGTCTCCTCAGTCTGTGCCAGAGCGTTGGCCTGCAGTCAGCTCTGCTCCCTGAGCACACCCAGCCCCTTCCTGCTCTCCATTTCCACATCTGGCCAGTGCTGCCATTGGACACAGCAGTTCTTGCCACAGAGCACTCACCTCCCTGCACAGCCCCTGATCCCCTCAGCCCCAACCCCTACCCCAAGAGTCGCTCTTCCCACCACATTGGAATGGATCCCGTTCCCTCAGTTTGGGCACATTCAGACCAGTGAGGGCTTCAAGGGCTGCTTTGGCTTCAGAGTAAGCTCAGGCTACAACCCCGTGTTCCACCCAGGACAGCCCAGGCCCCCTGCCCTCCCCACTCACTCTCAGATCTGCGATCCTTTGCTGCTGCTCCTGCAAGGGAGGACAATGAAGCGTTAGGGTGCTCTCTGTGACCCCCATCTCCCCCTGCCACCTGCACCAGACCCGGCCTCCCCAAAAGCACGCAGGGAGCAGAGCGGGCAGCGAGGGCTGGGGCTGCAGGGACGGGGACAGCCCTGGGCGGCAGGAGAGGAGCAGCGTGCAGGGCTGCGGCAGCGGGGGCAGCCACAACTCCATTCCAGGCACTGCCCAGAGCTGTCCCTTCCCTCCCAGCAGCACAAGCAGCGAAGCCGAGCGTTACTCATCCCGTGCCAAATTCTCACCTCCAATTGTAGATCCAGTGATGAGCAGAGTGATGATGGCAACGGCGACTACCCGTGTACCTAAGAATGAAAAGGGCAGAAGGGCAGCAGTGTGGGCAACAGAGCCCCTCTCAGCTGGAGCCCCGTGCCCTGTGCCGGGCAGGGCAGGGTCCCAGAGGCAGCAGCAGCTCTGCCGGCTCCGCCCTCCTTCAGCCCTCCGGGAGGAGAGGGGAGCAGGGGCGAACCCCAGGGTCCCTGTGCCCTCCTCACGACCCAGGCCCCCACCCCAGGAACCTCCCAGCTTACCCATGGTCGTCTGGGCTGGAGCGAGATCTGCGATGATTCTGCTCTAATCCCGGATTCTTTGGGAACAAGATTTTGCGTAGGCAGCAGATGAGATCAGCGGGGCTTTGTTGCCCTGCACGATCGCCCCCAGCCACCCCTCTCCCACCCAGGAGACCCCGGCCCCTCCCCTCACAAGAAGGGATCCCCCCCTCTCCCCAGCCCCGGCTCCTGCCCGGCCGCTCCCCCGGCACAGCGAGGAGAACCCCCCGTTATTGTCCCCCCCATTACAGACAGGCTGCTGTCCCCACACCCACGGAGGGACCGCGGCACCTCACGCCGCCAACCTCGCGTGTGTTTCTTGTTCTCTGAGGAACCGAGGGCTGCAGAAAAGGCGGAGCTAAGGGGAGCCGCCGCTCAGCTGATTTCCGAGAAATCAGAAAGGAAACCGCTCGCTCAGTTTCGCTTTCTGGTTAACTCCTGATGGTGCTGTCTCTGCTCGAGCAGGGCTGGGGCTCTCCCGTCCTCACCCTGGGGTGTCCCCTTATGAGCCCTTTGGCCCCGATGGCCTCGGACGGGAGATGAGGGGGAAGGACGCGCAGTGGGCTGTAACTTGCCCCAAACTGAGAGCAGGGGAACTGGGGGCAGCATCAGCGAGCAGGTCAGTGCTGGGGACTGAGCATCCCCTGTGCCCTGTCCCCCTCTAATGCCACCATCAGCCAAGAGAGCAGCCACACACAGACACCAACTCTGCTGCAAGCAAAGTACTTTTATTTGCTTTAGGGAAATCCCTGCTCACAACAATCCAAAGCCTTTAAAAGGAGAGGCAGAGCCGTGAGGGGTCTGTGGGGGTTTCTCAGGTGCATTGTGCAAGGCAAGGCTTTGGTATCAGGAACCTGCCTGACTTCTCCTGGTTTGCTCGTATGGAGTTGTCTCCTGTGCAGGTTTTTCACATGAGTTACTTTTTCTTGGGTTGGTCACTTGGCTTTTTATCCTTTTCAGGTTGGTCACTTGGAGGTTTCTTCCCTTTGGACAGCCAGGCACCGGCTGCTGCGCCAGCTGAGCCCAGGGCAGCTTGGGCACCAGCAGAAAGACCTGCAGCTCCTGCAAAGACAAATTGAGATGTGAAGTTTCAGGAGCATCAAGATTGCCTGCTGAGGGACCGAGCACTGGGCACAGGAGCCAAGGGCTCCTCCTGAGCAGGGAGAACCCTGAGAGTTTGGAGCAATTGAGAGCAGGGAGGGGTTAAAGGGCTGCTCTGGCTCTAGAGCCAGCGCGTTTTCTCTGCCATGGAGATGCAGCCCAGCTCCCCCGCCCTCCCCACTCACCGACGGACTGCAGCACAGCCACGGTGCTGCCTGCAGCCACTCCGCCGCCGTTGGCGATGGCAGCTGCCGACATCATCTTGGCAGCGATGGAGCCGGCGGCGATGCCGACCTTGGTGAACCCCAGCGCAGCAACACCCAGTGGGACGCCAAACAGTAGCACTCCTGCAGGGAGGGCAGAGCAGTTTTTGGGTGCTCTCTGTGACCCCCATCTCCCCCTGCCACCTGCACCAGACCCGGCCTCCCCAAAAGCACGCAGGGAGCAGAGCGGGCAGCGAGGGCTGGGGCTGCAGGGACGGGGACAGCCCTGGGCGGCAGGAGAGGAGCAGGGTGCAGGGCTGCGGCAGCGGGGGCAGACAGAACCCCATTCCAGGCACTGCCCAGAGCTGCCCCTTTTCCTCCTGCCTCCACCCCAATTCTCCCCAGCCCTGGTATTGCAGCCCCCAGTCCCCAGCCTAGTCCCCAGGACCCCACGGGAATGGGACCGGGCAGTGAACCCGAGCGCTGCTCATCCCGTGCCGGACCCTCACCTGCTCCCACTGTGGCTCCGATGACCATTCTAATGGCTCTTCCACTTCCACTTCCACTTCCATTGTCCCCTGAGAACGAAAATGGCAGGAGGGGAGGGAGGACATGAGCATGGACAGCAAATCTCCCCTGAGCAGTGCTGAGCACTCTGTGCCAGGCAGAGCAGGGTGCCGGAGTCAGCAGCAGCTCCTCCAGCCTCCCCCTGCCTTCATCTGCCTTTTGCCTCTCAAGACCCCTGGGAAGAGGCCACTGGAGGGGCGGGTCCCAGTGTCCCCCCGGGCTGGGAGGAACAGGAACAGGGGCACACCCCGCAGTGCCCACCCACCCTGCCCTGCCCTGCCCTGCCCTGCCCACCACAGCCACCAACCCGGAACAGCAAAGGGACACAGGGCAGGTGTCAGCCCAGTCTGTCACCTGCCACCAGCACAAGGTCAATCAAACAGACTTCATAACAAACTCACCCACTGCCTTGCCAGGCCTTCCCTGTGCAGGGGGAGAGGGAGCAGGACTGGCAGCTGTGCCCACTGGAATCACTTCCTGGAGCACAGCAATTCCCAGGGCACTCAGCAGGTACCTGCACACCCACCACCACTGTAGCCCCTCCTGCAATGCACTTCTGCTTTCAGGGCACCTCTCGCTCCTTCAGCCTTTCAGAGGTGCCCAGGCTGCTGGGGCTTCCCAGTGCCTGCCTGGCTGCCTGGCAGGGAGCTTGGGGTCAGGCATCTGCCTGGCTTCCCTTGGGAAGCCACAAACAATCACGGAATGAACTAGGCTGGAAAAGACCTTTGAGATCAAATCCAACCTGTCACATCACACTCCTTCAGCAACTTAACCATGGCACTGAGAGCCACATCCAGTGCCTTTTTAAACACGTCCAGGCAGAGTGACTCCACCACCTCCATGGGCAGACAATGTCAGTGCCCAATCAGTCTTTCAGTGAAGAATTTTTTCCCTGATGTCTCACCCAAACTTCCCATGATCTTTACCTGGATTATCCCCATTGTTGGAACCATCGTCGGGACCATCTCCAGGACCACCACCAGCACCATCCTCAGGACCACCACCACCACCATCCTCAGGACCATCCCCATCCTTGGGTTTGTCACCATGATCTGTCTCATCCCAGGATTTCTCATCTGAATTTCTCTCCTTCTTGGACTCATCACCAGGAGTTGTGTGCTCCCCAGATTTCTCATCCAAAAATGTCTCCTCCTTGGGTTCCTCCTCTGGAGTTGGCTTCATCTTGGACATCTTGGCAGAGTCTCCTGTACCAATAACAGCAGGATAGATGTCAGCCCAATTTTGGCAACAAGAGAGAAACCTGCAGCTCCAGGCTGGTCCTGCCCCTCCCTCACAGCTGCACCCTGAGTCTCTCCTTCCCAAAACTCGCAGCCCCAGCCTGGCAGTGAGCCCCAGTGCCAGACCTTTACCTCCTGTGGCAGCTCCTTTGCCTCTGTGCCTCACAGCAAAGAGGGGAAAAGGGAGGAGGGCAGGAGGGAGAAGAGGAAAAAGAAAGCGAAGAGGACAGGGAAGGTGGAAGAGGGAAGGAAGCAGCGCTGCCCACCTGCCCCCGGCATTGCTCACCTGCCCACGTTGCCCGGTGCACTGGAAATGTCCCGCAGTTCCCGGAGCACCGGAACGGCCCCGTGGTTCCCGGTGCACTGGAAAGGTCCCGGTGCCCGCCCCGGGGCCGCCCCGTCCCAGCCGCGCCCAGGCAGGAGGCAGCGGGCTGAGCTGGATTCTCCATTCGGGCGGTCAGACACAGCAAGGGCGGCACGGGACACAGGTGGGGGTCCCGGCCGCGGTACCAGAGGGGTTCCAGAGTCACGGCAGAAGAGTACGAGGGTCCCTGTTATGTACGGGAGGGTCACGGCACCCTCAGACTCTGCCCAGGCCCCTTCCTCGACCAGGGCTTGGTGGATGCTCCCCATTACTGCCCCCAATGTGAGCAGGGTCCGTTTTTGCGCCCCCTGCACAGAGAAAGGGGGTGCTGTCCCCAAACATCCACTGTGGGAGCACAGCACCCCACACCACCAACCTGTCCTGTGTCTGCTGGGCTCTGAGGGTCAAAGGGCAGCAGGAAAGGTACCAACAGGTAATGTCACCACAGGTAATTTCCGAGAAATTGCTCAACCACTGAGTTTCGGTTTCATTCTAATCAACAATTGATTCTGCTGTCTCAGCTGCAGCAGGGCTGGGGCTCCCCCATCCCCAGGACTTTGGACCTTGGGGTTTTCCCTGCACAGTACCTGTGCCTTTCCACTGTGGGGAACTGCGAGGAATGCTTTTAAAAATAGATGGTCTGGAATGAAGTTAAGTCAACCAAGACAATATTGTATCTGAAAACTGTTTCTTGATAACAAAAAAACAAACAAACAAAAAAAGTTACCCTACCACCCTACCCCTGAGCCACGATGCACACCAGGCACCACCACACACACCCACACTAGAAATGCAGTTTTAATAAAGGTTTCAAAAGAATTTATTACTCAAGTCCATCCAAATCTGTTAAAGGGGCAGCTGCTGGTTGGTGGGGGCATTCTAGTCCATGCTGTGGGAAGACATGAAGCAGGCTGTTGGAGGGAAGGAAATCACCTTCTGTTCACTGGCCATGGTGATCAGGCTTTCTTCTTCTGTTCAGCATGGCATTGTATGTCCTCCCTATAAAGATAAGAGTATCAGGTCCCAGAAGCATCGAGGCTGCCTGCTGATGGACCAGCATGAGGCAGGGACAGCCGAAAATATCTCCTGAGCCAGAGTCTCTCCAGTCTGTGCCAGAGCATTGGCCTGCAGTCAGCTCTGCTCTCTGAGCACACCCAGCCCCTTTCTACTCTCCGTTTCCACCTGTGGCCAGTGCTGCCAGTGGACACAGCAGTTCTTGCCACAGAGCACTCACGTCCTTGCACAGCTCCAATGCCCTCAGCCCAACTCCTATCCCATCAGGTCCTGGCTGTTCCCACCACATTGGGATGGATCCCTTTCCCGCAGTTTGGGCACATTCAGACCAGTGAGGGCTTCAAGGGCTGCTTTGACTTCAGAGGAAGCCCAGGGTGCAACCCCGTGTTCCACCCAGCACAGCCCAGCCCCCCTGCCCTCCTCACTCACCAGAATGGAAACGTACACCCAGGAGATTGATATCGATGTTCAAAGGCTCATTCCTTGTTACTGCTACAGGGAGGAGAGCAGCGTTAGGGTGCTCTCTGTGACCCCCATCTCCCCCTGCCACCTGCACCAGACCCGGCCTCCCCACAAGCACGCAGTGAGCAGAGCAGGCAGCGAGGGCTGGGGCTGCAGGGACGGGGACAGCCCTGGGCGGCAGGAGAGGAGCAGCATGTGGGGGCCTGAATATATGTATTGTTATAACAGCAATAAGAATACAACTACTGAAATGTAGTGAGAGTCCTATGTATTGTATAAGTGGGTCCTAGCTATTCTAAATGAGTCACAGCTGCGAAGTCCTTAGCTGGGCAGCAGCTGTGGCTCATAAAGATAGCTGGGATAAAAGGGGTGGGTCAAGAGCCCAGGAGGAGCTCCTGTGAAACCATGAGGAACTGCACTACAGGAGAACAGGGAAGAGTTACGTAGCAGAGAACCAGCGAGAAGGTATGGACTCTTTAAGAATATAATAACAACACGATAACAACAGCAGTGAGCAGGGCTGCAGCAGCGGGGGCAGCCAGAACTGCTGGCACTGCCCAGAGCTGCTCCTTCCCTCTCAGCAGCACCACCAGAAGTGAAGCCGAGCGCTGCTCATCCCGTGCCAAATTCTCACCTATAATCCGAAGTGCAATAACAAGTGCCACGACAAATCCCAGAAGAAACGTAATCACGAATGACTCAAAGCCTAAGACGGAAAATGGCAGATGAGCAGGAGTTGGGCACTAAAACTCCTCCCAGCTGGAGCCCAGCGCCCTGTGCCAGGCAAGGCAATGTCCCAGAGGCAGCAGCAGCTCTGCCAGCACCGCCCTCCTTCAGCAATGCTGAGGCCCCAGAGGGAGGAAGGGGCCAACCCCAGGGTCCCTGTGCCCCCCACTGCAGGTCCCACGTCCCCGACCCCATGAGACACCCAACTTACCCATGGTCCAGGGATCCAGAACTGCCATGAGTCTGCTCTAATCCCGGTACACTTGGGAAGCAAGAACAAGAAATCTTTCCATGGGCAGCAGGTGGGGTCAGCGGGGCTTTGCTGCCCTGCACGATCTCCCCCAGCCACCCCTCTCCCACCCAGGACAGCCCAGCTGTCCCATAAGAGCAGAGACCCCTCAGTGCCCAGCCAGGCTCCAGCCCAGCCCAGGGCTACCCGGGCTGCTCCGCCAGCGCACGGACTCAGACCTGCAGGGACACTGAGATATTTATCGAGGGAAAGGAGCTGGTTTTATACCTTTCATCAAGGCCCACTATTTCCTTGTAGATTTTTTATCACTAAGGGACCTATCACACATTGCCACATCAGCAATCATTAAACATTCTTAAGGCTTTATTATCATCCTTTTATGGGGTGATCTCGTGCCATCCAGGTGTCTGGCAGATTCCAACAGGCTCCTCTCCTTACGGCATCCACCAAGTGGCATTTCTTCCCAAGGTCAGGTGAGACATTTCCTAAAGAATTTATAGAGTTCAATGTATGGTATTCATAAGTGAATTATTGAGACCCTCAAAAGGGTTTTTGTTTCAATCATACCTGTATTCTGGAAAAGTGATTAAAAACCTTTAACCTTAATGAAAGAGTGCAGCCATCCTCCTTTCCTCTATGACGTTGGAATCTAAAAGCAGTTTACAAAACAGTACACACCTTAACAGCAGAATCTCACAGATTTCATATGGGGAGGGCTCAGCAGTTTTTAAGCCACAGTTAAAATTGCAGCTGATCACCTGCACAGCCACACCTGGTGGTTCCCACTCACACTGGGTTCTGTTCCTCTGGCTTGGGCTGTAACTTCTCCCCTGCCCCAAACCGAGTGCAGGGGAACTGGGGGCAGCATCATCGAGCAGGTCAGTGCTGGGGACTGAGCATCCCCTGTGCCCTGTCCCCCTCTAATGCCACCATCAGCCAAGAGAGCAGCCACACACAGACACCAACTCTGCTGCAAGCAAAGTGCTTTTATTGGCTTCAGGGAAATCCCTGCTCACAAAAATCCAAAGCTTTTAAAAGGGGAGGCAGAGCCGTGAGGGGTCTGTGGGGGTTTCTCAGCTGCATTGTGCAAGGCACGGCTTTGGGATCAGGAAGCTGCTTGGCTTCTCTTGGGTTGCTTGTCTGGAGTTGTCTTCTCCTCATGTTTTTCACATGAGTTACTTTTTCTTGGGTTGGTCACTTGGGTTTTGTCCTTTTTTGGGGTTGTCACTTGGATATTTGTTGTTTCTTTAGGTTTGTCACTTGGGGTTTTCTTCCACTTTGATAGCCAGTCACCACTTGCTGCACTGACTGATCTCAGGGCAGTTTTCAGCCCAGTTTTGACAGCAAGAGAGTAAGCTGTAGATCCTGCAAAGACAGATCGTGGTGTGATGTCCCAGGAGCATCAAGGCTGCCTGATGAGGGACTGAGCACTGGGCACAGCCAGCCATGGACTCCTCCTGGGCATGGAACACCCTGAGAGTTTGGAGTAATTCACCCCATGCCATGTGTTGCCTGCTGTGGAGATGAAGCCCAGCTCCCCTGGCCTCCCCACTCACCAATCGTCTGTAGCACGGCCACCTCACCATCTTCAGCCACATCACCATCAGCTCCCATTATCATCTTGGCAGCGACGGAGCCGGCAGCGATGCCAACCCCGGTGAGGCCCAGCGCGCCAAAGATCGCCGGGAGGCCAACCAGTGCTACTCCTGCAGGGAGGACAGCACACCTTTAGGGTGCTCTCTGTGAGCCACATCCCCCCTGCCACCTGCACCAGACCCGGCCTCCCCAAAAGCACGCAGGGAGCAGAGCGGGCAGCGAGGGCTGGGGCTGCAGGGACGGGGACAGCCCTGGGCGGCAGGAGAGGAGCAGCGTGCAGGGCTGCGGCACCGGGGGCAGACAGAACCCCATTCCAGGCACTGCCCAGAGCTGCCCCTTCTCCTCCTGCCTCCACCCCAATTCTCCCCAGTCCTTGCAGTCCCCAGCCCAGCCCAGCCCCCAGGACCCCACGGGGCTGGCACCGGGCAGTGAACCCGAGCGCTCCCCATCCCGTGCTGGACCCTCACCTGCTCCCACTGTGGTTCCAATGACAGCTCCAAAGCTTTTCTTTTTCTTCCCTGAGAAAGAAAATGGCAGGAGGGGAGGAAGGACATGAGCATGGACAGCACAGCTCCCCCCAGCAGTGCTGAGCACTCTGTGCCAGGCAGAGCAGGGTCCCAGAGCCAGCAGCAGCTCCTCCAGCCTCCCCCTGCCTCCAGCCCCTGAAGACCCCTGGGAAGAGGCCACTGGAGGGGCGGGTCCCAGTGTCCCCCCAGGCTGGGAGGAACAGGAGCACACCCCACAGTGCCCACCCACTCACCCTGCCCTGCCCTGCCAGCCACAGCCACCAACCCGGAACAGCAAAGGGACACAGGGCAGGTGTCAGCTCAGTCTGTCACCTGCCACCAGCACAAGGTCAATCAAACAGAGTTCATAACAAACTCACCACTGCCTTGCCAGCCCTTCCCTGTGCAGGGGGAGAGGGAGCAGGGCTGGAATCCCTTCCTGGAGCACAGCAATTCCCAGGGCACTCAGCAGGTACCTGCACACCCACCACCACTGCAGCCCCTCCTGCAATGCACTTCTGCTTTCGGGGCACCTCTTGCTCCTTCAGCTCTTCAGAGTTGCCCAGGCTGCTGGGGGTGCCCAGTTCCTGCCAGGCTGCCTGGCAGGGACCTTGGGGTCAGGCATCTGCCTGGCTTCCCTTGGGAAGCCACAAAGAATCACAGAATGAACTAGGCTGGAAAAGACCTTTGAAATCAAATCACACCTGTGACCTATGACCAGCCCCTCATCAAATAAACCACAGCACTGATGCCACCTCCAGTGTCTTCTTAAACACTTCCAGGGATGGTGACTCCACCACCTCCCTGGCCAGACAATGTCAGTGCCCAATCAGTCTTTCAGTGGAGAACTTTTTTTCCTGGTGTCTAACAAAAACTTACCCTTCTTTTTACTTCGTCTAGCCTCATTCTTGGGTTTGTCACCTGGATTCGTCTCATCCTTGGATTCCTCATTTGAAATTGTCTCGTCTTCGGGTTCATCACCAGCAATTGTCTCCTCACCACATTCCTCATCTGAAATTGTCTCGTCTTCGGGTTCATCACCAGCAATTGTCTCCTCACCACATTCCTCATCTGAAATTGTCTCCTCTTCAGGTTCATCACCAGGAGTTATCTCCTCACCAGATACCTCATCTGAAATTGTCTCCTCCTTGGGCTCATCACCAGGAGTTATCTTCTCACCAGATACCTCATCTGAAATTGTCTCCTCCTTGGGCTCATCACCAAGAGTTATCTCCTCACCAGATTCCTGATATGACATTGTCTCCTCCTTGGGCTCATCGCCAAGAGTTATCTCCTCACCAGATACCTCATCTGAAATTGTCTCCTCCTTGGGCTCATCACCAGGAGTTGTGTGCTCCCCAGATTTCTCATCCAAAAGTGTCTCCTCCTTGGGTTCCTCCTCTGGAGTTGGCTTTCTCTTGTACGTCTTGGCAAAGTCTCCTGCACCGAGTGACAGCAGGATAGATGTCAGCCCAATTTTGGCACCAAGAGAGAAACCTGCAGCTCCAGGCTGGTCCTGCCCCTCCCTCACAGCAGCACCCTGAGTCTCTTGGGCCCCAAAACTCACAGCCCCAGCCTGGCAGTGAGCCCCAGTGCCAGACCTTTACCTCCTGTGGCAGCTCCTTTGCCTCTGTGCCTCACAGCAAAGAGGGGAAAAGGCAGAAGGGCAGGAGGGAGAAGAGGAAAAGGAAAATGAAGAGGAAGAGGACAGGGAAGGAAGCAGCGCTGCCCACAGCATTGCTCACCTGCCCGCGGTGCCCGGTGCACTGGAATGGTCCCGGTGCTCTCCCTGGGGCTGCCCTGTCCCAGCCAGGAGGCAGAGGGCTGAGCATGAGTCTTTATTCAGGGGGTCACATACAGCAAGGGGGGCATGGGACAGCAGTGGGGGTCCCAGCCATGGTACCAGGGTATTGAGGCAATGAACCCCTAAACAGGGAATAATGTCCATTGACTCCATGATTGCAGAAGGCTGATCAAATGCTAAGCTCTACTATACTATACCATGCCATGCCATGCCATGCCATGCCATGCCAATTACTAAGAAAAGCCAATCACCCTTGCCAGACAGTCACAACACTTCTTTGACCTAATTGGTGAAGCAATCAAAACACGATCACCAGAGTCCAATTAAGAAATCCCTCTTCAGTAAACAATCTCATTCCACATGTGCACATGCACACAACAACGGATGCAGCAAGTGGAGATAAGAATTGTTTGTCATACTTTTTCTGAGCTTTCTAACATGCTTCTCACATGTAAGAGCTTCTCACAGCTTCCCAGGAAAATCCTGGGAGAGAGAATTATGTCTCTGTCTGTTCAGAGGATATGCGACTACTACACCAGGGGGGTTCCAGAGTGTGGGGTCATGGCAGTGCACGCAAGCAAAGCAAACCCTGGCATTCAGTCCCTGCTTCCCGTGGGCAGGGAGGGGTTCAGCTCCTCCGGGAGAGCGGCACTCCTGCAGACGGGGCAGACCCAGCAAAGTCCAGCTCCAATGCCCTCCCTACTCACCGTTTCTGAAAATGAAGCCAAAATAATTCAAATTCCTAAAGAAGTCGATGATCTCACCCTTTGCCAATCCTGCAGGGAGGGCAGAGCAGCGTTAGGGTGCTCTCTGTGACCCCCATCTCCCCCTGCCACCTGCACCAGACCCGGCCTCCCCACAAGCATGCAGGGAGCAGAGCGGGCAGCGAGGGCTGGGGCTGCAGGGACGGGGACAGCCCTGGGCGGCAGGAGAGGAGCAGCGTGCAGGGCTGCGGCAGCGGGGGCAGACAGAACCCCATTCCAGGCACTGCCCAGAGCTGCCCCTTCCCTCTCAGCAGCACCACCAGAAGTGAAGCCAAGCGCTGCTCATCTCATGCCAAATTCTCACCTGTAAGCAGAAGTGCCATGGCAAATCCCAGAAGAAATGGAATCATGAATGTCTCTAAGCCTAAGAAGGAAAATGGAAGTTGAGCAGAAGTTGAGCATTAAAGTTCCTCCCAGCTGGAGCCCTGTGCCCTGTGCCGGGCAGAGCAGGGTCCCAGAGGCAGCAGCAGCTCTGCCAGCACCGCCCTCCTTCAGCCCTGCAGACACCCGAAGGGGCAAACCCCAGGGTCTCTGTGCCCCCCCTATATTGTCCCATCCAGGTCCCATGTCCCCAACCCCATGAGCCACCCGACTTACCCATGGTCAGCCAGGCAGGAGCAAGAGGTGCTGTGAGTCTGCTCTAATCCTGATACCCTTGGGAAGCAAGAACAAGAAATCTTTCCATGGGCAGCAGGTGGGGTCAGCGGGGCTTTGCTGCCCTGCACGATCTCCCCCAGCCACCCCTCTCCCACCCAGGACAGCCCAGCTGTCCCATAAGAGCAGAGACCCCTCAGTGCCCAGCCAGGCTCCAGCCCAGCCCAGGGCTACCTGGGCTGCTCTGCCAGCGCACAGACTCAGACCTGCAGGGACACTGAGATATTTATCGAGGGAAAGGAGCTGGTTTTATACCTTTCATCAAGGCCCACTATTTCCTTGTAGGTTTTTTATCACTAAGTGACCTTTCACACATTGCCATATCAGCAACGTTCTTAACGTTTTCTTATCATCCTTCTATGGGGTCATCTCGTGCCGTTCAGGTTCCGACAGGCTCCTCTCCTTAGGGCGCCCACAAAGTGGCGTTTCTTCCCAAGGTCAGGAGAGACCAGTTATTCCATGCTGCCATGGCATTCTGCAGGCACAGCCCACAGCCTGTTATCTTATCTCTCCCCACCGATACAGCCAGGTGAGCAGGGCCCCTTATTGCCCCCCCTGCACAGAGAAAGGGGGTGCTGTCCCCAAACACCCACTGTGGGAGCACAGCACCCCACACCACCAGCCTGTCCTGTGTCTGCTGGGCTCAGAGGGTCAAAGTCCTGCAGAAAAGACCCCAAAAGGGAATGTCAGGGCAAGCAATTCAAGAGAAATTGCTCAGTCACTGAATTTCACTTTCATTCTCATCAACTCTTGATGTTGACTCTGCGGGAGCGGGGCTGGGGCTCCCCCACCTCCAGGACATTGGACCTTGAGGTTGTCCCTGCAGAGAGCTTGTGCCTTTCCACTCTGGGGAATTGCGAGGAATTCTTTTAAAAATAGATGATCAGGAACAAAATTAAGTCAACTGAGACAACATTGTATCTGAAAACTGTTTATTGATAACGAAAAAACAAACAAAAAGAAATTACGCTACTAAAAAGTGTAGAAAAGACGGAGAAGGATGAAGGAAAATGGAAAAGGAGTGTGGGGAGAGAGAAAGAGAGGCAGCCAGAGACAAAAAGTGGGAGTAGGCAGCAGCAGATCAGGGAGCGGCTGTATGCTCACAGGATGCTCTGCCAGCAGCCCAGGAGCTCACCACGCACACCAAGCAACACCGCATCCACCCACACCAGAAATGCACTTCTACTAAAGTATTCAAAAGCATTTATTGATCAAGGCCAGCCAAATCTATTAAAGCGGCAGCTGGGGGTCTTTGGGGGATTTCCAGTTCCAGCAGTGGGAATTCATGAATCAAGCCAGTTGGAAGGAGGGAAATCACCTTCTGTTCACTGGCAGTGGGAACCTGGAGCTCTTTCCATGGACAGCATGATGTCTGCTGCTGCTTGCAGGGCAGAGTCAGTCCTTATGCTTCCCCCCTATAAAGACAGGAGTGTCAGGTCCCAGAAGCATCGAGGCTGCCTGCTGATGGACAAGCAAGAGCCAGGGACAGCCAAAAATGTCTCTCCAGCAAGAGCCTCCCCAGTCTGTGCCAGAGAGTTGGCCTGCAGTCAGCTCTGCTCCCTCAGCACACCCAGCCCCTTCCTGCTCCCCGTTTCTGTCTCTGGCCACTGCTCCCAGTGGACACAGCAGTTCTCACCACAGAGCACTCACCTCCCTGCACAGCCCCAATGCCCTCAGCCCCAACCCCAACCCCAACCCCAGCGGGTCCTGGTTCTTCCCACCACATTGGGATGGATCCCTTTCCCACACTTTGGGCACATTCAGACCAGTGAGGGCTTCAAGGGCTGCTCTGGCTTCAGAGTAAGCCCAGGCTACAACCCCGTGTTCCACCCAGCACAGCCCAGCCCCCTGCCCTCCCCACTCACCAGCTTGAAAAAAGAAAGAAAAAGATCCCTTGTTAGTTTTGATGGTTATCTTGTCTTTCTTTATCGCTGTTCCAGGGAGGAGAGAGAAGCGTTAGGGTGCTCTCTGTGACCCCCATCTCCCCCTGCCACCTGCACCACACCCGGCCTCCCCAAAAGCACGCAGGGAGCAGAGCGGGCAGCGAGGGCTGGGGCTGCAGGGACGGGGACAGCCCTGGGCGGCAGGAGAGGAGCAGCGTGCAGGGCTGCGGCACCGGGGGCAGCCAGAACCCCATTCCAGGCACTGCCCAGAGCTGCCCCTTCCCTCTCAGCAGCACCACAAGAGAACCCAAACGCTTCTTATCCCGTGCCAGACTCACCTATAAATGTAATTCCTGCAACGACTACAGCTAATCCAACGACCTTTATAATTGCAAGGATGACTGGAACAGGAACTAAGAAGGAAAATGACAAATGAGCAGCAGTGTGGGCAGTAAAGCCCCTCTCCCAGCTGGAGCCCTGTGCCGGGCAGGGCAGGGTCCCAGAGGCAGCAGCAGCTCTGCCAGCACCGCCCTCCTTCTGCCCTCCGGGAGGAGAGGGGAGCAGGGGCCAACCCCAGGGTCCCTGTGCCCCCCTCTTGGGCTGTCCCACTGCAGGTTCCGCGCCCCCCACCCCACGAGCCTCCCAATTTACGCATGGTGGGCTGGACAGGAGGGAGAACTGCAATGGGTCTGCTCTAATCCCGGTACCTTGGGGAACGAGAACAAGATTTCTCTGCATAGGGAGCAAGTGGGATCAGAGGGGCTTTGCTGCCCGCCATGATCGCCCCCAATCACCCTTCTCCCACCCAGGAGACCCCAACCCCCTCCCCTTAAAAGCAGAGATCCCCCAGTCCCGCCCAGGCTCCTGCCCGGCCGGGTTTTGGTGGCAGCTCCGCCGGCACAGCGAGGGGAGCAGCCCCCGGGACTGTCCCCCCATTACAGAAAGGCTGCTGTCCCCAAACACTCACAGAGGGACCGCGGCACCTCACGCCACCAACCTGGCCTGTGTGGACTGTGCTCTGAGGGACAAAGGCCTGCAGTAAAGGTCGAGCCAGGGTGTGTCTGGTCAAACAATTTCCGAGAAATTCTGAAGCGGTCACTCATTTTCACTTTCTAGTTAACTCTTGATGTTTCTGTCTCTGCTCGAGCAGGGCTGGGGCTCTCCCATCCTCACCCTGTGGTGTCCCCTTAGGAGCCCTTTAGCCCCGAAGGCTTTGGGAGGGAGCTGAGGGTGAAGGACGCACTGGGCCGGGGCTGCTCAGGCTGTGCCGGGGCTCCTGTGGCTTCACGGGGCCTTTCCCCAGCAGGTTTGGGGCCGATGAAACTCCGCGGCTCCGAGGAGCACCCACAGCAGTCTGGAGAGCAGAGCTGGAGCCGCTCTGCCTCCTCCCCACAGGGCAGCCTCAAAAACCGGCCGAAACCCCTCTCTGCATCCCCCCGTTTGCTGCTGCTGCTGAGCTGGGTCAATTGTACCTGTATTCTGGAAAAGTGATTAAAAACCTTTAACCTTACTGAAAGAGTGCATCCATTCTCTGGCTTGGGCTGTAACTTCTCCCCTGCCCCAAACTGAGAGCAGGGGAACCGGGGGCAGCATCAGCGAGCAGGTCAGTGCTGGGGACTGAGCATCCCCTGTGCCCTGTCCCCCTCTAATGCCACCATCAGCCAAGAGAGCAGCCACACACAGACACCAACTCTGCTGCAAGCAAAGCACTTTTATTGGCTTCAGGGAAATCACTGCCCACAAAACCCACAGCTTTTAAAAAGGGAGGCAAATTCTGAGGGGTCTGTGGGGGTTTCTCAGCTGCATTGTGCAAGGCACGGCTTTGGGATCAGCAACCTGCTTGGCTTCTCTTGGTTTGCTTGTCTGGAGTTGTCTTCTCCTCATGTTTGTCACCCAAGTTACTTTTCCTTGGGTTGGTCACTTGGAGGTTTCTATCACTTGGGCAGCATGGCACCGACTGCTGCGCCAGCAGAGCACAGGGCAGTTGTCAGCCCAACTTTGGCACGAAGAGAGAGACCTGCAGCTCCTGCAAAGACAAATTGAGGTCTGAATACTCCCGGGAGGAGCAAGGCTGCCTGCTGAGGGACCGAGCACTGGGCACAGCCAGCCAAGGGCTCCTCCTGCGCAGGGAGAGCCCTAGGAGTTTGGAGCAATTGAGAGCAGGCAGCGGTCAAAGGGCTGCTCTGGCTCTAGAGACAGCCCGTGCTCCCTGCCATGGAGATGCAGCCCAGCTCCCCTGCCCTCCCCACTCACCGACGGACTGCACCACAGCCACGGTACTGCTTGTAGCCACTCCGCCGCCGTTGGCGATGCCAACTGCCGACATAATCTGGGCAGTGATGGAGCCAGTGGTGATGCCACTCCCAGTGAAACCCAGCGTGCCAAAGATCACAGGGAGGCCAACAAATGCGATTCCTGCAAGGGAGGACAATGAAGCGTTACGATACTCTCTGTGACCCCCATCTGCCCCTGCCACCTGCACCAGACCCGGCCTCCCCAAAGGCACCCAGGGAGCAGAGCGGGCATCGAGGGCTGGGGCTGCAGGGACGGGGACAGCCCTGGGCGGCAGGAGAGGAGCAGCGTGCAGGGCTGCGGCACCGGGGGCAGACACAACTCCATTCCAGGCACTGCCCAGAGCTCAGCCTCCTCCCCTCTTCCTCCCACCTGCACCCCAATTCTCCCCAGCCCTGGTACTTGCAGCCCCCAGCCCAGTCCCCACGACCACATTGCTGGAACCAGGCAATGAACCTGAGCGCTGCTCATACTGTGCCAGACCCTCACCTGCTCCCACTGTGGCTCCGATGACAGCTCCAATGATCATTGCATTCGTCCCTGAGAAAGAAAATGGCAGGAGAGGAGGAAGGACATGAGCATGGACAGCAAAGCTCCCCTGAGCACCAGCAGCTCCTCCAGCCTCCCCCTGCCTTCATCTGCCTCCACCCCCTGCAGACCCCTGGGAAGAAGCCACTGGTGGGTCCCTAAGGGGTCTCCCCACTGCCCCACCCCGCAGAGCAGGCTTAGCCCCTGAGCAAGGCAGTCCTATCCAGATGCCTCAGTCCCTTTGGAGACAGAGCTCCCGAACACCCAGACAGCTCATAGCCACTGGCTACTTCAAGCATGCTTAGTGGATTTATGCTTTTAATGATTACAATCTCTCTTATGATTTCA
Source organism: Zonotrichia albicollis (assembly GCF_047830755.1). Classification (NCBI taxonomy): domain Eukaryota; kingdom Metazoa; phylum Chordata; class Aves; order Passeriformes; family Passerellidae; genus Zonotrichia; species Zonotrichia albicollis. Next base: position 9,584,679 of record NC_133838.1, on the reverse strand, counting down.
GCCCTTTGCTTGCTTACTAAGGTGCTGGAGGGTTAGGGGGAGAAGCAGATGACAGAGAGGAGAAGAAGGGTCCTGGCATTCCACAGCGATGGATTCTTGAGGGGTCTGTGAAGGGTTCCAGCAACGGCTCTTCTGCTGCTGAATGGGCTAAACCAGCCCCTTCTTAGAGGGTACAGAGCCATCCAAACTTGTCCAATAGTAACTAAGGGTTAGGGGAAAGTGACCTTTGGGGTTACAGACATAAGCTAGGGTTCGAGAGGCAGAAGACAGGAGCTTATTTTGCTATTTCATCATGACTCAGCAATTCCTACTCTTGAGTCTCAGCCCACCACGGGGTATTCGACAGTGCTAAGGGGTCTGCTGCAGGTCCCAGTGTCCCCCCAGCCTGGGAGGAACAGGGAGAAGGGGCACACCCCGGAGTGCCCACCCACCCAGCCTTGCCCACCGCCCCATCAACCCACAACAGCACGGGACACTCAGCACGTGCCAGCTCACTCTGTTCCCTGCACTGCCCAGATGGCCCCTGTGCCCACTGCCACCACTGAGAACAGAGCTCCTCGTGTTCAGATCTATGGCCAACCCATGAGTGCCTTAGACCCAGAGAAACCTCAGTGGCTGGAGGATGCTCAGGATGGTGTTTGGGGGTTGGCTGCCCTTTGTGGGCGATGGGATGCTCCAGGATGCAGTCGAGGTTCAGTGGTTTGGGCTGTGGGGGCGCCTGGAAGGCTGCACCCCACTAAGAGTATCCCCAGACTGTGCCAGGGAATTGGCCTGCAGTCAGCTCTGCTCCCTGAGCACACCCAGCCCCTTCCTGCTCTCCCATTCCACCTCTGGCCAGCGCTGCCATTGGACACAGCAGTTCTTGCCCCAGAGCACTCACCTGCCTGCACAGCCCCAATGCCCTCAGCCCTGATACCTGCCCCAGCAGGTCCTGGCTCTCCTTACCACATTGGGATGGATCCCTTTCCCACACTTTGGGCACATTCACACCAGGGATGGGTTCAAGAGCTGCTTTAGCTTCAGAGTAAGCCCAGGCTACAACCCCATGTTCCACCCAGCACAGCCCAGGTCCCCTGCCCTCCTCACTCACCCTCAGTATGACAGCTGCCAGGCCTGCTATCCATTGCTGCTGCTCCTGCACGAAGGACAGAGCAGGGTTAGCGTGCTCTCTGTGACCCCCATCTGCCCCTGCCACCTGCACCAGACCCGGCCTCCCCAAAGGCACCCAGGGAGCAGAGCGGGCAGCGAGGGCTGGGGCTGCAGGGACGGGGACAGCCCTGGGCGGCAGGAGAGGAGCAGCGTGCAGGGCTGCGGCACCGGGGGCAGACACAACTCCATTCCAGGCACTGCCCAGAGCTGCCCCTTCTCCTCTTGCCTGCACCCCAATTCTCCACAGCCCAGGTACTTGCAGCCCCCAGCCCAGCCCAGTCCCCAGGAGCCCACGGGGCTGGCACCGGGCAGTGAACCCGAGCGCTGCTCATCCAGTGACAGATCCTTACTCAATCGTCCTCTGGCACTATGGGCAGCTCCAGTGTTGCTTGAGGTTAGAATCTCCCCTGGAAAAGAAAATGGCAGGAGAGGAGGAAGGACATGAGCATGGACAGCAGAGCTCCCCTGAGCACCAGCAGCTCCTCCAGCCTCCCCCTGCCTTCATCTGCCTCCACCCCCTGCAGACCCCTGGGAAGAAGCCACTGGTGGGTCCCTAAGGGGTCTCCCTGCTGCCCCAGCCCGCAGAGCAGGCTTAGCCCCTGAGCAAGGCAGTCCTATCCAGATGCCTCAGTCCCTTTGGAGACAGAGCTCCCGAACACCCAGACAGCTCATAGCCACTGGCTACTTCAAGCATGCTTAGTGGATTTATGCTTTTAATGATTACAATCTCTCTTATGATTTCAGCCCTTTGCTTGCTTACTAAGGTGCTGGAGGGTTAGGGGGAGAAGCAGATGAGAGAGAGGAGAAGAAGGGTCCTGGCATTCCACAGCGATGGATTCTTGAGGGGTCTGTGAAGGGTTCCAGCAACGGCTCTTCTGCTGCTGAATGGGCTAAACCAGCCCCTTCTTAGAGGGTACAGAGCCATCCAAACTTGTCCAATAGTAACTAAGGGTTAGGGGAAAGTGACCTTTGGGGTTACAGACATAAGCTAGGGTTCGAGAGGCAGAAAACAGGAGCTTATTTTGCTATTTCATCATGACTCAGAAAATCCTACTGTTGAGTCTCAGCCCACCACGGGGTATTCGACAGTGCTATGGGGTCTGCTGCAGGTCCCAGTGTCCCCCCAGCCTGGGAGGAACAGGGAGAAGGGGCACACCCCGGAGTGCCAACCCACCCAGCCTCGCCCACTGCCCCACCAACCCACAACAGCACAGGACACTCAGCACGTGCCAGCTCACTCTGTTCCCTGCACTGCCCAGATGGCCCCTGTGCCCTCAGCCACCACTGAGCACAGAGCTCCTCGTATTTTGACCCATGGCCAACCCATGAGTGCCTTAGACCCAGAGCCCCTCAGCGGCTGGAAGATCCTCAGAATGGTGTTTGGGGCTTGGCTGCCCTTTGTGGGCGATGGGATGCTCCAGGATGCAGTCGACGTTCAGTGGTTTGGGCTGCACCCCACTAAGGGTCACCTCAGTCTGTGCCAGAGCAGTGGCCTGCAGTGAGCTCTGCTCCCTGAGCACACCCAGCCCCTTCCTGCTCTGCCTTTCATTCCCTGGCCAGTGCTGCCATTGGACACAGCAGTTCTTGCCACAGAGCACTCACCTCCCTGCACAGTCCCCAATACCCTCAGCCCAAACTCATACCCCAAGGGATCCTGGCATTTCCCACCACATTGGGATGGATCCCTTTCCCTCAATTTGGGCACATTTAGGCCAGGGATGGCTTCACTGGCTGCTCTGGCTTCAGAGTAAGCCCAGGTAAAACCCCGTGTTCCACCCAGCACAGCCCAGCCCCCCTGCCCTCCCCAATCACTCTCATTATGAGAGCTGCTAGAGCTGCTTTCCTTTACTGCTTCTCCTGCAAGGGAGGACAATGAAGCGTTAGGGTGCTCTCTGTGACCCCCATCTGCCCCTGCCACCTGCACCAGACCCGGCCTCCCCAAAGGCACCCAGGGAGCAGAGCGGGCAGCGAGGGCTGGGGCTGCAGGGACGGGGACAGCCCTGGGCGGCAGGAGAGGAGCAGCGTGCAGGGCTGCGGCACCGGGGGCAGACACAACTCCATTCCAGGCACTGCCCAGAGCTGCCCCTTCTCCTCTTGCCTGCACCCCAATTCACCACAGCCCAGGTACTTGCAGCCCCCAGCCCAGCCCAGTCCCCAGGAGCCCACGGGGCTGGCACCGGGCAGTGAACCCGAGCGCTGCTCATCCAGCGACAGATCCTTACTCAATCGTCCTATGCCTCTACGGGCAGCTCCAGAGTTGCTTGAGGTTGGAATCTCCCCTGGAAAAGAAAATGGCAGGAGAGGAGGAAGGACATGAGCATGGACAGCAGAGCTCCCTTGAGCACCAGCAGCTCCTCCAGCCTCCCCCTGCCTTCATCTGCCTCCATCCCCTGCAGACCCCTGGGAAGAAGCCACTGGTGGGTCCCTAAGGGGTCTCCCTGCTGCCACAGCCCGCAGAGCAGGCTTAGCCCCTGAGCAAGGCAGTCCTATCCAGATGCCTCAGTCCCTTTGGAGACAGTGCTCCCGAACACCCAGACAGCTCATAGCCACTGGCTACTTCAAGCATGCTTAGTGGATTTATGCTTTTAATGATTACAATCTCTCTTATGATTTCAGCCCTTTGCTTGCTTACTAAGGTGCTGGAGGGTTAGGGGGAGAAGCAGATGACAGAGGAGAAGAAGGGTCCTGGCATTCCACAGCGATGGATTCTTGAGGGGTCTGTGAAGGGTTCCAGCAACGGCTCTTCTGCTGCTGAATGGGCTAAACCAGCCCCTTCTTAGAGGGTACAGAGCCATCCAAACTTGTCCAATAGTAACTAAGGGTTAGGGGAAAGTGACCTTTGGGGTTACAGACATAAGCTAGGGTTCGAGAGGCAGAAAACAGGAGCCTATTTTGCTATTTCATCATGACTCAGAAAATCCTACTGTTGAGTCTCAGCCCACCACGGGGTATTCCACAATGCTAAGGGGTCTGCTGCAGGTCCCAGTGTCCCCCCAGCCTGGGAGGAACAGGGAGAAGGGGCACACCCCGGAGTGCCCACCCACCCAGCCTTGCCCACCGCCCCACCAACCCACAACAGCACGGGACACTCAGCACGTGCCAGCTCACTCTGTTCCCTGCACTGCCCAGATGGCCCCTGTACCCTCAGCCACCACTGAGCACAGAGCTCCTCGTATTTTGACCCATGGCCAACCCATGAGTGCCTTAGACCCAGAGCCCCTCAGTGGCTGGAGGATGCTCAGGAAGGTGTTTGGGGGTTGGCTGCCCTTTGTGGGCGATGGGATGCTCCAGGATGCAGTCGACGTTCAGTGGTTTGGGCTGCACCCCACTAAGGGTCACCTCAGTCTGTGCCAGAGCAGTGGCCTGCAGTGAGCTCTGCTCCCTGAGCACACCCAGCCCCTTCCTGCTCTGCCTTTCATTCCCTGGCCAGTGCTGCCATTGGACACAGCAGTTCTTGCCACAGAGCACTCACCTCCCTGCACAGTCCCCAATACCCTCAGCCCAAACTCATACCCCAAGGGATCCTGGCATTTCCCACCACATTGGGATGGATCCCTTTCCCTCAATTTGGGCACATTTAGGCCAGGGATGGCTTCACTGGCTGCTCTGGCTTCAGAGTAAGCCCAGGTAAAACCCCGTGTTCCACCCAGCACAGCCCAGCCCCCCTGCCCTCCCCAATCACTCTCAGTATGAGAGCTGCTAGAGCTGCTTTCCTTTACTGCTTCTCCTGCAAGGGAGGACAATGAAGCGTTAGGGTGCTCTCTGTGACCCCCATCTGCCCCTGCCACCTGCACCAGACCCGGCCTCCCCAAAGGCACCCAGGGAGCAGAGCGGGCAGCGAGGGCTGGGGCTGCAGGGACGGGGACAGCCCTGGGCGGCAGGAGAGGAGCAGCGTGCAGGGCTGCGGCACCGGGGGCAGACACAACTCCATTCCAGGCACTGCCCAGAGCTGCCCCTTCTCCTCTTGCCTGCACCCCAATTCACCACAGCCCAGGTACTTGCAGCCCCCAGCCCAGCCCAGTCCCCAGGAGCCCACGGGGCTGGCACCGGGCAGTGAACCCGAGCGCTGCTCATCCAGCGACAGATCCTTACTCAATCGTCCTATGCCTCTACGGGCAGCTCCAGAGTTGCTTGAGGTTGGAATCTCCCCTGGAAAAGAAAATGGCAGGAGAGGAGGAAGGACATGAGCATGGACAGCAGAGCTCCCTTGAGCACCAGCAGCTCCTCCAGCCTCCCCCTGCCTTCATCTGCCTCCATCCCCTGCAGACCCCTGGGAAGAAGCCACTGGTGGGTCCCTAAGGGGTCTCCCTGCTGCCACAGCCCGCAGAGCAGGCTTAGCCCCTGAGCAAGGCAGTCCTATCCAGATGCCTCAGTCCCTTTGGAGACAGTGCTCCCGAACACCCAGACAGCTCATAGCCACTGGCTACTTCAAGCATGCTTAGTGGATTTATGCTTTTAATGATTACAATCTCTCTTATGATTTCAGCCCTTTGCTTGCTTACTAAGGTGCTGGAGGGTTAGGGGGAGAAGCAGATGACAGAGGAGAAGAAGGGTCCTGGCATTCCACAGCGATGGATTCTTGAGGGGTCTGTGAAGGGTTCCAGCAACGGCTCTTCTGCTGCTGAATGGGCTAAACCAGCCCCTTCTTAGAGGGTACAGAGCCATCCAAACTTGTCCAATAGTAACTAAGGGTTAGGGGAAAGTGACCTTTGGGGTTACAGACATAAGCTAGGGTTCGAGAGGCAGAAAACAGGAGCCTATTTTGCTATTTCATCATGACTCAGAAAATCCTACTGTTGAGTCTCAGCCCACCACGGGGTATTCCACAATGCTAAGGGGTCTGCTGCAGGTCCCAGTGTCCCCCCAGCCTGGGAGGAACAGGGAGAAGGGGCACACCCCGGAGTGCCCACCCACCCAGCCTTGCCCACCGCCCCACCAACCCACAACAGCACGGGACACTCAGCACGTGCCAGCTCACTCTGTTCCCTGCACTGCCCAGATGGCCCCTGTACCCTCAGCCACCACTGAGCACAGAGCTCCTCGTATTTTGACCCATGGCCAACCCATGAGTGCCTTAGACCCAGAGCCCCTCAGTGGCTGGAGGATGCTCAGGATGGTGTTTGGGGGTTGGCTGCCCTTTGTGGGCGATGGGATGCTCCAGGATGCAGTCGACGTTCAGTGGTTTGGGCTGCACCCCACTAAGGGTCACCTCAGTCTGTGCCAGAGCAGTGGCCTGCAGTGAGCTCTGCTCCCTGAGCACACCCAGCCCCTTCCTGCTCTGCCTTTCATTCCCTGGCCAGTGCTGCCATTGGACACAGCAGTTCTTGCCACAGAGCACTCACCTCCCTGCACAGTCCCCAATACCCTCAGCCCAAACTCATACCCCAAGGGATCCTGGCATTTCCCACCACATTGGGATGGATCCCTTTCCCTCAATTTGGGCACATTTAGGCCAGGGATGGCTTCACTGGCTGCTCTGGCTTCAGAGTAAGCCCAGGTAAAACCCCGTGTTCCACCCAGCACAGCCCAGCCCCCCTGCCCTCCCCACTCACTCTCAGCGCCAGAGCTCGTAGAGCTGCTTTCCTTTACTGCTTCTCCTGCAAGGGAGGACAATGAAGCGTTACGGTGCTCTCTGTGACCCCCATCTGCCCCTGCCACCTGCACCAGACCCGGCCTCCCCAAAAGCACCCAGGGAGCAGAGCGGGCAGCGAGGGCTGGGGCTGCAGGGACGGGGACAGCCCTGGGCGGCAGGAGAGGAGCAGCGTGCAGGGCTGCGGCACCGGGGGCAGACACAACTCCATTCCAGGCACTGCCCAGAGCTGCCCCTTCTCCTCTTGCCTGCACCCCAATTCTCCACAGCCCAGGTACTTGCAGCCCCCAGCCCAGCCCAGCCCCCAGGAGCCCACGGGGCTGGCACCGGGCAGTGAACCCGAGCGCTGCTCATCCAGTGACAGATCCTTACTCAATCGTCCTCTGCCTCTACGGGCAGCTCCAGATTTGCTTGAAGTTACACTCTCCCCTGGAAAAGAAAATGGCAGGAGAGGAGGAAGGACATGAGCATGGACAGCAAAGCTCCCTTGAGCACCAGCAGCTCCTCCAGCCTCCCCCTGCCTTCATCTGCCTCCACCCCCTGCAGACCCCTGGGAAGAAGCCACTGGTGGGTCCCTAAGGGGTCTCCCCACTGCCCCACCCCGCAGAGCAGGCTTAGCCCCTGAGCAAGTCAGTCCTATCCGGATACCTCAGTCCCTTTGGAGACAGAGCTCCCGAACACCCAGACAGCTCATAGCCACTGGCTACTTCAAGCATGCTTAGTGGATTTATGCTTTTAATGATTACAATCTCTCTTATGATTTCAGCCCTTTGCTTGCTTACTAAGGTGCTGGAGGGTTAGGGGGAGAAGCAGATGACAGAGGAGAAGAAGGGTCCTGGCATTCCACAGCGATGGATTATTGAGGGGTCTGTGAAGGGTTCCAGCAACGGCTCTTCTGCTGCTGAATGGGCTAAACCAGCCCCTTCTTAGAGGGTACAGAGCCATCCAAACTTGTCCAATAGTAACTAAGGGTTAGGGGAAAGTGACCTTTGGGGTTACAGACATAAGCTAGGGTTCGAGAGGCAGAAGACAGGAGCTTATTTTGCTATTTCATCATGACTCAGAAAATCCTACTGTTGAGTCTCAGCCCACCACGGGGTATTCCACAATGCTAAGGGGTCTGCTGCAGGTCCCAGTGTCCCCCCAGCCTGGGAGGAACAGGGAGAAGGGGCACACCCCGGAGTGCCCACCCACCCAGCCTTGCCCACCGCCCCACCAACCCACAACAGCACGGGACACTCAGCACGTGCCAGCTCACTCTGTTCCCTGCACTGCCCAGATGGCCCCTGTACCCTCAGCCACCACTGAGCACAGAGCTCCTCGTATTTTGACCCATGGCCAACCCATGAGTGCCTTAGACCCAGAGCCCCTCAGTGGCTGGAGGATGCTCAGGATGGTGTTTGGGGGTTGGCTGCCCTTTGTGGGCGATGGGATGCTCCAGGATGCAGTCGAGGTTCAGTGGTTTGGGCTGCACCCCACTAAGGGTCACCTCAGTCTGTGCCAGAGCAGTGGCCTGCAGTGAGCTCTGCTCCCTGAGCACACCCAGCCCCTTCCTGCTCTGCCTTTCATTCCCTGGCCAGTGCTGCCATTGGACACAGCAGTTCTTGCCACAGAGCACTCACCTCCCTGCACAGTCCCCAATACCCTCAGCCCAAACTCATACCCCAAGGGATCCTGGCATTTCCCACCACATTGGGATGGATCCCTTTCCCTCAATTTGGGCACATTTAGGCCAGGGATGGCTTCACTGGCTGCTCTGGCTTCAGAGTAAGCCCAGGTAAAACCCCGTGTTCCACCCAGCACAGCCCAGCCCCCCTGCCCTCCCCACTCACTCTCAGCGCCAGAGCTCGTAGAGCTGCTTTCCTTTGCTGCTTCTCCTGCAAGGGAGGACAATGAAGCGTTACGGTGCTCTCTGTGACCCCCATCTGCCCCTGCCACCTGCACCAGACCCGGCCTCCCCAAAAGCACCCAGGGAGCAGAGCGGGCAGCGAGGGCTGGGGCTGCAGGGACGGGGACAGCCCTGGGCGGCAGGAGAGGAGCAGCGTGCAGGGCTGCGGCACCGGGGGCAGACACAACTCCATTCCAGGCACTGCCCAGAGCTGCCCCTTCTCCTCTTGCCTGCACCCCAATTCTCCACAGCCCAGGTACTTGCAGCCCCCAGCCCAGCCCAGCCCCCAGGAGCCCACGGGGCTGGCACCGGGCAGTGAACCCGAGCGCTGCTCATCCAGTGACAGATCCTTACTCGATCGTCCTCTGCCTCTACGGGCAGCTCCAGATTTGCTTGAAGTTACACTCTCCCCTGGAAAAGAAAATGGCAGGAGAGGAGGAAGGACATGAGCATGGACAGCAAAGCTCCCTTGAGCACCAGCAGCTCCTCCAGCCTCCCCCTGCCTTCATCTGCCTCCACCCCCTGCAGACCCCTGGGAAGAAGCCACTGGTGGGTCCCTAAGGGGTCTCCCCACTGCCCCACCCCGCAGAGCAGGCTTAGCCCCTGAGCAAATCAGTCCTATCCGGATACCTCAGTCCCTTTGGAGACAGAGCTCCCGAACACCCAGACAGCTCATAGCCACTGGCTACTTCAAGCATGCTTAGTGGATTTATGCTTTTAATGATTACAATCTCTCTTATGATTTCAGCCCTTTGCTTGCTTACTAAGGTGCTGGAGGGTTAGGGGGAGAAGCAGATGACAGAGGAGAAGAAGGGTCCTGGCATTCCACAGCGATGGATTATTGAGAGGTCTGTGAAGGGTTCCAGCAAGGGCTCTTCTGCTGCTGAATGGGCTAAACCAGCCCCTTCTTAGAGGGTACAGAGCCATCCAAACTTGTCCAATAGTAACTAAGGGTTAGGGGAAAGTGACCTTTGGGGTTACAGACATAAGCTAGGGTTCGAGAGGCAGAAAACAGGAGCTTATTTTGCTATTTCATCATGACTCAGCAATTCCTACTCTTGAGTCTCAGCCCACCACGGGGTATTCGACAGTGCTATGGGGTCTGCTGCAGGTCCCAGTGTCCCCCCAGCCTGGGAGGAACAGGGAGAAGGGGCACACCCCGGAGTGCCAACCCACCCAGCCTTGCCCACTGCCCCACCAACCCACAACAGCACGGGACACTCAGCACGTGCCAGCTCACTCTGTTCCCTGCACTGCCCAGATGGCCCCTGTGCCCTCAGCCACCACTGAGCACAGAGCTCCTCGTATTTTGACCCATGGCCAACCCATGAGTGCTTTAGACCCAGAGAACCCTCAGTGGCTGGAGGATGCTCAGGATGGTGTTTGGGGGTTGGCTGCCCTTTGTGGGCGATGGGATGCTCCAGGATGCAGTTGAGGTTCAGTGGTTTGGGCTGCACCCCACTAAGGGTCACCTCAGTCTGTGCCAGAGCAGTGGCCTGCAGTGAGCTCTGCTCCCTGAGCACACCCAGCCCCTTCCTGCTCTGCCTTTCATTCCCTGGCCAGTGCTGCCATTGGACACAGCAGTTCTTGCCACAGAGCACTCACCTCCCTGCACAGTCCCCAATACCCTCAGCCCAAACTCATACCCCAAGGGATCCTGGCATTTCCCACCACATTGGGATGGATCCCTTTCCCTCAATTTGGGCACATTTAGGCCAGGGATGGCTTCACTGGCTGCTCTGGCTTCAGAGTAAGCCCAGGTAAAACCCCGTGTTCCACCCAGCACAGCGTAGGCCCCCTGCCCTCCCCACTCACTCTCAGCGCCAGAGCTCGTAGAGCTGCTTTCCTTTACTGCTTCTCCTGCAAGGGAGGACAATGAAGCGTTAGGGTGCTCTCTGTGACCCCCATCTGCCCCTGCCACCTGCACCAGACCCGGCCTCCCCAAAGGCACCCAGGGAGCAGAGCGGGCAGCGAGGACTGGGGCTGCAGGGACGGGGACAGCCCTGGGCGGCAGGAGAGGAGCAGCGTGCAGGGCTGCGGCACCGGGGGCAGACACAACTCCATTCCAGGCACTGCCCAGAGCTGCCCCTTCTCCTCTTGCCTGCACCCCAATTCTCCACAGCCCAGGTACTTGCAGCCCCCAGCCCAGCCCAGTCCCCAGGAGCCCACGGGGCTGGCACCGGGCAGTGAACCCGAGCGCTGCTCATCCAGTGACAGATCCTTACTCGATCGTCCTCTGGCACTACGGGCAGCTCCAGAGTTGCTTGAAGTTACACTCTCCCCTGGAAAAGAAAATGGCAGGAGAGGAGGAAGGACATGAGCATGGACAGCAGAGCTCCCTTGAGCACCAGCAGCTCCTCCAGCCTCCCCCTGCCTTCATCTGCCTCCATCCCCTGCAGACCCCTGGGAAGAAGCCACTGGTGGGTCCCTAAGGGGTCTCCCTGCTGCCCCAGCCCGCAGAGCAGGCTTAGCCCCTGAGCAAGGCAGTCCTATCCAGATGCCTCAGTCCCTTTGGAGACAGTGCTCCCGAACACCCAGACAGCTCATAGCCACTGGCTACTTCAAGCATGCTTAGTGGATTTATGCTTTTAATGATTACAATCTCTCTTATGATTTCAGCCCTTTGCTTGCTTACTAAGGTGCTGGAGGGTTAGGGGGAGAAGCAGATGACAGAGGAGAAGAAGGGTCCTGGCATTCCACAGCGATGGATTATTGAGAGGTCTGTGAAGGGTTCCAGCAAGGGCTCTTCTGCTGCTGAATGGGCTAAACCAGCCCCTTCTTAGAGGGTACAGAGCCATCCAAACTTGTCCAATAGTAACTAAGGGTTAGGGGAAAGTGACCTTTGGGGTTACAGACATAAGCTAGGGTTCGAGAGGCAGAAAACAGGAGCTTATTTTGCTATTTCATCATGACTCAGCAATTCCTACTCTTGAGTCTCAGCCCACCACGGGGTATTCGACAGTGCTATGGGGTCTGCTGCAGGTCCCAGTGTCCCCCCAGCCTGGGAGGAACAGGGAGAAGGGGCACACCCCGGAGTGCCCACCCACCCAGCCTTGCCCACCGCCCCACCAACCCACAACAGCACGGGACACTCAGCACGTGCCAGCTCACTCTGTTCCCTGCACTGCCCAGATGGCCCCTGTGCCCTCAGCCACCACTGAGCACAGAGCTCCTCGTATTTTGACCCATGGCCAACCCATGAGTGCCTTAGACCCAGAGAACCCTCAGTGGCTGGAGGATGCTCAGGATGGTGTTTGGGGCTTGGCTGCCCTTTGTGGGCGATGGGATGCTCCAGGATGCAGTTGAGGTTCAGTGGTTTGGGCTGCACCCCACTAAGGGTCACCTCAGTCTGTGCCAGAGCAGTGGCCTGCAGTGAGCTCTGCTCCCTGAGCACACCCAGCCCCTTCCTGCTCTGCCTTTCATTCCCTGGCCAGTGCTGCCATTGGACACAGCAGTTCTTGCCACAGAGCACTCACCTCCCTGCACAGTCCCCAATACCCTCAGCCCAAACTCATACCCCAAGGGATCCTGGCATTTCCCACCACATTGGGATGGATCCCTTTCCCTCAATTTGGGCACATTTAGGCCAGGGATGGCTTCACTGGCTGCTCTGGCTTCAGAGTAAGCCCAGGTAAAACCCCGTGTTCCACCCAGCACAGCGTAGGCCCCCTGCCCTCCCCACTCACTCTCAGCGCCAGAGCTCGTAGAGCTGCTTTCCTTTACTGCTTCTCCTGCAAGGGAGGACAATGAAGCGTTAGGGTGCTCTCTGTGACCCCCATCTGCCCCTGCCACCTGCACCAGACCCGGCCTCCCCAAAGGCACCCAGGGAGCAGAGCGGGCAGCGAGGGCTGGGGCTGCAGGGACGGGGACAGCCCTGGGCGGCAGGAGAGGAGCAGCGTGCAGGGCTGCGGCACCGGGGGCAGACACAACTCCATTCCAGGCACTGCCCAGAGCTGCCCCTTCTCCTCTTGCCTGCACCCCAATTCTCCACAGCCCAGGTACTTGCAGCCCCCAGCCCAGCCCAGTCCCCAGGAGCCCACGGGGCTGGCACCGGGCAGTGAACCCGAGCGCTGCTCATCCAGTGACAGATCCTTACTCGATCGTCCTCTGGCACTACGGGCAGCTCCAGAGTTGCTTGAAGTTACACTCTCCCCTGGAAAAGAAAATGGCAGGAGAGGAGGAAGGACATGAGCATGGACAGCAGAGCTCCCTTGAGCACCAGCAGCTCCTCCAGCCTCCCCCTGCCTTCATCTGCCTCCATCCCCTGCAGACCCCTGGGAAGAAGCCACTGGTGGGTCCCTAAGGGGTCTCCCTGCTGCCCCAGCCCGCAGAGCAGGCTTAGCCCCTGAGCAAGGCAGTCCTATCCAGATGCCTCAGTCCCTTTGGAGACAGAGCTCCCGAACACCCAGACAGCTCATAGCCACTGGCTACTTCAAGCATGCTTAGTGGATTTATGCTTTTAATGATTACAATCTCTCTTATGATTTCAGCCCTTTGCTTGCTTACTAAGGTGCTGGAGGGTTAGGGGGAGAAGCAGATGACAGAGAGGTGTAGAAGGGTCCTGGCATTCCACAGCGATGGTTTATTGAGGGGTCTGTGAAGGGTTCCAGCAAGGGCTCTTCTGCTGCTGAATGGGCTAAACCAGCCCCTTCTTAGAGGGTACAGAGCCATCCAAACTTGTCCAATAGTAACTAAGGGTTAGGGGAAAGTGACCTTTGGGGTTACAGACATAAGCTAGGGTTCGAGAGGCAGAAAACAGGAGCTTATTTTGCTATTTCATCATGACTCAGCAATTCCTACTCTTGAGTCTCAGCCCACCACGGGGTATTCGACAGTGCTATGGGGTCTGCTGCAGGTCCCAGTGTCCCCCCAGCCTGGGAGGAACAGGGAGAAGGGGCACACCCCGGAGTGCCCACCCACCCAGCCTTGCCCACCGCCCCACCAACCCACAACAGCACGGGACACTCAGCACGTGCCAGCTCACTCTGTTCCCTGCACTGCCCAGATGGCCCCTGTGCCCTCAGCCACCACTGAGCACAGAGCTCCTCGTATTTTGACCCATGGCCAACCCATGAGTGCCTTAGACCCAGAGAACCCTCAGTGGCTGGAGGATGCTCAGGATGGTGTTTGGGGCTTGGCTGCCCTTTGTGGGCGATGGGATGCTCCAGGATGCAGTTGAGGTTCAGTGGTTTGGGCTGCACCCCACTAAGGGTCACCTCAGTCTGTGCCAGAGCAGTGGCCTGCAGTGAGCTCTGCTCCCTGAGCACACCCAGCCCCTTCCTGCTCTGCCTTTCATTCCCTGGCCAGTGCTGCCATTGGACACAGCAGTTCTTGCCACGGAGCACTCACCTCCCTGCACAGTCCCCAATACCCTCAGCCCAAACTCATACCCCAAGGGATCCTGGCATTTCCCACCACATTGGGATGGATCCCTTTCCCTCAATTTGGGCACATTTAGGCCAGGGATGGCTTCACTGGCTGCTCTGGCTTCAGAGTAAGCCCAGGTAAAACCCCGTGTTCCACCCAGCACAGCGTAGGCCCCCTGCCCTCCCCACTCACTCTCAGCGCCAGAGCTCGTAGAGCTGCTTTCCTTTACTGCTTCTCCTGCAAGGGAGGACAATGAAGCGTTAGGGTGCTCTCTGTGACCCCCATCTGCCCCTGCCACCTGCACCAGACCCGGCCTCCCCAAAAGCACCCAGGGAGCAGAGCGGGCAGCGAGGACTGGGGCTGCAGGGACGGGGACAGCCCTGGGCGGCAGGAGAGGAGCAGCGTGCAGGGCTGCGGCACCGGGGGCAGACACAACTCCATTCCAGGCACTGCCCAGAGCTGCCCCTTCTCCTCTTGCCTGCACCCCAATTCTCCACAGCCCAGGTACTTGCAGCCCCCAGCCCAGCCCAGTCCCCAGGAGCCCACGGGGCTGGCACCGGGCAGTGAACCCGAGCGCTGCTCATCCAGTGACAGATCCTTACTCGATCGTCCTCTGGCACTACGGGCAGCTCCAGAGTTGCTTGAAGTTACACTCTCCCCTGGAAAAGAAAATGGCAGGAGAGGAGGAAGGACATGAGCATGGACAGCAGAGCTCCCTTGAGCACCAGCAGCTCCTCCAGCCTCCCCCTGCCTTCATCTGCCTCCATCCCCTGCAGACCCCTGGGAAGAAGCCACTGGTGGGTCCCTAAGGGGTCTCCCTGCTGCCCCAGCCCGCAGAGCAGGCTTAGCCCCTGAGCAAGGCAGTCCTATCCAGATGCCTCAGTCCCTTTGGAGACAGAGCTCCCGAACACCCAGACAGCTCATAGCCACTGGCTACTTCAAGCATGCTTAGTGGATTTATGCTTTTAATGATTACAATCTCTCTTATGATTTCAGCCCTTTGCTTGCTTACTAAGGTGCTGGAGGGTTAGGGGGAGAAGCAGATGACAGAGGAGAAGAAGGGTCCTGGCATTCCACAGCGATGGATTATTGAGAGGTCTGTGAAGGGTTCCAGCAAGGGCTCTTCTGCTGCTGAATGGGCTAAACCAGCCCCTTCTTAGAGGGTACAGAGCCATCCAAACTTGTCCAATAGTAACTAAGGGTTAGGGGAAAGTGACCTTTGGGGTTACAGACATAAGCTAGGGTTCGAGAGGCAGAAAACAGGAGCTTATTTTGCTATTTCATCATGACTCAGCAATTCCTACTCTTGAGTCTCAGCCCACCACGGGGTATTCGACAGTGCTATGGGGTCTGCTGCAGGTCCCAGTGTCCCCCCAGCCTGGGAGGAACAGGGAGAAGGGGCACACCCCGGAGTGCCCACCCACCCAGCCTTGCCCACCGCCCCACCAACCCACAACAGCACGGGACACTCAGCACGTGCCAGCTCACTCTGTTCCCTGCACTGCCCAGATGGCCCCTGTGCCCTCAGCCACCACTGAGCACAGAGCTCCTCGTATTTTGACCCATGGCCAACCCATGAGTGCCTTAGACCCAGAGAACCCTCAGTGGCTGGAGGATGCTCAGGATGGTGTTTGGGGGTTGGCTGCCCTTTGTGGGCGATGGGATGCTCCAGGATGCAGTTGAGGTTCAGTGGTTTGGGCTGCACCCCACTAAGGGTCACCTCAGTCTGTGCCAGAGCAGTGGCCTGCAGTGAGCTCTGCTCCCTGAGCACACCCAGCCCCTTCCTGCTCTGCCTTTCATTCCCTGGCCAGTGCTGCCATTGGACACAGCAGTTCTTGCCACGGAGCACTCACCTCCCTGCACAGTCCCCAATACCCTCAGCCCAAACTCATACCCCAAGGGATCCTGGCATTTCCCACCACATTGGGATGGATCCCTTTCCCTCAATTTGGGCACATTTAGGCCAGGGATGGCTTCACTGGCTGCTCTGGCTTCAGAGTAAGCCCAGGTAAAACCCCGTGTTCCACCCAGCACAGCGTAGGCCCCCTGCCCTCCCCACTCACTCTCAGCGCCAGAGCTCGTAGAGCTGCTTTCCTTTACTGCTTCTCCTGCAAGGGAGGACAATGAAGCGTTAGGGTGCTCTCTGTGACCCCCATCTGCCCCTGCCACCTGCACCAGACCCGGCCTCCCCAAAGGCACCCAGGGAGCAGAGCGGGCAGCGAGGGCTGGGGCTGCAGGGACGGGGACAGCCCTGGGCGGCAGGAGAGGAGCAGCGTGCAGGGCTGCGGCACCGGGGGCAGACACAACTCCATTCCAGGCACTGCCCAGAGCTGCCCCTTCTCCTCTTGCCTGCACCCCAATTCTCCACAGCCCAGGTACTTGCAGCCCCCAGCCCAGCCCAGTCCCCAGGAGCCCACGGGGCTGGCACCGGGCAGTGAACCCGAGCGCTGCTCATCCAGTGACAGATCCTTACTCGATCGTCCTCTGGCACTACGGGCAGCTCCAGAGTTGCTTGAAGTTACACTCTCCCCTGGAAAAGAAAATGGCAGGAGAGGAGGAAGGACATGAGCATGGACAGCAGAGCTCCCTTGAGCACCAGCAGCTCCTCCAGCCTCCCCCTGCCTTCATCTGCCTCCATCCCCTGCAGACCCCTGGGAAGAAGCCACTGGTGGGTCCCTAAGGGGTCTCCCTGCTGCCCCAGCCCGCAGAGCAGGCTTAGCCCCTGAGCAAGGCAGTCCTATCCAGATGCCTCAGTCCCTTTGGAGACAGAGCTCCCGAACACCCAGACAGCTCATAGCCACTGGCTACTTCAAGCATGCTTAGTGGATTTATGCTTTTAATGATTACAATCTCTCTTATGATTTCAGCCCTTTGCTTGCTTACTAAGGTGCTGGAGGGTTAGAGGGAGAAGCAGATGACAGAGGAGAAGAAGGGTCCTGGCATTCCACAGCGATGGATTATTGAGAGGTCTGTGAAGGGTTCCAGCAAGGGCTCTTCTGCTGCTGAATGGGCTAAACCAGCCCCTTCTTAGAGGGTACAGAGCCATCCAAACTTGTCCAATAGTAACTAAGGGTTAGGGGAAAGTGACCTTTGGGGTTACAGACATAAGCTAGGGTTCGAGAGGCAGAAAACAGGAGCTTATTTTGCTATTTCATCATGACTCAGCAATTCCTACTCTTGAGTCTCAGCCCACCACGGGGTATTCGACAGTGCTATGGGGTCTGCTGCAGGTCCCAGTGTCCCCCCAGCCTGGGAGGAACAGGGAGAAGGGGCACACCCCGGAGTGCCCACCCACCCAGCCTTGCCCACCGCCCCACCAACCCACAACAGCACGGGACACTCAGCACGTGCCAGCTCACTCTGTTCCCTGCACTGCCCAGATGGCCCCTGTGCCCTCAGCCACCACTGAGCACAGAGCTCCTCGTATTTTGACCCATGGCCAACCCATGAGTGCCTTAGACCCAGAGAACCCTCAGTGGCTGGAGGATGCTCAGGATGGTGTTTGGGGCTTGGCTGCCCTTTGTGGGCGATGGGATGCTCCAGGATGCAGTTGAGGTTCAGTGGTTTGGGCTGCACCCCACTAAGGGTCACCTCAGTCTGTGCCAGAGCAGTGGCCTGCAGTGAGCTCTGCTCCCTGAGCACACCCAGCCCCTTCCTGCTCTGCCTTTCATTCCCTGGCCAGTGCTGCCATTGGACACAGCAGTTCTTGCCACAGAGCACTCACCTCCCTGCACAGTCCCCAATACCCTCAGCCCAAACTCATACCCCAAGGGATCCTGGCATTTCCCACCACATTGGGATGGATCCCTTTCCCTCAATTTGGGCACATTTAGGCCAGGGATGGCTTCACTGGCTGCTCTGGCTTCAGAGTAAGCCCAGGTAAAACCCCGTGTTCCACCCAGCACAGCGTAGGCCCCCTGCCCTCCCCACTCACTCTCAGCGCCAGAGCTCGTAGAGCTGCTTTCCTTTACTGCTTCTCCTGCAAGGGAGGACAATGAAGCGTTAGGGTGCTCTCTGTGACCCCCATCTGCCCCTGCCACCTGCACCACACCCGGCCTCCCCAAAGGCACCCAGGGAGCAGAGCGGGCAGCGAGGACTGGGGCTGCAGGGACGGGGACAGCCCTGGGCGGCAGGAGAGGAGCAGCGTGCAGGGCTGCGGCACCGGGGGCAGACACAACTCCATTCCAGGCACTGCCCAGAGCTGCCCCTTCTCCTCTTGCCTGCACCCCAATTCTCCACAGCCCAGGTACTTGCAGCCCCCAGCCCAGCCCAGTCCCCAGGAGCCCACGGGGCTGGCACCGGGCAGTGAACCCGAGCGCTGCTCATCCAGTGACAGATCCTTACTCGATCGTCCTCTGGCACTACGGGCAGCTCCAGAGTTGCTTGAAGTTACACTCTCCCCTGGAAAAGAAAATGGCAGGAGAGGAGGAAGGACATGAGCATGGACAGCAGAGCTCCCTTGAGCACCAGCAGCTCCTCCAGCCTCCCCCTGCCTTCATCTGCCTCCATCCCCTGCAGACCCCTGGGAAGAAGCCACTGGTGGGTCCCTAAGGGGTCTCCCTGCTGCCCCAGCCCGCAGAGCAGGCTTAGCCCCTGAGCAAGGCAGTCCTATCCAGATGCCTCAGTCCCTTTGGAGACAGAGCTCCCGAACACCCAGACAGCTCATAGCCACTGGCTACTTCAAGCATGCTTAGTGGATTTATGCTTTTAATGATTACAATCTCTCTTATGATTTCAGCCCTTTGCTTGCTTACTAAGGTGCTGGAGGGTTAGGGGGAGAAGCAGATGACAGAGGAGAAGAAGGGTCCTGGCATTCCACAGCGATGGATTATTGAGAGGTCTGTGAAGGGTTCCAGCAAGGGCTCTTCTGCTGCTGAATGGGCTAAACCAGCCCCTTCTTAGAGGGTACAGAGCCATCCAAACTTGTCCAATAGTAACTAAGGGTTAGGGGAAAGTGACCTTTGGGGTTACAGACATAAGCTAGGGTTCGAGAGGCAGAAAACAGGAGCTTATTTTGCTATTTCATCATGACTCAGCAATTCCTACTCTTGAGTCTCAGCCCACCACGGGGTATTCGACAGTGCTATGGGGTCTGCTGCAGGTCCCAGTGTCCCCCCAGCCTGGGAGGAACAGGGAGAAGGGGCACACCCCGGAGTGCCCACCCACCCAGCCTTGCCCACCGCCCCACCAACCCACAACAGCACGGGACACTCAGCACGTGCCAGCTCACTCTGTTCCCTGCACTGCCCAGATGGCCCCTGTGCCCTCAGCCACCACTGAGCACAGAGCTCCTCGTATTTTGACCCATGGCCAACCCATGAGTGCCTTAGACCCAGAGAACCCTCAGTGGCTGGAGGATGCTCAGGATGGTGTTTGGGGCTTGGCTGCCCTTTGTGGGCGATGGGATGCTCCAGGATGCAGTTGAGGTTCAGTGGTTTGGGCTGCACCCCACTAAGGGTCACCTCAGTCTGTGCCAGAGCAGTGGCCTGCAGTGAGCTCTGCTCCCTGAGCACACCCAGCCCCTTCCTGCTCTGCCTTTCATTCCCTGGCCAGTGCTGCCATTGGACACAGCAGTTCTTGCCACGGAGCACTCACCTCCCTGCACAGTCCCCAATACCCTCAGCCCAAACTCATACCCCAAGGGATCCTGGCATTTCCCACCACATTGGGATGGATCCCTTTCCCTCAATTTGGGCACATTTAGGCCAGGGATGGCTTCACTGGCTGCTCTGGCTTCAGAGTAAGCCCAGGTAAAACCCCGTGTTCCACCCAGCACAGCGTAGGCCCCCTGCCCTCCCCACTCACTCTCAGCGCCAGAGCTCGTAGAGCTGCTTTCCTTTACTGCTTCTCCTGCAAGGGAGGACAATGAAGCGTTAGGGTGCTCTCTGTGACCCCCATCTGCCCCTGCCACCTGCACCAGACCCGGCCTCCCCAAAGGCACCCAGGGAGCAGAGCGGGCAGCGAGGACTGGGGCTGCAGGGACGGGGACAGCCCTGGGCGGCAGGAGAGGAGCAGCGTGCAGGGCTGCGGCACCGGGGGCAGACACAACTCCATTCCAGGCACTGCCCAGAGCTGCCCCTTCTCCTCTTGCCTGCACCCCAATTCTCCACAGCCCAGGTACTTGCAGCCCCCAGCCCAGCCCAGTCCCCAGGAGCCCACGGGGCTGGCACCGGGCAGTGAACCCGAGCGCTGCTCATCCAGTGACAGATCCTTACTCGATCGTCCTCTGGCACTACGGGCAGCTCCAGAGTTGCTTGAAGTTACACTCTCCCCTGGAAAAGAAAATGGCAGGAGAGGAGGAAGGACATGAGCATGGACAGCAGAGCTCCCTTGAGCACCAGCAGCTCCTCCAGCCTCCCCCTGCCTTCATCTGCCTCCATCCCCTGCAGACCCCTGGGAAGAAGCCACTGGTGGGTCCCTAAGGGGTCTCCCTGCTGCCCCAGCCCGCAGAGCAGGCTTAGCCCCTGAGCAAGTCAGTCCTATCCAGATGCCTCAGTCCCTTTGGAGACAGAGCTCCCGAACACCCAGACAGCTCATAGCCACTGGCTACTTCAAGCATGCTTAGTGGATTTATGCTTTTAATGATTACAATCTCTCTTATGATTTCAGCCCTTTGCTTGCTTACTAAGGTGCTGGAGGGTTAGGGGGAGAAGCAGATGACAGAGAGGAGTAGAAGGGTCCTGGCATTCCACAGTGATGGATTATTGAGGGGTCTGTGAAGGGTTCCAGCAATGGCTCTTCTGCTGCTGAATGGGCTAAACCAGCCCCTTCTTAGAGGGTACAGAGCCATCCAAACTTGTCCAATAGTAACTAAGGGTTAGGGGAAAGTGACCTTTGGGGTTACAGACATAAGCTAGGGTTCGAGAGGCAGAAAACAGGAGCTTATTTTGCTATTTCATCATGACTCAGCAATTCCTACTCTTGAGTCTCAGCCCACCACGGGGTATTCGACAGTGCTATGGGGTCTGCTGCAGGTCCCAGTGTCCCCCCAGCCTGGGAGGAACAGGGAGAAGGGGCACACCCCGGAGTGCCCACCCACCCAGCCTTGCCCACCGCCCCACCAACCCACAACAGCACGGGACACTCAGCACGTGCCAGCTCACTCTGTTCCCTGCACTGCCCAGATGGCCCCTGTGCCCTCAGCCACCACTGAGCACAGAGCTCCTCGTATTTTGACCCATGGCCAACCCATGAGTGCCTTAGACCCAGAGAACCCTCAGTGGCTGGAGGATGCTCAGGATGGTGTTTGGGGCTTGGCTGCCCTTTGTGGGCGATGGGATGCTCCAGGATGCAGTTGAGGTTCAGTGGTTTGGGCTGCACCCCACTAAGGGTCACCTCAGTCTGTGCCAGAGCAGTGGCCTGCAGTGAGCTCTGCTCCCTGAGCACACCCAGCCCCTTCCTGCTCTGCCTTTCATTCCCTGGCCAGTGCTGCCATTGGACACAGCAGTTCTTGCCACAGAGCACTCACCTCCCTGCACAGTCCCCAATACCCTCAGCCCAAACTCATACCCCAAGGGATCCTGGCATTTCCCACCACATTGGGATGGATCCCTTTCCCTCAATTTGGGCACATTTAGGCCAGGGATGGCTTCACTGGCTGCTCTGGCTTCAGAGTAAGCCCAGGTAAAACCCCGTGTTCCACCCAGCACAGCGTAGGCCCCCTGCCCTCCCCACTCACTCTCAGCGCCAGAGCTCGTAGAGCTGCTTTCCTTTACTGCTTCTCCTGCAAGGGAGGACAATGAAGCGTTAGGGTGCTCTCTGTGACCCCCATCTGCCCCTGCCACCTGCACCACACCCGGCCTCCCCAAAGGCACCCAGGGAGCAGAGCGGGCAGCGAGGACTGGGGCTGCAGGGACGGGGACAGCCCTGGGCGGCAGGAGAGGAGCAGCGTGCAGGGCTGCGGCACCGGGGGCAGACACAACTCCATTCCAGGCACTGCCCAGAGCTGCCCCTTCTCCTCTTGCCTGCACCCCAATTCTCCACAGCCCAGGTACTTGCAGCCCCCAGCCCAGCCCAGTCCCCAGGAGCCCACGGGGCTGGCACCGGGCAGTGAACCCGAGCGCTGCTCATCCAGTGACAGATCCTTACTCGATCGTCCTCTGGCACTACGGGCAGCTCCAGAGTTGCTTGAAGTTACACTCTCCCCTGGAAAAGAAAATGGCAGGAGAGGAGGAAGGACATGAGCATGGACAGCAGAGCTCCCTTGAGCACCAGCAGCTCCTCCAGCCTCCCCCTGCCTTCATCTGCCTCCATCCCCTGCAGACCCCTGGGAAGAAGCCACTGGTGGGTCCCTAAGGGGTCTCCCTGCTGCCCCAGCCCGCAGAGCAGGCTTAGCCCCTGAGCAAGTCAGTCCTATCCAGATGCCTCAGTCCCTTTGGAGACAGAGCTCCCGAACACCCAGACAGCTCATAGCCACTGGCTACTTCAAGCATGCTTAGTGGATTTATGCTTTTAATGATTACAATCTCTCTTATGATTTCAGCCCTTTGCTTGCTTACTAAGGTGCTGGAGGGTTAGGGGGAGAAGCAGATGACAGAGAGGAGTAGAAGGGTCCTGGCATTCCACAGTGATGGATTATTGAGGGGTCTGTGAAGGGTTCCAGCAATGGCTCTTCTGCTGCTGAATGGGCTAAACCAGCCCCTTCTTAGAGGGTACAGAGCCATCCAAACTTGTCCAATAGTAACTAAGGGTTAGGGGAAAGTGACCTTTGGGGTTACAGACATAAGCTAGGGTTCGAGAGGCAGAAAACAGGAGCTTATTTTGCTATTTCATCATGACTCAGCAATTCCTACTCTTGAGTCTCAGCCCACCACGGGGTATTCGACAGTGCTATGGGGTCTGCTGCAGGTCCCAGTGTCCCCCCAGCCTGGGAGGAACAGGGAGAAGGGGCACACCCCGGAGTGCCCACCCACCCAGCCTTGCCCACCGCCCCACCAACCCACAACAGCACGGGACACTCAGCACGTGCCAGCTCACTCTGTTCCCTGCACTGCCCAGATGGCCCCTGTGCCCTCAGCCACCACTGAGCACAGAGCTCCTCGTATTTTGACCCATGGCCAACCCATGAGTGCCTTAGACCCAGAGAACCCTCAGTGGCTGGAGGATGCTCAGGATGGTGTTTGGGGCTTGGCTGCCCTTTGTGGGCGATGGGATGCTCCAGGATGCAGTCGACGTTCAGTGGTTTGGGCTGCACCCCACTAAGGGTCACCTCAGTCTGTGCCAGAGCAGTGGCCTGCAGTGAGCTCTGCTCCCTGAGCACACCCAGCCCCTTCCTGCTCTGCCTTTCATTCCCTGGCCAGTGCTGCCATTGGACACAGCAGTTCTTGCCACGGAGCACTCACCTCCCTGCACAGTCCCCAATACCCTCAGCCCAAACTCATACCCCAAGGGATCCTGGCATTTCCCACCACATTGGGATGGATCCCTTTCCCTCAATTTGGGCACATTTAGGCCAGGGATGGCTTCACTGGCTGCTCTGGCTTCAGAGTAAGCCCAGGTAAAACCCCGTGTTCCACCCAGCACAGCGTAGGCCCCCTGCCCTCCCCACTCACTCTCAGCGCCAGAGCTCGTAGAGCTGCTTTCCTTTACTGCTTCTCCTGCAAGGGAGGACAATGAAGCGTTAGGGTGCTCTCTGTGACCCCCATCTGCCCCTGCCACCTGCACCACACCCGGCCTCCCCAAAGGCACCCAGGGAGCAGAGCGGGCAGCGAGGGCTGGGGCTGCAGGGACGGGGACAGCCCTGGGCGGCAGGAGAGGAGCAGCGTGCAGGGCTGCGGCACCGGGGGCAGACACAACTCCATTCCAGGCACTGCCCAGAGCTGCCCCTTCTCCTCTTGCCTGCACCCCAATTCTCCACAGCCCAGGTACTTGCAGCCCCCAGCCCAGCCCAGTCCCCAGGAGCCCACGGGGCTGGCACCGGGCAGTGAACCCGAGCGCTGCTCATCCAGTGACAGATCCTTACTCGATCGTCCTCTGGCACTACGGGCAGCTCCAGAGTTGCTTGAAGTTACACTCTCCCCTGGAAAAGAAAATGGCAGGAGAGGAGGAAGGACATGAGCATGGACAGCAAAGCTCCCTTGAGCACCAGCAGCTCCTCCAGCCTCCCCCTGCCTTCATCTGCCTCCACCCCCTGCAGACCCCTGGGAAGAAGCCACTGGTGGGTCCCTAAGGGGTCTCCCTGCTGCCCCAGCCCGCAGAGCAGGCTTAGCCCCTGAGCAAGGCAGTCCTATCCAGATGCCTCAGTCCCTTTGGAGACAGAGCTCCCGAACACCCAGACAGCTCATAGCCACTGGCTACTTCAAGCATGCTTAGTGGATTTATGCTTTTAATGATTACAATCTCTCTTATGATTTCAGCCCTTTGCTTGCTTACTAAGGTGCTGGAGGGTTAGGGGGAGAAGCAGATGACAGAGAGGAGAAGAAGGGTCCTGGCATTCCACAGCGATGGATTCTTGAGGGGTCTGTGAAGGGTTCCAGCAACGGCTCTTCTGCTGCTGAATGGGCTAAACCAGCCCCTTCTTAGAGGGTACAGAGCCATCCAAACTTGTCCAATAGTAACTAAGGGTTAGGGGAAAGTGACCTTTGGGGTTACAGACATAAGCTAGGGTTCGAGAGGCAGAAAACAGGAGCTTATTTTGCTATTTCATCATGACTCAGCAATTCCTACTCTTGAGTCTCAGCCCACCACGGGGTATTCGACAGTGCTATGGGGTCTGCTGCAGGTCCCAGTGTCCCCCCAGCCTGGGAGGAACAGGGAGAAGGGGCACACCCCGGAGTGCCCACCCACCCAGCCTTGCCCACCGCCCCACCAACCCACAACAGCACGGGACACTCAGCACGTGCCAGCTCACTCTGTTCCCTGCACTGCCCAGATGGCCCCTGTGCCCTCAGCCACCACTGAGCACAGAGCTCCTCGTATTTTGACCCATGGCCAACCCATGAGTGCCTTAGACCCAGAGCCCCTCAGTGGCTGGAGGATGCTCAGGATGGTGTTTGGGGCTTGGCTGCCCTTTGTGGGCGATGGGATGCTCCAGGATGCAGTCGACGTTCAGTGGTTTGGGCTGCACCCCACTAAGGGTCACCTCAGTCTGTGCCAGAGCAGTGGCCTGCAGTGAGCTCTGCTCCCTGAGCACACCCAGCCCCTTCCTGCTCTGCCTTTCATTCCCTGGCCAGTGCTGCCATTGGACACAGCAGTTCTTGCCACAGAGCACTCACCTCCCTGCACAGTCCCCAATACCCTCAGCCCAAACTCATACCCCAAGGGATCCTGGCATTTCCCACCACATTGGGATGGATCCCTTTCCCTCAATTTGGGCACATTTAGGCCAGGGATGGCTTCACTGGCTGCTCTGGCTTCAGAGTAAGCCCAGGTAAAACCCCGTGTTCCACCCAGCACAGCCCAGCCCCCCTGCCCTCCCCAATCACTCTCAGTATGAGAGCTGCTAGAGCTGCTTTCCTTTGCTGCTTCTCCTGCAAGGGAGGACAATGAAGCGTTACGGTGCTCTCTGTGACCCCCATCTGCCCCTGCCACCTGCACCACACCCGGCCTCCCCAAAGGCACCCAGGGAGCAGAGCGGGCAGCGAGGGCTGGGGCTGCAGGGACGGGGACAGCCCTGGGCGGCAGGAGAGGAGCAGCGTGCAGGGCTGCGGCACCGGGGGCAGACACAACTCCATTCCAGGCACTGCCCAGAGCTGCCCCTTCTCCTCTTGCCTGCACCCCAATTCTCCACAGCCCAGGTACTTGCAGCCCCCAGCCCAGCCCAGTCCCCCAGGAGCCCACGGGGCTGGCACCGGGCAGTGAACCCGAGCGCTGCTCATCCAGTGACAGATCCTTACTCGATCGTCCTCTGGCACTACGGGCAGCTCCAGAGTTGCTTGAAGTTACACTCTCCCCTGGAAAAGAAAATGGCAGGAGAGGAGGAAGGACATGAGCATGGACAGCAAAGCTCCCTTGAGCACCAGCAGCTCCTCCAGCCTCCCCCTGCCTTCATCTGCCTCCACCCCCTGCAGACCCCTGGGAAGAAGCCACTGGTGGGTCCCTAAGGGGTCTCCCTGCTGCCCCAGCCCGCAGAGCAGGCTTAGCCCCTGAGCAAGGCAGTCCTATCCAGATGCCTCAGTCCCTTTGGAGACAGAGCTCCCGAACACCCAGACAGCTCATAGCCACTGGCTACTTCAAGCATGCTTAGTGGATTTATGCTTTTAATGATTACAATCTCTCTTATGATTTCAGCCCTTTGCTTGCTTACTAAGGTGCTGGAGGGTTAGGGGGAGAAGCAGATGACAGAGAGGAGAAGAAGGGTCCTGGCATTCCACAGCGATGGATTCTTGAGGGGTCTGTGAAGGGTTCCAGCAACGGCTCTTCTGCTGCTGAATGGGCTAAACCAGCCCCTTCTTAGAGGGTACAGAGCCATCCAAACTTGTCCAATAGTAACTAAGGGTTAGGGGAAAGTGACCTTTGGGGTTACAGACATAAGCTAGGGTTCGAGAGGCAGAAAACAGGAGCTTATTTTGCTATTTCATCATGACTCAGCAATTCCTACTCTTGAGTCTCAGCCCACCACGGGGTATTCGACAGTGCTATGGGGTCTGCTGCAGGTCCCAGTGTCCCCCCAGCCTGGGAGGAACAGGGAGAAGGGGCACACCCCGGAGTGCCCACCCACCCAGCCTTGCCCACCGCCCCACCAACCCACAACAGCACGGGACACTCAGCACGTGCCAGCTCACTCTGTTCCCTGCACTGCCCAGATGGCCCCTGTGCCCTCAGCCACCACTGAGCACAGAGCTCCTCGTATTTTGACCCATGGCCAACCCATGAGTGCCTTAGACCCAGAGCCCCTCAGTGGCTGGAGGATGCTCAGGATGGTGTTTGGGGCTTGGCTGCCCTTTGTGGGCGATGGGATGCTCCAGGATGCAGTCGACGTTCAGTGGTTTGGGCTGCACCCCACTAAGGGTCACCTCAGTCTGTGCCAGAGCAGTGGCCTGCAGTGAGCTCTGCTCCCTGAGCACACCCAGCCCCTTCCTGCTCTGCCTTTCATTCCCTGGCCAGTGCTGCCATTGGACACAGCAGTTCTTGCCACGGAGCACTCACCTCCCTGCACAGTCCCCAATACCCTCAGCCCAAACTCATACCCCAAGGGATCCTGGCATTTCCCACCACATTGGGATGGATCCCTTTCCCTCAATTTGGGCACATTTAGGCCAGGGATGGCTTCACTGGCTGCTCTGGCTTCAGAGTAAGCCCAGGTAAAACCCCGTGTTCCACCCAGCACAGCGTAGGCCCCCTGCCCTCCCCACTCACTCTCAGCGCCAGAGCTCGTAGAGCTGCTTTCCTTTACTGCTTCTCCTGCAAGGGAGGACAATGAAGCGTTAGGGTGCTCTCTGTGACCCCCATCTGCCCCTGCCACCTGCACCACACCCGGCCTCCCCAAAGGCACCCAGGGAGCAGAGCGGGCAGCGAGGACTGGGGCTGCAGGGACGGGGACAGCCCTGGGCGGCAGGAGAGGAGCAGCGTGCAGGGCTGCGGCACCGGGGGCAGACACAACTCCATTCCAGGCACTGCCCAGAGCTGCCCCTTCTCCTCTTGCCTGCACCCCAATTCTCCACAGCCCAGGTACTTGCAGCCCCCAGCCCAGCCCAGTCCCCAGGAGCCCACGGGGCTGGCACCGGGCAGTGAACCCGAGCGCTGCTCATCCAGTGACAGATCCTTACTCGATCGTCCTCTGGCACTACGGGCAGCTCCAGAGTTGCTTGAAGTTACACTCTCCCCTGGAAAAGAAAATGGCAGGAGAGGAGGAAGGACATGAGCATGGACAGCAGAGCTCCCTTGAGCACCAGCAGCTCCTCCAGCCTCCCCCTGCCTTCATCTGCCTCCACCCCCTGCAGACCCCTGGGAAGAAGCCACTGGTGGGTCCCTAAGGGGTCTCCCTGCTGCCCCAGCCCGCAGAGCAGGCTTAGCCCCTGAGCAAGGCAGTCCTATCCAGATGCCTCAGTCCCTTTGGAGACAGAGCTCCCGAACACCCAGACAGCTCATAGCCACTGGCTACTTCAAGCATGCTTAGTGGATTTATGCTTTTAATGATTACAATCTCTCTTATGATTTCAGCCCTTTGCTTGCTTACTAAGGTGCTGGAGGGTTAGGGGGAGAAGCAGATGACAGAGAGGAGAAGAAGGGTCCTGGCATTCCACAGCGATGGATTCTTGAGGGGTCTGTGAAGGGTTCCAGCAACGGCTCTTCTGCTGCTGAATGGGCTAAACCAGCCCCTTCTTAGAGGGTACAGAGCCATCCAAACTTGTCCAATAGTAACTAAGGGTTAGGGGAAAGTGACCTTTGGGGTTACAGACATAAGCTAGGGTTCGAGAGGCAGAAAACAGGAGCTTATTTTGCTATTTCATCATGACTCAGCAATTCCTACTCTTGAGTCTCAGCCCACCACGGGGTATTCGACAGTGCTATGGGGTCTGCTGCAGGTCCCAGTGTCCCCCCAGCCTGGGAGGAACAGGGAGAAGGGGCACACCCCGGAGTGCCCACCCACCCAGCCTTGCCCACCGCCCCACCAACCCACAACAGCACGGGACACTCAGCACGTGCCAGCTCACTCTGTTCCCTGCACTGCCCAGATGGCCCCTGTGCCCTCAGCCACCACTGAGCACAGAGCTCCTCGTATTTTGACCCATGGCCAACCCATGAGTGCCTTAGACCCAGAGCCCCTCAGTGGCTGGAGGATGCTCAGGATGGTGTTTGGGGGTTGGCTGCCCTTTGTGGGCGATGGGATGCTCCAGGATGCAGTCGACGTTCAGTGGTTTGGGCTGCACCCCACTAAGGGTCACCTCAGTCTGTGCCAGAGCAGTGGCCTGCAGTGAGCTCTGCTCCCTGAGCACACCCAGCCCCTTCCTGCTCTGCCTTTCATTCCCTGGCCAGTGCTGCCATTGGACACAGCAGTTCTTGCCACGGAGCACTCACCTCCCTGCACAGTCCCCAATACCCTCAGCCCAAACTCATACCCCAAGGGATCCTGGCATTTCCCACCACATTGGGATGGATCCCTTTCCCTCAATTTGGGCACATTTAGGCCAGGGATGGCTTCACTGGCTGCTCTGGCTTCAGAGTAAGCCCAGGTAAAACCCCGTGTTCCACCCAGCACAGCCCAGCCCCCCTGCCCTCCCCAATCACTCTCAGTATGAGAGCTGCTAGAGCTGCTTTCCTTTGCTGCTTCTCCTGCAAGGGAGGACAATGAAGCGTTACGGTGCTCTCTGTGACCCCCATCTGCCCCTGCCACCTGCACCAGACCCGGCCTCCCCAAAAGCACCCAGGGAGCAGAGCGGGCAGCGAGGGCTGGGGCTGCAGGGACGGGGACAGCCCTGGGCGGCAGGAGAGGAGCAGCGTGCAGGGCTGCGGCACCGGGGGCAGACACAACTCCATTCCAGGCACTGCCCAGAGCTGCCCCTTCTCCTCTTGCCTGCACCCCAATTCTCCACAGCCCAGGTACTTGCAGCCCCCAGCCCAGCCCAGCCCCCAGGAGCCCACGGGGCTGGCACTGGGCAGTGAACCCGAGCGCTGCTCATCCAGTGACAGATCCTTACTCGATCGTCCTCTGGCACTACAGGCAGCTCCAGAGTTGCTTGAAGTTACACTCTCCCCTGGAAAAGAAAATGGCAGGAGAGGAGGAAGGACATGAGCATGGACAGCAAAGCTCCCTTGAGCACCAGCAGCTCCTCCAGCCTCCCCCTGCCTTCATCTGCCTCCACCCCCTGCAGACCCCTGGGAAGAAGCCACTGGTGGGTCCCTAAGGGGTCTCCCTGCTGCCCCAGCCCGCAGAGCAGGCTTAGCCCCTGAGCAAGGCAGTCCTATCCGGATACCTCCGTCCCTCTTGGAGACAGAGCTCCCGAACACCCAGTCGGCTCATAGCCACTGGCTACTTCAAGCAAGCTTAGTGGATTTCAGCTCTTTAGTGATTACCATCTCTCTTATGATTCCAGCCCTTCGCTTGCTTACTAAGGTGCTGGAGGGTTAGGGGGAGAAGCAGATGACAGAGAGGTGTAGAAGGGTCCTGGCATTCCACAGCGATGGATTATTGAGGGGTCTGTGAAGGGTTCCAGCAACGGCTCTTCTGCTGCTGAATGGGCTAAACCAGCCCCTTCTTAGAGGGTACAGAGCCATCCAAACTTGTCCAATAGTAACTAAGGGTTAGGGGAAAGTGACCTTTGGGGTTACAGACATAAGCTAGGGTTCGAGAGGCAGAAAACAGGAGCTTATTTTGCTATTTCATCATGACTCAGCAATTCCTACTCTTGAGTCTCAGCCCACCACGGGGTATTCGACAGTGCTATGGGGTCTGCTGCAGGTCCCAGTGTCCCCCCAGCCTGGGAGGAACAGGGAGAAGGGGCACACCCCGGAGTGCCCACCCACCCAGCCTTGCCCACCGCCCCACCAACCCACAACAGCACGGGACACTCAGCACGTGCCAGCTCACTCTGTTCCCTGCACTGCCCAGATGGCCCCTGTGCCCTCAGCCACCACTGAGCACAGAGCTCCTCATATTTTGACCCATGGCCAACCCATGAGTGCCTTAGACCCAGAGCCCCTCAGTGGCTGGAGGATGCTCAGGATGGTGTTTGGGGCTTGGCTGCCCTTTGTGGGCGATGGGATGCTCCAGGATGCAGTCGACGTTCAGTGGTTTGGGCTGCACCCCACTAAGGGTCACCTCAGTCTGTGCCAGAGCAGTGGCCTGCAGTGAGCTCTGCTCCCTGAGCACACCCAGCCCCTTCCTGCTCTGCCTTTCATTCCCTGGCCAGTGCTGCCATTGGACACAGCAGTTCTTGCCACAGAGCACTCACCTCCCTGCACAGTCCCCAATACCCTCAGCCCAAACTCATACCCCAAGGGATCCTGGCATTTCCCACCACATTGGGATGGATCCCTTTCCCTCAATTTGGGCACATTTAGGCCAGGGATGGCTTCACTGGCTGCTCTGGCTTCAGAGTAAGCCCAGGTAAAACCCCGTGTTCCACCCAGCACAGCCCAGCCCCCCTGCCCTCCCCAATCACTCTCAGTATGAGAGCTGCTAGAGCTGCTTTCCTTTGCTGCTTCTCCTGCAAGGGAGGACAATGAAGCATTACGGTGCTCTCTGTGACCCCCATCTGCCCCTGCCACCTGCACCAGACCCGGCCTCCCCAAAGGCACCCAGGGAGCAGAGCGGGCAGCGAGGGCTGGGGCTGCAGGGACGGGGACAGCCCTGGGCGGCAGGAGAGGAGCAGCGTGCAGGGCTGCGGCACCGGGGGCAGACACAACTCCATTCCAGGCACTGCCCAGAGCTGCCCCTTCTCCTCTTGCCTGCACCCCAATTCTCCACAGCCCAGGTACTTGCAGCCCCCAGCCCAGCCCAGCCCCCAGGAGCCCACGGGGCTGGCACCGGGCAGTGAACCCGAGCGCTGCTCATCCAGTGACAGATCCTTACTCGATCGTCCTCTGGCACTACGGGCAGCTCCAGAGTTGCTTGAAGTTACACTCTCCCCTGGAAAAGAAAATGGCAGGAGAGGAGGAAGGACATGAGCATGGACAGCAAAGCTCCCTTGAGCACCAGCAGCTCCTCCAGCCTCCCCCTGCCTTCATCTGCTTCCACCCTCTGCAGACCCCTGGGAAGAAGCCACTGGTGGGTCCCTAAGGGGTCTCCCTGCTGCCCCAGCCCGCAGAGCAGGCTTAGCCCCTGAGCAAGGCAGTCCTATCCGGATACCTCCGTCCCTCTTGGAGACAGAGCTCCCGAACACCCAGTCGGCTCATAGCCACTGGCTACTTCAAGCAAGCTTAGTGGATTTCAGCTCTTTAGTGATTACCATCTCTCTTATGATTCCAGCCCTTCGCTTGCTTACTAATGTGCTGGAGGGTTAGGGGGAGAAGCAGATGACAGAGAGGTGTAGAAGGGTCCTGGCATTCCACAGCGATGGATTATTGAGGGGTCTGTGAAGGGTTCCAGCAACGGCTCTTCTGCTGCTGAATGGGCTAAACCAGCCCCTTCTTAGAGGGTACAGAGCCATCCAAACTTGTCCAATAGTAACTAAGGGTTAGGGGAAAGTGACCTTTGGGGTTACAGACATAAGCTAGGGTTCGAGAGGCAGAAAACAGGAGCTTATTTTGCTATTTCATCATGACTCAGCAATTCCTACTCTTGAGTCTCAGCCCACCACGGGGTATTCGACAGTGCTATGGGGTCTGCTGCAGGTCCCAGTGTCCCCCCAGCCTGGGAGGAACAGGGAGAAGGGGCACACCCCGGAGTGCCCACCCACCCAGCCTTGCCCACCGCCCCACCAACCCACAACAGCACGGGACACTCAGCACGTGCCAGCTCACTCTGTGCCCTGCACTGCCCAGATGGCCCCTGTTATCAACACAAATTCGATTAATATTTTTTTGTGAGAAAAAGTTACAAAGAGTCAGCCAGATCAGTGTCCCTGACAAGGTTCTGCGTGTTTTGTCATGGTAATCACGGGTCCTTGTAGCTGATCGCCCCTTTTGTATTAGTAAAAGCCCTGGCTAAGGCGAGGTAATGGCCCTTCCCCGAGGCTAAGGTGTACTTTTCCCAGCATAGTGAAGACATCTGAGAGAGTGGGGGGGCGTTATGCAAAGTGACTCTAGGACCAGCATGCTTTTTGGGACCCCGACTCCAAACGCACAGAGAAAACCCCAAAAACAACGAGCCAGTTAAGAGTTGAGAGACTGAAGTGATGTCTGGACGTGAGGAGCCGAGTGCTGAGCCTGCAGAGACGCTGGAAACCTTCGTTGATCCTCACCCTGTGTTCAAGAGCCCCCGGGCCAGGTCTGGGAGGAAGCGAGACACAGACCAAAACATCTGACGGGGGACACCACGCCCTAAAAGCTCCCACGAGAACCGGATGCTCGAGCTCTGCCCCTCGTGGACCTAGCTGCGCATATCCTCCTCCTCTGAGTCTAGGAGACAGGACGGGGACTGCAGCCCTGCCGAGCTGCCCAATCCTGAGCTGATCACTTTTAATAAAGGCATTAAAAAGGAGAAGAAGTCTTCTCGCCCTGTTTATTTCAGCCCCTGTGCCCACAGCCACCCCTAAGCATGGAGCTCCTGGTGTTCAGATCTATGGCCAATCCATGCATGCGTCAGAACCAGAGCCCCTCAGCGGCTGGAGAATGCTCAGGATGGTGTTTTGAGGGTGGCTGCCCTTTGTGGGTGATGGGATGCTCCAGGATGCATTCGAAGCTAAGTGGTTTGGGCTGCACCCCACTAAGAGTGTGCCCAGTGTGTGCCAGGGAATTGGCCTGTAGTGAGCTCTGCTCCCTGAGCGTACCCAGCCCCTTCCTGCTCTGCCTTTCTGTCCCTGGCCAGTGCTGCCAGTGGACACAGCAGTTCTTGCCACAGAGCACTCACCTCCCTGCACAGCCCCAATGCCCTCAGCCCTGACCGCTACCCCAGCAGGTCCTGGCTCTTTCCACCACATTGGGACGGATTCCTTTCCCATGGTTTGGGCACATTCAGCGCAGGGATGGCTTCAAGAGCTGCTTTGGCTTCAGAGTAAGCCCAGGCTACAACCCCATGTTCCCACCCAGCACAGTCCAGGCCCCCTGCCCTCCTCACTCACCCTTAGTTTCAGAGCTGCTAGGCCTGCTATCCATTGCTGCTGCTCCTGCAAGGGAGGACAATGAAGCGTTAGGGTGCTCTCTGTGACCCCCATCTCCCCCTGCCACCTGCACCAGACCCGGCCTCCCCAAAGGCACCCAGGGAGCAGAGCGGGCAGCGAGGGCTGGGGCTGCAGGGACGGGGACAGCCCTGGGCGGCAGGAGAGGAGCAGCGTGCAGGGCTGCGGCACCGGGGGCAGCCACAACTCCATTCCAGGCACTGCCCAGAGCTGCCCCTTCCCTCTCAGCAGCACAAGCAGCGAAGCCGAGCGTTGCTCATCCCGTGCCAAATTCTCACCTCCAACTGTAGACCCAGTGATGAGCAGATGGATGACTGCAACGGTGACTACCCGTGTACCCAAGAAGGAAAAGGGCAGAAGGGCAGCAGTGTGGGCAATAAAGCCCCTCTCAGCTGGAGCCCAGTGCTCTGTGCCGGGCTGGGCAGGGTCCCAGAGGCATCAGCAGCTCTGCCAGCACCGCCCTCCTTCAGCCGTCCGGAAGGAGAGGGGAGCAGGGTCGACCCCAGGGTCTCTGTGCCCCCTCGATCTGCCCCCCTTAAGACCCAGGCCCCTACCCAAGGAACCTCCCAGTTTACCCAATGTCGTCTGGGCGGGGGCGAGATCTGCGATGATTCTGCTCTAATCCCGTATCCTTGGGGAATGAGAACAAGATTTTTTTGCGTGGCCGGCAGCTGCGACCAGCGGGGCTTTGTTTCCCAGCATGATCGCCCCCAGCCACCCCTCTCCCACCCAGGAACTCCCGCCCCCTCCCCTTAAAATCAGAGACGACCCCCCCCCAGCACCACCCCCCTCCCTGGCTCCTGCCCGGCCGGGTTTTAGTGGCTTCTTCGCCGGCACAGCGAGGTGAGCACTCGCCCGTTCTCTCCCCCCCTCAGAGAAAGGCTTCTGACCCCAAACACTCACCGCGGGACGGCGGCACTCCACGACACCAACCTGTCCTGTGCGAACTGTGCTATGAGGAACAAAGGGCTCCAGGAAAGTACGAGCAAGGATGTGTCGGGTGACCAGATTTCCGAGAAATCAGAAAGGAAGCCGCTCGCTCAGTTTCGCTTTCTGGGTAACCCTTGATGCAGCTGCCTCTGCTCGAGCAGGGCTGGGGCTGTCCCGTCCTCACTCTGTGGTGTCCCCTTAGGAGCCCTTTGGCCCCGATGGCCTCGGGCGGGAGCTGAGGGGAAAGGACAGCCGGGCCGGGCTGCTCAGGCTGTGCCGGGGCTCCTGTGGCTTCACGGAGCCTTTCCCCAGCAGGTTTGGGGCCGATGAAACTCCGCGGCTCCAAGGAGCACCCACAGCAGTCTGGAGAGCAGAGCTGGAGCCGCTCTGCCTCGTCCCCAGCGGGCATCCTCAAAAACCGGCCGAAACCCCTCTCTGCATCCCCGTTTGCTGCTCCTGCTGCTGAGCTGGGTCAGGATGCACCAGCTCATTCCCCTGTCCCCTGCATCCCGCAGGACCCCCAAAATCAACATTGCCCTGTCCATTTCACAGAGCAGTGGTCAAGGTTGGTACACTGGGACCAGTGTAGGAGGGCACCCACCTACCACACCCCCATGCCCCTGCCCATCTTGTTTGCAGTGATTCAGCAGCAGCAGCTTGGCCACACCGGCCACAGCTCCCTGCAAGGAGCCCCCGGATGCCAAGTCCAGCCTCACATCACCAGCCCTACCCACAGCACACACAGGCAGCAGAGTCACTGCTCAGTGCCACCCCAAGACACCAACCATTGCCGTGAGCCACCACGGTGGCTGCCACCACAGCCGTGCTCCCCCCAGGATGCTCTGCCAGCAGCCCAGGAGCTCCCCATGGCTGCTCCCCAGGGATCCCACCCTGAGCATCCCACACACGGCTCCCAGGAGCCAGGACAAGGGCCCAGCCCAGCAGGAGCAGTGGGCACAGCGTGTCTGGCAGCACCAGCAGCCCTGAACCACCCCAAATCCAACAGAGTGGGTGTGCAGGGGACAGGGAGCAAGGCTGGAAACACGGCCTGTGCAATCCCTGCCTGGAGCACAGCACAGCCCCAGCTGCAGGACAGGAAACTGAGCCACCACACACACCCAAGTACCACCACACAGACATGCCAGCACTGTGCATTTATTGCTTCTTTACTGCTGAATTCCAAATCATTGAAAGCAGAAGCTGTGGGAGGGATTGGACTTTCCAGCATTGGCTACTTGAATATGAATCCTGTGCTTGGAAGGAAGGGAACTTGCTTCTGCTCCCTTGCATTGAACACAGGGAGCTGTTTCTGTTCCAGCATGCCATCAGCTGCTGCTCAGAAGACAGTCAGGCCATTTAGGCAGCCCCTGCAAAGACAGAAGGGTGATGTTCCAGGAGCATTGGCGCTGCCTGCTGAGGGACAAGCATGAGGCAGGAACCTGAGCCATGACCACACACACCCGCACCAGAAAAGCACTTCTATTAAAGTATTCAAAAGCATTTAATGCTCAAGGCCATCCAAATCTGTTAAATGGTCAGCTGCTGATCACTGATGGCATTCTAGTCCATGCTGTGGGAAGACATGAAGCAGGCTGTTAGACGGAAGGAAATCACCTTCTGTTCACTGCCCATGGTGATCAGGCTTTCTTCTTCTGGTCAGCATGGCATTGGCTGCTGCCTGAGGGGCTGGCCTTTTGTTTCCCCCCTATAAAGACAGGAGTGTCAGGTCCCAGAAGCATCAAGGTTGCCTGCTGATGGACCAGCATGAGGCAGGGACAGCCAACAATGTCTCTCCAGCAAGAGACTCCCCAGTCTATGCCAGAGAGTTGGCTGCAGTCAGCTCTACTCCCTGAGCACACCCAGCCCCTTTCTGCTCTCCATTTCCACCTGTGACCAGTGTTGCCAGTGGACACAGCAGTTCTTGCCACAGAGCACTCACCTCCCTGAACAGCCCCAATGCCCTCAGCCCCAGACCCTACCCCAACAGGTCCTGGCTCTTCCCACCACATTGGGATGGACCCCTTTCCCGCAGTTTGGGCACTTTCAGACCAGTGAGGGGTTCAAGGGCTGCTTTGGCTTCAGAGGAAGCCCAGGGTGCAACCCCGTGTTCCACCCAGCACAGCCCAGCCCCCTGACCTCCCCACTCACCAAAATGGAAACGTACACCCAGGAGATTGATATCGATGTTCAAAGGCTCATTCCTTGCCAGTGCTGCAGGGAGGACAGAGCAGCGTTAGGGTGCTCTCTGTGACCCCCATCTCCCCCTGCCACCTGCACCAGACCCGGCCTCCCCAAAAGCACCCAGGGAGCAGAGCGGGCAGCGAGGGCTGGGGCTGCAGGGACGGGGACAGCCCTGGGCGGCAGGAGAGGAGCAGCGTGCAGGGCTGCGGCACCGGGGGCAGCCAGAACCCCATTCCAGGCACTGCCCAGAGCTGTCCCTTCCCTCTCAGCAGCACCACCAGAAGTGAAACCGAGTGCTCCTCATCCTGCGCCAAATTCTCACCTAGAATGCAGCTGCAACTGGAAGAATGACTAAAAAGGAAAATAGCAGATGAGCAGGAGTTGAGCACTAAAGTTCCTCCTGGCTGGAATCCAGTGCCGTGGAATCCAAGGCAGGGCAGGATGCCAGAGGCAGCAGCCCCTCTGCCAGCACCGCCCTCCTTCAGCCCTGCAGAGGGCCAGAGGCAGGAAGGGGCGAACCCCAGGGTCCCTGAGCCCCCCACTGCAGGTCCCGTGTCCCCGACCCCATGAGCCACCCGACTTACCCATGGTCAGCTAGGCAGGAGCAAGAGCTGCCGTGAGTCTGCTCTAATCCTGATACCCTTGGGAAGCAAGAACAAGAAATCTTTCCATGGGCAGCAGGTGGGGTCAGCGGGGCTTTGCTGCCCTGCACGATCGCCCCCAGCCACCCCTCTCCCACCCAGGACAGCCCGGCCATCCCATAAGAGCAGAGACCCCTCAGTGCCCAGCCAGGCTCCAGCCCAGCCCAGGGCTACCTGGGCTGCTCCGCCAGCACACGGACTCAGAACCACAGGGATACTGAGATATTTATCGAGGGAAAGGAGCTGGTTTTATACCTTTCATCAAGACCCACTATTTCCTTGTATGGATTTTATCACTAAGTGACCT
This sequence comes from Zonotrichia albicollis, assembly GCF_047830755.1. Taxonomy (NCBI): domain Eukaryota; kingdom Metazoa; phylum Chordata; class Aves; order Passeriformes; family Passerellidae; genus Zonotrichia; species Zonotrichia albicollis. The sequence goes on along the minus strand of NC_133838.1, from coordinate 9,546,968 downwards.
TTCACACATTGCCACATCAGCAACGTTCTTAACGTTTTCTTATCATCCTTCTATGGGGTCATCTCGTGCTGTTCAGATTCCGACAGGCTCCTCTCCTTAGGGCATCCACAAAGTGGCATTTCTTCCCAAGGTCAGGGGAGACCAGTTATGCCATGCTGCCATGGCATTCTGCAGGCACAGCCCACAGCCTCTTATCTTATCTCTCCCCACCGATACAGCCAGGTGAGCAGGGCCCCTTATTGCCCCCCCTGCACAGAGAAAGGGGGTGCTGTCCCCAAACACCCACTGTGGGAGCACAGCACCCCACACCACCAGCCTGTCCTGTGTCTGCTGGGCTCAGAGGGTCAAAGTGCTGCAGAAAAGATCCCAAAAGGGAATATCACGACAAGTAATTTCCGAGAAACGGCTCAATCGCTGCGTTTCACTTTCATTCTCATCAACTCCTGATGTTGTCTCAGCTGGAGCAGGGCTGGGGCTCCCCCACCTCCAGGACATTGGACCTTGGCATTGTCCCTGCAGGGAGCCTGTGGCTTTCCACTGTGGGGAACTGCAAGGAATTCTTTTAAAAATAGATGGTCTGGAATGAAGTTAAGTCAACTGAGACAACATTATATCTGAAAACTGTTTATTGATAACGAAAGAACAAACAAAAAAAGAAATTCCGCTACTAAAAAGTGTAGAAAAGACGGAGAAGGATGAAGGGAAATGGAAAAGGAGTGTGGGGAGAGAGAAAGAGAGGCAGCCAGAGACAAAAGTGGGAGTGAGCAGCAGCAGATCAGGGAGTGGCTCGATGCTCACAGGATGCTCTGCCAGCAGCCCAGGAGCTCACCACACACAGCAAGCAAAAGCACATCCACCCACACCAGAAATGCAATTCTGTTAAAGTATTCTAAAGCATTTATTGCTCAAGGCCATCCAAATCTGTTAAAGGGGCAGCTGGGGGTCTTTGGGGGATTTCCAGTTCCAGCAGTGGGAATACATGAATCAAGCCACTTGGAAGGAAGGAAATCACCTTCTGTTCACTGGCAGTGGGAACCTGGAGCTCTTCCCATGGACAGCATGATGTCTGCTGCTGCTTGCAGGGCAGAGTCAGTCCTCATGTTTTCCCCCCTATAAAGACAGGAGTGTCAGGTCCCAGAAGCATCGAGGCTGCCTGCTGATGGACCAGCATGAGGCAGGGACACCCAACAATGTCTCTCGAGCCAGAGTCTCCCCAGTCTGTGCCAGAGTGTTGGCCTGCAGTCAGCTCTGCTCCATCAGCACACCCAGCCCCTTTCTGCTCTCCACTTCCACCTCTGGCCAGTGCTCCCAGTGGTCACAACAGTTCTTGCCACAGAGCACTCACCTCCCTGCACAGCCCCAATGCCCTCAGCCCCAGACCCTACCCCAACAGGTCCTGGCTCTCCCCACCACATTGGGATGGATCCCTTTCCCACACTTTGGGCACATTCACACCAGGGATGGGTTCAAGACCTGCTTTGGCTTCAGAGTAAGCCCAGGGTGCAACCCCGTGTTCCACCCAGCACAGCCCAGGCCCCCTGCCCTCCCCACTCACCAAATGGAAATGTACACCCGAGAGATCGATATCGACGTTCAAAGAATCATTCCTTACCAGTGCTGCAGGGAGGGCAGAGCAGCGTTAGGGTGCTCTCTGTGACCCCCATCTCCCCCTGCCGCCTGCACCAGACCCGGCCTCCCCAAAAGCACCCAGGGAGCAGAGCGGGCAGCGAGGGCTGGGGCTGCAGGGACGGGGACAGCCCTGGGCGGCAGGAGAGGAGCAGCGTGCAGGGCTGCGGCAGCGGGGGCAGCCAGAACCCCATTCCAGGCACTGCCCAGAGCTGCCCCTTCCCTCTCAGCAGCACCACAAGAGAACCCAAACCCTTCTTATCCCGTGCCAGACTCTCACCTATAATTGTAATTCCTGCCGTGACTATAGCTAATCCAACGACCTTTATAATTGCAAGGATGACCGGAACGGGAACTAAGAAGGAAAATGACCAAAGGGCAGCAGTGTGGAGAGTAAAGCCCCTCTCCCAGCTGGAGCCCGGAGCCCTGGGCCAGGGCCGCCCTCCTTCAGCCCTGCAGAGGCCCCACAAGGGAGAAGGGCAAACCCCAGGGTCCCTGTGCCCCCCTCCCCGTCTGTCCCACTGCAAGTCCCGTGTCCCAGACCCCACGAGACACCCAACTTACGCATGGTGGGCCCGGCGGGAGCAAGACCTGCGATGAATCTGCTCTAATCCCTGTCCCTTGGGAAGCAAGAACAAGATTTCTCTGCATAGGCAGCAGGTGGGATCAGAGGGGATTTGCTGCCCGGCACCATCGCCCCCAGCCGCCCCTCTCCCACTCAAGAGACCCCGGCCCCTCCCCTCACAAGAAGAGACCCCCCAGCCCATGCACACGATCCCGGCCGTCCCAGGGATCAGTGCCTGCTCCGCCGGCACAAGGAGGGGAGCAGCCCCCAGTACTGTCCCCTCCTCAGAGAAAGGCTGCTGTCCCCGAGCACCCACCGAGGGACCTCGGCACCTCACCCTCTGCTGTGCCTTTTATGCTCTGAGGGGACAATGGCGGCCGAAAGTAAGTCTACCCACCCTGGCGCCTTCCGGCCGGAAAGGCGGGGGTGAGTCATCTGATTTCCGATAAATTTTTAAACCAGTCACTCAGTTTTAATTTCTTAAATTAGAAGACTTAAATCTCAGTTTATGTGTGCCTCGGACCCAGAGCCCCTCAGTGGCCGTGTCCTGTGAGCCCACAGGGGCCAGCAGGGATGGGTGGCAGAGGTGGGTGCCTGTGCTTGGAACAACTTCCAGAGGGGAATCTCTTTCAGCCCAAGCTCTTGGCTTGGCAGGGGTCACTGCTGCTGCTGCTGCTTGGCCAGGATGCACCAACTCATTCCCCTGCCACCCTGTGCTTCACAGGACACCCTCCACATGTCCCTGTCCATTTATCAGAGCAGTGGTTGAAGGTTGGAGTAGCTGGGCCAGTGTAGGGCAGCACCAACCTCCAACACCCCCATGCCCTTGCCCATCTTGTTTGCAGTGACTCAGCACCAGCAGCTTGGCCACACCGGCCACAGCTGCCTGCAAGGAGCCACCGCGTGCCAAGTCCAGCCTCACATCACCAGCCCTGTCCCAGCGCACACAGGCAGCAGAGTCACTGCTCAGTGCCACCCCTGAGACACCAACCATTGCCGTGAGCCACCACGGGGGCTGCCACCACTGCCGTGCTCCCCCCAGGATGCTGTGCCAGCAGCCCAGGAGCTCCCCATGGCTGCTCCCCAGGGATCCCACCCTGAGCATCCCACACACGGCTCCCACGAGCCAGGACAAGGGCCCAGCCCAGCAGGAGCAGTGGGCACAGTGTGTCTGGCACCACCAGCAGCCCTGAACCATCCCAAATCCAACAGAGTGGGTGTGCAGGGGGACAGGGAGCAAGGCTGGAAACACGGCCTGTGCAATCCCTGCCTGGAGCACAGCACAGCCCCAGCTGCAGGACAGCAACCTGAGCCACCACACACACCCAAGTACCACCACACAGACATGCCAGCACTGTGCATTTATTGCTTCTTTACTGCTGAATTCCAAATCATTGAAAGCAGAAGCTGTGGGAGGGAGTGGACGTTCCAGCACCGGCCATTTGAAGATGAATTCATGCTTGGAAGGAAGGGAACTTGCTTCTGCTCCCTTGCATTGAACACAGGGAGCTGTTTCTGTTCCAGCATGCCATCAGCTGCTGCTCAGAAGACAGTCAGGCCATTTAGGCAGCCCCTGCAAAGACAGAAGGGTGATGTTCCAGGAGCATTGGCGCTGCCTGCTGAGGGACAAGCATGAGGCAGGAACCTGAGCCATGACCACACACACCCGCACCAGAAATGCACTTCTATTAAAGTATTCAAAAGCATTTATTGCTCAAGGCCATCCAAATCTGTTAAATGGTCAGCTGCTGATCACTGATGGCATTCTAGTCCATGCTGTGGGAAGACATGAAGCAGGCTGTTAGACGGAAGGAAATCACCTTCTGTTCACTGCCCATGGTGATCAGGCTTTCTTCTTCTGGTCAGCATGGCATTGGCTGCAGCCTGAGGGGCTGGCCTTTTGTTTCCCCCCTATAAAGACAGGAGTGTCAGGTCCCAGAAGCATCGAGGCTGCCTGCTGATGGACCAGCATGAGGCAGGGACAGCCAACAATGTCTCTCCAGCAAGAGTCTCCTCAGTCTGTGCCAGAGAGTTGGCTGCAGTCAGCTCTACTCCCTGAGCACACCCAGCCCCTTTCTGCTCTCAATTTCCACCTCTGGCCAGTGCTGCCATTGGACACAGGAGCTCTTGCCACAGAGCACTCACCTGCCTGCACAGCCCCAATGCCCTCAGCCCCAACCTCAACCCCAGTCGGTCCTGGCTCTCCCCACCACATTGGGATGGATCCCTTTCCCACAGTTTGGGCACATTCAGAGCAGTGATGGCTTCACTAGCTGCATTGGCTTCAGAGTAAGCCCAGGATGCAAACCCGTGTTCCACCCAGCACAGCCCAGCCCCCTGACCTCCCCACTACCCTCCCAGTCAGAGTCGCCATCCGTTGCTTTTTCTTCTGCAGGGAGGGCAGAGCAGCGTTAGGGTGCTCTCTGTGACCCCCATCTCCCCCTGCCGCCTGCACCAGACCCGGCCTCCCCAAAAGCACCCAGGGTGCAGAGCGGGCAGCGAGGGCTGGGGCTGCAGGGACGGGGACAGCCCTGGGCGGCAGGAGAGGAGCAGCGTGCAGGGCTGCGGCACCGGGGGCAGCCGGAACCCCATTCCAGGCAGCGCCCAGAGCTGCCCCTTCTCCTCTTGCCTGCACCCCAATTCTCCCCAGCCCTGGTAATTCCAGCCCCCAGCCCAGCCCAGTCCCCAGGACCCCACGGGGCTGGCACCGGGCAGTGAACCCGAGCGCTGCTCATGCAGTGACAGATCCTCACCAACTTCCGCTGTGGCTCTATGGTCAGATTCAACGCCTTTGCTTCTCTTCCCTGAGAAAGAAAATGGCAGGAGGGGAGGAAGGACATGAGCATGGACAGCAAAGCTCCCCTGAGCACCAGCAGCTCCTCCAGCCTCCCCCTGCCTTCATCTGCCTCCACCCCCTGCAGACCCCTGGGAAGAGGCCACTGGTGGGTCCCTAAGGGGTCTCCCCACTGCCCCAGCCTGCAGAGCAGGCTTAGCTCCTGAGCAAGGCAGTCCTATCCGGATACCTCAGTCCCTCTTGGAGACAGAGCTCCCGAATACCCAGTCAGCTCATAGCCACTGGCTACTTCAAGCATGCTTAGTGGATTTCAGCTCTTTAATGATCATCATCGCTATTATGATTTCAGCTCATTATTTACTTCCTAAGGTGCCCGAGGGCTAGGGGGAGAAGCAGATGAGAGAGAGGAGAAGAAGGGTCCTGGCATTCCACAGCGATGGTTTATTGAGGGGTCTGTGAAGGGTTCCAGCAACGGCTCTTCTGCTGCTGAATGGGCTAAAACAGCCCCTTTGTATAGGGTACAGAGACATACGAACTTGTGCAATAGTAAGTGTTAGGGGAAAGTGACCTTTGGGGTTACAGACACAAGCTAGGGTTCGAGAGGCAGAAGACAGGAGCTTATTTTGCTATCTCATCATGACTCAGCAATTCCTACTGTTGAGTCTCAGCCCTCCACCAGGTATTAGACAATGCTATGGGGTCTGCTGCAGGTCCCAGTGTCCCCCCAGGCTGGGAGGAACAGGGAGAAGGGGCACACCCCGGAGTGCCCACCCACCCAGTCTTGCCCACTGCCCCACCAACCCACAACAGCACGGGACACTCAGCACGTGCCAGCCCAGTCTGCCACCTGCACTGCCCAGATGGCCCCTGTGCCCACTGCCACCACTGAGCACAGAGCTCCTCGTATTTTGACCCATGGCCAACCCATGTGTGCCTCACACCCAGGGCCCTTCAGTGGCTGGAGGATGGTCAGGATGGTGTTTGGGGGTGGCTGCCCTTGTGGGTGATGGGATGCTCCAGGATGCACTCAAGGCTCAGTGGTTTGGGCTGCACCCCACTAAGAGTGTCCCCAGTCTGTGCCAGGGAATTGGCCTGTAGTGAGCTCTGCTTCCTGAGCGTACCCAGCCCCTTTCTGCTCTGCCTTTCTGTCCCTGGACAGTGCTCCCAGTGGACACAGCAGTTCTTGCCACAGAGCACTCACCTCCCTGCACAGCCCCTGATCCTCTCAGCCCTGACAGCTACCCGAGCAGGTCCTGGCTCTTTCCACCACATTGGGATGGATCCCTTTCCCACATTTTGGGCACATTCAGACCAGGGATGGCTTCAAGAGCTGCTTTGGCTTCAGAGTAAGCCCAGGCTAAAACCCCATGTTCCACCCAGCACAGTCCAGGCCTCCTGCCCTCCTCACTCACCCTTACTTTCAGAGCAGCTAGGCCTGCTATCCATTGCTGCTGCTCCTGCAAGGGAGGACAATGAAGCGTTAGGGTGCTCTCTGTGACCCCCATCTCCCCCTGCCACCTGCACCAGACCCGGCCTCCCCACAAGCACGCAGGGAGCAGAGCGGGCAGCGAGGGCTGGGGCTGCAGGGACGGGGAAAGCCCTGGGCGGCAGGAGAGGAGCAGCGTGCAGGGCTGCGGCACCGGGGGCAGACACAACTCCATTCCAGGCACTGCCCAGAGCTGTCCCTTCCCTCCCAGCAGCACAAGCAGCGAAGCCGAGCGTTGCTCATCCCGTGCCAAATTCTCACCTCCAACTGTAGACCCAGTGATGAGCAGATGGATGACTGCAACGGTGACTACCCGTGTACCTAAGAAGGAAAAGGGCAGAAGGGCAGCAGTGTGGGCAATAAAGCCCCTCTCAGCTGGAGCCCAGCGCCCTGTGCCAGGCAGGGCAGGGTCCCAGAGGCAGCAGCAGCTCTGCCAGCACCGCCCTCCTTCAGCCCTCCGGGAGGAGAGGGGAGCAGGGGCGAACCCCAGGGTCCCTGTGCCCCCCTCGATCTGCCCCCCTCAGGACCCAGGCCCCCACCCCAGGAACCTCCCAGCTTACCCAATGTCGTCTGGGCGGGAGCGAGATCTGCGATGATTCTGCTCTAATCCCGGATCCTTGGGGAACGAGAACAAGATTTTTTTGCGTGGCCGGCAGCTGCGACCAGCGGGGCTTTGTTTCCCGGCATGATCGCCCCCAGCCACCCCTCTCCCACCCAGGAACTCCCGCCCCCTCCCCTTAAAACCAGAGACGACCCCCCCAGCACCACCCCCCTCCCCGGCTCCTGCCCGGCCGGGTTTTGGCGGCTTCTTCGCCGGCACAGCGAGGTGAGCAGTCGCCCGTTCTCTCCCCCCCTCAGAGAAAGGCTTCTGACCCCAAACACTCACCGCGGGACCGCGGCACCTCACGCCACCAACCTGGCCTGTGCGAACCGTGCTATGACGGACAAAGGGTTCCAGGAAAGTACGAGGAAGGGTGTGTTGGGTGACCAGATTTCCGAGAAATCAGAAAGGAAGCCGCTCGCTCAGTTTCGCTTTCTGGGTAACCCTTGATGGTGCTGCCTCTGCTCGAGCAGGGCTGGGGCTGTCCCGTCCGCACCCTGGGGTGTCCCCTCAGAGAGCCCTTTGGCCCCGATGGCCTCGGGCTGGGGCTGAGGGGGAAGGACGCGCCGGGCCGGGGCTGCTCAGGCTGTGCCGGGGCTCCTGTGGCTTCACGGGGCCTTTCCCCAGCAGGTTTGGGGCCGATGAAACTCCGCGGCTCCAGCGAGCACCCACAGCAGTCTGGAGAGCAGAGCTGGAGCCGCTCTGCCTCGTCCCCACAGGGCAGCCTCAAAAACCGGCTCAAACCCCGCTCTGCATCCCCGTTTGCTGCTGCTGCTGAGCTGGGTCAGGATGCACCAGCTCATTCCCCTGTCCCCTGCATCCCGCAGGACCCCCAAAATCAACATTCCCCTGTCCATTTCACAGAGCAGTGCTGAAGGTTGGTGAACTGGGACCAGTGTAGGAGGGCACCCACCTCCAACACCCCCATGCCCCTGCCCATCTTGTTTGCAGTGACTCAGCACCAGCAGCTTGGCCACACCGGCCACAGCTGCCTGCAAGGAGCCACCGCGTGCCAAGTCCAGCCTCACATCACCAGCCCTGTCCCAGCGCACACAGGCAGCAGAGTCACTGCTCAGTGCCACCCCTGAGACACCAACCATTGCCGTGAGCCACCACGGGGGCTGCCACCACTGCCGTGCTCCCCCCAGGATGCTGTGCCAGCAGCCCAGGAGCTCCCCATGGCTGCTCCCCAGGGATCCCACCCTGAGCATCCCACACACGGCTCCCACGAGCCAGGACAAGGGCCCAGCCCAGCAGGAGCAGTGGGCACAGTGTGTCTGGCACCACCAGCAGCCCTGAACCACCCCAAATCCAACAGAGTGGGTGTGCAGGGGGACAGGGAGCAAGGCTGGAAACACGGCCTGTGCAATCCCTGCCTGGAGCACAGCACAGCCCCAGCTGCAGGACAGCAACCTGAGCCACCACACACACCCAAGTACCACCACACAGACATGCCAGCACTGTGCATTTATTGCTTCTTTACTGCTGAATTCCAAATCATTGAAAGCAGAAGCTGTGGGAGGGATTGGACTTTCCAGCATTGGCTACTTGAATATGAATCCTGTGCTTGGAAGGGAACTTGCTTCTGCTCCCTTGCATTGAACACAGGGAGCTGTTTCTGTTCCAGCATGCCATCAGCTGCTGCTCAGAAGACAGTCAGGCCATTTAGGCAGCCCCTGCAAAGACAGAAGGGTGATGTTCCAGGAGCATTGGCGCTGCCTGCTGAGGGACAAGCATGAGGCAGGAACCTGAGCCATGACCACACACACCCGCACCAGAAAAGCACTTCTATTAAAGTATTCAAAAGCATTTAATGCTCAAGGCCATCCAAATCTGTTAAATGGTCAGCTGCTGATCACTGATGGCATTCTAGTCCATGCTGTGGGAAGACATGAAGCAGGCTGTTAGACGGAAGGAAATCACCTTCTGTTCACTGCCCATGGTGATCAGGCTTTCTTCTTCTGGTCAGCATGGCATTGGCTGCTGCCTGAGGGGCTGGCCTTTTGTTTCCCCCCTATAAAGACAGGAGTGTCAGGTCCCAGAAGCATCAAGGTTGCCTGCTGATGGACCAGCATGAGGCAGGGACAGCCAACAATGTCTCTCCAGCAAGAGACTCCCCAGTCTATGCCAGAGAGTTGGCTGCAGTCAGCTCTACTCCCTGAGCACACCCAGCCCCTTTCTGCTCTCCATTTCCACCTGTGACCAGTGTTGCCAGTGGACACAGCAGTTCTTGCCACAGAGCACTCACCTCCCTGAACAGCCCCAATGCCCTCAGCCCCAGACCCTACCCCAACAGGTCCTGGCTCTTCCCACCACATTGGGATGGACCCCTTTCCCGCAGTTTGGGCACTTTCAGACCAGTGAGGGGTTCAAGGGCTGCTTTGGCTTCAGAGGAAGCCCAGGGTGCAACCCCGTGTTCCACCCAGCACAGCCCAGCCCCCTGACCTCCCCACTCACCAAAATGGAAACGTACACCCAGGAGATTGATATCGATGTTCAAAGGCTCATTCCTTGCCAGTGCTGCAGGGAGGACAGAGCAGCGTTACGGTGCTCTCTGTGACCCCCATCTCCCCCTGCCACCTGCACCAGACCCGGCCTCCCCAAAAGCACCCAGGGAGCAGAGCGGGCAGCGAGGGCTGGGGCTGCAGGGACGGGGACAGCCCTGGGTGGCAGGAGAGGAGCAGCGTGCAGGGCTGCGGCACCGGGGGCAGACACAACTCCATTCCAGGCACTGCCCAGAGCTGCCCTTCTCCTCTTGCCTGCACCCCAATTCTCCCCAGCCCTGGTAATTCCAGCCCCCAGCCCAGCCCAGTCCCCAGGACCCCACGGGGCTGGCACCGGGCAGTGAACCCGAGCGCTGCTCATGCAGTGACAGATCCTCACCAACTTCCGCTGTGGCTCTATGGTCAGATTCAACGCCTTTGCTTCTCTTCCCTGAGAAAGAAAATGGCAGGAGGGGAGGAAGGACATGAGCATGGACAGCAAAGCTCCCCTGAGCACCAGCAGCTCCTCCAGCCTCCCCCTGCCTTCATCTGCCTCCACCCCCTGCAGACCCCTGGGAAGAGGCCACTGGTGGGTCCCTAAGGGGTCTCCCCACTGCCCCAGCCTGCAGAGCAGGCTTAGCTCCTGAGCAAGGCAGTCCTATCCGGATACCTCAGTCCCTCTTGGAGACAGAGCTCCCGAATACCCAGTCAGCTCATAGCCACTGGCTACTTCAAGCATGCTTAGTGGATTTCAGCTCTTTAATGATCATCATCGCTATTATGATTTCAGCTCATTATTTACTTCCTAAGGTGCCCGAGGGCTAGGGGGAGAAGCAGATGAGAGAGAGGAGAAGAAGGGTCCTGGCATTCCACAGCGATGGTTTATTGAGGGGTCTGTGAAGGGTTCCAGCAACGGCTCTTCTGCTGCTGAATGGGCTAAAACAGCCCCTTTGTATAGGGTACAGAGACATACGAACTTGTGCAATAGTAAGTGTTAGGGGAAAGTGACCTTTGGGGTTACAGACACAAGCTAGGGTTCGAGAGGCAGAAGACAGGAGCTTATTTTGCTATCTCATCATGACTCAGCAATTCCTACTGTTGAGTCTCAGCCCTCCACCAGGTATTAGACAATGCTATGGGGTCTGCTGCAGGTCCCAGTGTCCCCCCAGGCTGGGAGGAACAGGGAGAAGGGGCACACCCCGGAGTGCCCACCCACCCAGTCTTGCCCACTGCCCCACCAACCCACAACAGCACGGGACACTCAGCACGTGCCAGCCCAGTCTGCCACCTGCACTGCCCAGATGGCCCCTGTGCCCACTGCCACCACTGAGCACAGAGCTCCTCGTATTTTGACCCATGGCCAACCCATGTGTGCCTCACACCCAGGGCCCTTCAGTGGCTGGAGGATGGTCAGGATGGTGTTTGGGGGTGGCTGCCCTTGTGGGTGATGGGATGCTCCAGGATGCACTCAAGGCTCAGTGGTTTGGGCTGCACCCCACTAAGAGTGTCCCCAGTCTGTGCCAGGGAATTGGCCTGTAGTGAGCTCTGCTTCCTGAGCGTACCCAGCCCCTTTCTGCTCTGCCTTTCTGTCCCTGGACAGTGCTCCCAGTGGACACAGCAGTTCTTGCCACAGAGCACTCACCTCCCTGCACAGCCCCTGATCCTCTCAGCCCTGACAGCTACCCGAGCAGGTCCTGGCTCTTTCCACCACATTGGGATGGATCCCTTTCCCACATTTTGGGCACATTCAGACCAGGGATGGCTTCAAGAGCTGCTTTGGCTTCAGAGTAAGCCCAGGCTAAAACCCCATGTTCCACCCAGCACAGTCCAGGCCTCCTGCCCTCCTCACTCACCCTTACTTTCAGAGCAGCTAGGCCTGCTATCCATTGCTGCTGCTCCTGCAAGGGAGGACAATGAAGCGTTAGGGTGCTCTCTGTGACCCCCATCTCCCCCTGCCACCTGCACCAGACCCGGCCTCCCCACAAGCACGCAGGGAGCAGAGCGGGCAGCGAGGGCTGGGGCTGCAGGGACGGGGAAAGCCCTGGGCGGCAGGAGAGGAGCAGCGTGCAGGGCTGCGGCACCGGGGGCAGACACAACTCCATTCCAGGCACTGCCCAGAGCTGTCCCTTCCCTCCCAGCAGCACAAGCAGCGAAGCCGAGCGTTGCTCATCCCGTGCCAAATTCTCACCTCCAACTGTAGACCCAGTGATGAGCAGATGGATGACTGCAACGGTGACTACCCGTGTACCTAAGAAGGAAAAGGGCAGAAGGGCAGCAGTGTGGGCAATAAAGCCCCTCTCAGCTGGAGCCCAGCGCCCTGTGCCAGGCAGGGCAGGGTCCCAGAGGCAGCAGCAGCTCTGCCAGCACCGCCCTCCTTCAGCCCTCCGGGAGGAGAGGGGAGCAGGGGCGAACCCCAGGGTCCCTGTGCCCCCCTCGATCTGCCCCCCTCAGGACCCAGGCCCCCACCCCAGGAACCTCCCAGCTTACCCAATGTCGTCTGGGCGGGAGCGAGATCTGCGATGATTCTGCTCTAATCCCGGATCCTTGGGGAACGAGAACAAGATTTTTTTGCGTGGCCGGCAGCTGCGACCAGCGGGGCTTTGTTTCCCGGCATGATCGCCCCCAGCCACCCCTCTCCCACCCAGGAACTCCCGCCCCCTCCCCTTAAAACCAGAGACGACCCCCCCAGCACCACCCCCCTCCCCGGCTCCTGCCCGGCCGGGTTTTGGCGGCTTCTTCGCCGGCACAGCGAGGTGAGCAGTCGCCCGTTCTCTCCCCCCCTCAGAGAAAGGCTTCTGACCCCAAACACTCACCGCGGGACCGCGGCACCTCACGCCACCAACCTGGCCTGTGCGAACCGTGCTATGACGGACAAAGGGTTCCAGGAAAGTACGAGGAAGGGTGTGTTGGGTGACCAGATTTCCGAGAAATCAGAAAGGAAGCCGCTCGCTCAGTTTCGCTTTCTGGGTAACCCTTGATGGTGCTGCCTCTGCTCGAGCAGGGCTGGGGCTGTCCCGTCCGCACCCTGGGGTGTCCCCTCAGAGAGCCCTTTGGCCCCGATGGCCTCGGGCTGGGGCTGAGGGGGAAGGACGCGCCGGGCCGGGGCTGCTCAGGCTGTGCCGGGGCTCCTGTGGCTTCACGGGGCCTTTCCCCAGCAGGTTTGGGGCCGATGAAACTCCGCGGCTCCAGCGAGCACCCACAGCAGTCTGGAGAGCAGAGCTGGAGCCGCTCTGCCTCGTCCCCACAGGGCAGCCTCAAAAACCGGCTCAAACCCCGCTCTGCATCCCCGTTTGCTGCTGCTGCTGAGCTGGGTCAGGATGCACCAGCTCATTCCCCTGTCCCCTGCATCCCGCAGGACCCCCAAAATCAACATTCCCCTGTCCATTTCACAGAGCAGTGCTGAAGGTTGGTGAACTGGGACCAGTGTAGGAGGGCACCCACCTCCAACACCCCCATGCCCCTGCCCATCTTGTTTGCAGTGACTCAGCACCAGCAGCTTGGCCACACCGGCCACAGCTGCCTGCAAGGAGCCACCGCGTGCCAAGTCCAGCCTCACATCACCAGCCCTGTCCCAGCGCACACAGGCAGCAGAGTCACTGCTCAGTGCCACCCCTGAGACACCAACCATTGCCGTGAGCCACCACGGGGGCTGCCACCACTGCCGTGCTCCCCCCAGGATGCTGTGCCAGCAGCCCAGGAGCTCCCCATGGCTGCTCCCCAGGGATCCCACCCTGAGCATCCCACACACGGCTCCCACGAGCCAGGACAAGGGCCCAGCCCAGCAGGAGCAGTGGGCACAGTGTGTCTGGCACCACCAGCAGCCCTGAACCACCCCAAATCCAACAGAGTGGGTGTGCAGGGGGACAGGGAGCAAGGCTGGAAACACGGCCTGTGCAATCCCTGCCTGGAGCACAGCACAGCCCCAGCTGCAGGACAGCAACCTGAGCCACCACACACACCCAAGTACCACCACACAGACATGCCAGCACTGTGCATTTATTGCTTCTTTACTGCTGAATTCCAAATCATTGAAAGCAGAAGCTGTGGGAGGGATTGGACTTTCCAGCATTGGCTACTTGAATATGAATCCTGTGCTTGGAAGGGAACTTGCTTCTGCTCCCTTGCATTGAACACAGGGAGCTGTTTCTGTTCCAGCATGCCATCAGCTGCTGCTCAGAAGACAGTCAGGCCATTTAGGCAGCCCCTGCAAAGACAGAAGGGTGATGTTCCAGGAGCATTGGCGCTGCCTGCTGAGGGACAAGCATGAGGCAGGAACCTGAGCCATGACCACACACACCCGCACCAGAAAAGCACTTCTATTAAAGTATTCAAAAGCATTTAATGCTCAAGGCCATCCAAATCTGTTAAATGGTCAGCTGCTGATCACTGATGGCATTCTAGTCCATGCTGTGGGAAGACATGAAGCAGGCTGTTAGACGGAAGGAAATCACCTTCTGTTCACTGCCCATGGTGATCAGGCTTTCTTCTTCTGGTCAGCATGGCATTGGCTGCTGCCTGAGGGGCTGGCCTTTTGTTTCCCCCCTATAAAGACAGGAGTGTCAGGTCCCAGAAGCATCAAGGTTGCCTGCTGATGGACCAGCATGAGGCAGGGACAGCCAACAATGTCTCTCCAGCAAGAGACTCCCCAGTCTATGCCAGAGAGTTGGCTGCAGTCAGCTCTACTCCCTGAGCACACCCAGCCCCTTTCTGCTCTCCATTTCCACCTGTGACCAGTGTTGCCAGTGGACACAGCAGTTCTTGCCACAGAGCACTCACCTCCCTGAACAGCCCCAATGCCCTCAGCCCCAGACCCTACCCCAACAGGTCCTGGCTCTTCCCACCACATTGGGATGGACCCCTTTCCCGCAGTTTGGGCACTTTCAGACCAGTGAGGGGTTCAAGGGCTGCTTTGGCTTCAGAGGAAGCCCAGGGTGCAACCCCGTGTTCCACCCAGCACAGCCCAGCCCCCTGACCTCCCCACTCACCAAAATGGAAACGTACACCCAGGAGATTGATATCGATGTTCAAAGGCTCATTCCTTGCCAGTGCTGCAGGGAGGACAGAGCAGCGTTACGGTGCTCTCTGTGACCCCCATCTCCCCCTGCCACCTGCACCAGACCCGGCCTCCCCAAAAGCACCCAGGGAGCAGAGCGGGCAGCGAGGGCTGGGGCTGCAGGGACGGGGACAGCCCTGGGCGGCAGGAGAGGAGCAGCGTGCAGGGCTGCGGCACCGGGGGCAGCCAGAACCCCATTCCAGGCACTGCCCAGAGCTGTCCCTTCCCTCTCAGCAGCACCACCAGAAGTGAAACCGAGTGCTCCTTATCCTGCGCCAAATTCTCACCTATAATCAGAAGTACGATAACAAGTGCCACGACAAATGCCAGAAGAAACGTAATCACGAATGACTCAAAGCCTAAGACGGAAAATGGCAGATGAGCAGGAGTTGGGCACTAAAACTCCTCCTGGCTGGAGGCTCGTGCCCTGTGCCAGGCAGGGTCCCAGAGGCAGCAGAAGCTCCTCCTTCAGCCCTGCAGAGGCCCCAGAGGGGGGAAGGGGCCAACCCCAGGGTCCCTGTGCCCCCCACTGCAGGTCCCATGTCCCAGACCCCACGAGACACCCAACTTACCCATGGTCCAGGGATCCAGAACTGCCATGAGTCTGCTCTAAGCCTGGTCCCTTGGGAAGCAAGAACAAGATGTTTTTCCATAGGCTGCTGGTGGCATCAGCAGGGTTTTCCACCTTGCATCATCACAATCACCTCTCTCCCACCCAGGAGACCCTGGCCGTGCTCTAAAAGCAGAGACCCCTCAGTCCCCACCCAGGCTCCTGCCTGGCCCACAGCTATGTGTGCTCTGCTGTGTGTAAACAAAGGCGGCACAGACTCAGAGCTGCAGGGACACTGAGATATTTACTGGGAGAAAGGAGCTGGTTTTATACCCTTCCTCAAGACACACTATTTCCTTGTACATTTTTTTCACTAAGGGACCTATCACACATTGCCACATCAGTAACTATTAAACATTCTTAAGGCTTTCTTATCATCCTTCTATGGGGTGATCTCATGCTGTCCAGGTGTCAGGCTGATTATGACAGGCTCCTCTCCTTAGGGCATCCACAAAGTGGCATTTCTTCCCAAGGTCAGGGGAGATCAGTTAAGCCATGCTGCCATGGCATTCTGCAGGCACAGCCCACAGCCTCTTATCTCTCCCCACTGATACAGCCAGGTGAGCAGGGCCCCTTATTGCCCCCCCTGCACAGAGAAAGGGGGTGCTGTCCCCAAACACCCACTGTGGGAGCACAGCACCCCACACCACCAGCCTGTCCTGTGTCTGCTGTGCTCTGAGAGTCAAAGGGCTGCAGGAAAGACCCCAAAAGGGAATGTCAGGGCAGGCAATTCACGAGAAATTGCTCAATCACGGAATTTCACTTTCATTCTCATCAACTCTTGATGTTGTCTCAGCTGCAGTGGGGCTGGGGCTCCCCCACCTCCAGCACATTGGACCTTGGGGTTGTCCCTACAGGGAGCCTGTGGCATTCCACTGTGGGGAACTATGAGGAAATATTTTGAAAATAGATGATCTGGAATGAAAATAAGTCAACCAAAACAACCTTGTATCTGAAAACTGTTTATTGAAAATGCAAAAGAAATTTAAAAAAAAGAAATTCCGCTACTAAAAAGTGTGGAAAAGACAAAGAAGGAGAAAGGAAAATGGAAAACGAATGGGAGAAGAGAGAAAGAGAGGAATCCCAAAATCTGCTTCTGTTCACTGGCTGTAGTAATCAACAGTACTTCTTCTGGATCTCTTTGCATGAGCTTAGAGGGTCATCCTTGTGTTCTCCCCCTATAAAGACAGGAGTGTCAGATTCCAGAAGCATCGAGGCTGCCTGCTGATTGCCAAGCACAAGGCAGGGACAGCCAAAAATGTCTCTCCAGCAAGAGTCTCCTCATTCTGTGCCAGAGCATTGGCCTGCAGTCAGCTCTGCTCCATGAGCACATCCAGCCCCTTTCTGCTCTCCACTTCCACCTCTGGCCAGTGCTCCCAGTGGACACAGCAGTTCTCGCCACAGAGCACTCACCTCCCTGCACAGCCCCAATGCCCTCAGCCCCAACCCCAGCGGGTCCTGGCTCTCCCCACCACATTGGGATGGATCCCTTTCCCACACTTTGGGCACATTCACACCAGGGATGGGTTCAAGGGCTGCTTTGGCTTCAGAGTAAGCCCAGGCTACAACCCCGTGTTCCACCCAGCACAGCCCAGGCTCCCTGCCCTCCTCACTCACCAACACTCATATGCAGACCCATGTGAGTCATAATGATCCGTACGGGCAGTTTCCTTGCTGCTGCTGCAGGGAGGACAATGAAGCGTTAGGGTGCTCTCTGTGACCCCCATCTCCCCCTGCCACCTGCACCAGACCCGGCCTCCCCAAAAGCACCCAGGGAGCAGAGCGGGCAGCGAGGGCTGGGGCTGCAGGGACGGGGACAGCCCTGGGCGGCAGGAGAGGAGCAGCGTGCAGGGCTGCGGCACCGGGGGCAGACACAACTCCATTCCAGGCACTGCCCAGAGCTGTCCCTTCCCTCTCAGCAGCACCCAAGCCAAGCTGACTGCTGCTCATCTCGTGACAAACTCTCACCTGTAATTGCAACGCCAATGGCGAGTCCTGCAAAGAATGCAGCTGCAACTGGAAGAATGACTAAAAAGGAAAATAGCAGATGAGCAGGAGTTGAGCACTAAAGTTCCTCCTGGCTGGAATCCAGTGCCGTGGAATCCAAGGCAGGGCAGGGTGCCAGAGGCAGCAGCCCCTCTGCCAGCACCGCCCTCCTTCAGCCCTGCAGAGGGCCAGAGGCAGGAAGGGGCGAACCCCAGGGTCCCTGAGCCCCCCACTGCAGGTCCCGTGTCCCCGACCCCATGAGCCACCCGACTTACCCATGGTCAGCTAGGCAGGAGCAAGAGCTGCCGTGAGTCTGCTCTAATCCTGATACCCTTGGGAAGCAAGAACAAGAAATCTTTCCATGGGCAGCAGGTGGGGTCAGCGGGGCTTTGCTGCCCTGCACGATCGCCCCCAGCCACCCCTCTCCCACCCAGGACAGCCCGGCCATCCCATAAGAGCAGAGACCCCTCAGTGCCCAGCCAGGCTCCAGCCCAGCCCAGGGCTACCTGGGCTGCTCCGCCAGCACACGGACTCAGAACCACAGGGATACTGAGATATTTATCGAGGGAAAGGAGCTGGTTTTATACCTTTCATCAAGACCCACTATTTCCTTGTATGGATTTTATCACTAAGTGACCTTTCACACATTGCCACATCAGCAACGTTCTTAACGTTTTCTTATCATCCTTCTATGGGGTCATCTCGTGCTGTTCAGATTCCGACAGGCTCCTCTCCTTAGGGCATCCACAAAGTGGCATTTCTTCCCAAGGTCAGGGGAGACCAGTTATGCCATGCTGCCATGGCATTCTGCAGGCACAGCCCACAGCCTCTTATCTTATCTCTCCCCACCGATACAGCCAGGTGAGCAGGGCCCCTTATTGCCCCCCCTGCACAGAGAAAGGGGGTGCTGTCCCCAAACACCCACTGTGGGAGCACAGCACCCCACACCACCAGCCTGTCCTGTGTCTGCTGGGCTCAGAGGGTCAAAGTGCTGCAGAAAAGATCCCAAAAGGGAATATCACGACAAGTAATTTCCGAGAAACGGCTCAATCGCTGCGTTTCACTTTCATTCTCATCAACTCCTGATGTTGTCTCAGCTGGAGCAGGGCTGGGGCTCCCCCACCTCCAGGACATTGGACCTTGGCATTGTCCCTGCAGGGAGCCTGTGGCTTTCCACTGTGGGGAACTGCAAGGAATTCTTTTAAAAATAGATGGTCTGGAATGAAGTTAAGTCAACTGAGACAACATTATATCTGAAAACTGTTTATTGATAACGAAAGAACAAACAAAAAAAGAAATTCCGCTACTAAAAAGTGTAGAAAAGACGGAGAAGGATGAAGGGAAATGGAAAAGGAGTGTGGGGAGAGAGAAAGAGAGGCAGCCAGAGACAAAAGTGGGAGTGAGCAGCAGCAGATCAGGGAGTGGCTCGATGCTCACAGGATGCTCTGCCAGCAGCCCAGGAGCTCACCACACACAGCAAGCAAAAGCACATCCACCCACACCAGAAATGCAATTCTGTTAAAGTATTCTAAAGCATTTATTGCTCAAGGCCATCCAAATCTGTTAAAGGGGCAGCTGGGGGTCTTTGGGGGATTTCCAGTTCCAGCAGTGGGAATACATGAATCAAGCCACTTGGAAGGAAGGAAATCACCTTCTGTTCACTGGCAGTGGGAACCTGGAGCTCTTCCCATGGACAGCATGATGTCTGCTGCTGCTTGCAGGGCAGAGTCAGTCCTCATGTTTTCCCCCCTATAAAGACAGGAGTGTCAGGTCCCAGAAGCATCGAGGCTGCCTGCTGATGGACCAGCATGAGGCAGGGACACCCAACAATGTCTCTCGAGCCAGAGTCTCCCCAGTCTGTGCCAGAGTGTTGGCCTGCAGTCAGCTCTGCTCCATCAGCACACCCAGCCCCTTTCTGCTCTCCACTTCCACCTCTGGCCAGTGCTCCCAGTGGTCACAACAGTTCTTGCCACAGAGCACTCACCTCCCTGCACAGCCCCAATGCCCTCAGCCCCAGACCCTACCCCAACAGGTCCTGGCTCTCCCCACCACATTGGGATGGATCCCTTTCCCACACTTTGGGCACATTCACACCAGGGATGGGTTCAAGACCTGCTTTGGCTTCAGAGTAAGCCCAGGGTGCAACCCCGTGTTCCACCCAGCACAGCCCAGGCCCCCTGCCCTCCCCACTCACCAAATGGAAATGTACACCCGAGAGATCGATATCGACGTTCAAAGAATCATTCCTTACCAGTGCTGCAGGGAGGGCAGAGCAGCGTTAGGGTGCTCTCTGTGACCCCCATCTCCCCCTGCCGCCTGCACCAGACCCGGCCTCCCCAAAAGCACCCAGGGAGCAGAGCGGGCAGCGAGGGCTGGGGCTGCAGGGACGGGGACAGCCCTGGGCGGCAGGAGAGGAGCAGCGTGCAGGGCTGCGGCAGCGGGGGCAGCCAGAACCCCATTCCAGGCACTGCCCAGAGCTGCCCCTTCCCTCTCAGCAGCACCACAAGAGAACCCAAACCCTTCTTATCCCGTGCCAGACTCTCACCTATAATTGTAATTCCTGCCGTGACTATAGCTAATCCAACGACCTTTATAATTGCAAGGATGACCGGAACGGGAACTAAGAAGGAAAATGACCAAAGGGCAGCAGTGTGGAGAGTAAAGCCCCTCTCCCAGCTGGAGCCCGGAGCCCTGGGCCAGGGCCGCCCTCCTTCAGCCCTGCAGAGGCCCCACAAGGGAGAAGGGCAAACCCCAGGGTCCCTGTGCCCCCCTCCCCGTCTGTCCCACTGCAAGTCCCGTGTCCCAGACCCCACGAGACACCCAACTTACGCATGGTGGGCCCGGCGGGAGCAAGACCTGCGATGAATCTGCTCTAATCCCTGTCCCTTGGGAAGCAAGAACAAGATTTCTCTGCATAGGCAGCAGGTGGGATCAGAGGGGATTTGCTGCCCGGCACCATCGCCCCCAGCCGCCCCTCTCCCACTCAAGAGACCCCGGCCCCTCCCCTCACAAGAAGAGACCCCCCAGCCCATGCACACGATCCCGGCCGTCCCAGGGATCAGTGCCTGCTCCGCCGGCACAAGGAGGGGAGCAGCCCCCAGTACTGTCCCCTCCTCAGAGAAAGGCTGCTGTCCCCGAGCACCCACCGAGGGACCTCGGCACCTCACCCTCTGCTGTGCCTTTTATGCTCTGAGGGGACAATGGCGGCCGAAAGTAAGTCTACCCACCCTGGCGCCTTCCGGCCGGAAAGGCGGGGGTGAGTCATCTGATTTCCGATAAATTTTTAAACCAGTCACTCAGTTTTAATTTCTTAAATTAGAAGACTTAAATCTCAGTTTATGTGTGCCTCGGACCCAGAGCCCCTCAGTGGCCGTGTCCTGTGAGCCCACAGGGGCCAGCAGGGATGGGTGGCAGAGGTGGGTGCCTGTGCTTGGAACAACTTCCAGAGGGGAATCTCTTTCAGCCCAAGCTCTTGGCTTGGCAGGGGTCACTGCTGCTGCTGCTGCTTGGCCAGGATGCACCAACTCATTCCCCTGCCACCCTGTGCTTCACAGGACACCCTCCACATGTCCCTGTCCATTTATCAGAGCAGTGGTTGAAGGTTGGAGTAGCTGGGCCAGTGTAGGGCAGCACCAACCTCCAACACCCCCATGCCCTTGCCCATCTTGTTTGCAGTGACTCAGCACCAGCAGCTTGGCCACACCGGCCACAGCTGCCTGCAAGGAGCCACCGCGTGCCAAGTCCAGCCTCACATCACCAGCCCTGTCCCAGCGCACACAGGCAGCAGAGTCACTGCTCAGTGCCACCCCTGAGACACCAACCATTGCCGTGAGCCACCACGGGGGCTGCCACCACTGCCGTGCTCCCCCCAGGATGCTGTGCCAGCAGCCCAGGAGCTCCCCATGGCTGCTCCCCAGGGATCCCACCCTGAGCATCCCACACACGGCTCCCACGAGCCAGGACAAGGGCCCAGCCCAGCAGGAGCAGTGGGCACAGTGTGTCTGGCACCACCAGCAGCCCTGAACCACCCCAAATCCAACAGAGTGGGTGTGCAGGGGGACAGGGAGCAAGGCTGGAAACACGGCCTGTGCAATCCCTGCCTGGAGCACAGCACAGCCCCAGCTGCAGGACAGCAACCTGAGCCACCACACACACCCAAGTACCACCACACAGACATGCCAGCACTGTGCATTTATTGCTTCTTTACTGCTGAATTCCAAATCATTGAAAGCAGAAGCTGTGGGAGGGAGTGGACGTTCCAGCACCGGCCATTTGAAGATGAATTCATGCTTGGAAGGAAGGGAACTTGCTTCTGCTCCCTTGCATTGAACACAGGGAGCTGTTTCTGTTCCAGCATGCCATCAGCTGCTGCTCAGAAGACAGTCAGGCCATTTAGGCAGCCCCTGCAAAGACAGAAGGGTGATGTTCCAGGAGCATTGGCGCTGCCTGCTGAGGGACAAGCATGAGGCAGGAACCTGAGCCATGACCACACACACCCGCACCAGAAATGCACTTCTATTAAAGTATTCAAAAGCATTTATTGCTCAAGGCCATCCAAATCTGTTAAATGGTCAGCTGCTGATCACTGATGGCATTCTAGTCCATGCTGTGGGAAGACATGAAGCAGGCTGTTAGACGGAAGGAAATCACCTTCTGTTCACTGCCCATGGTGATCAGGCTTTCTTCTTCTGGTCAGCATGGCATTGGCTGCAGCCTGAGGGGCTGGCCTTTTGTTTCCCCCCTATAAAGACAGGAGTGTCAGGTCCCAGAAGCATCGAGGCTGCCTGCTGATGGACCAGCATGAGGCAGGGACAGCCAACAATGTCTCTCCAGCAAGAGTCTCCTCAGTCTGTGCCAGAGAGTTGGCTGCAGTCAGCTCTACTCCCTGAGCACACCCAGCCCCTTTCTGCTCTCAATTTCCACCTCTGGCCAGTGCTGCCATTGGACACAGGAGCTCTTGCCACAGAGCACTCACCTGCCTGCACAGCCCCAATGCCCTCAGCCCCAACCTCAACCCCAGTCGGTCCTGGCTCTCCCCACCACATTGGGATGGATCCCTTTCCCACAGTTTGGGCACATTCAGAGCAGTGATGGCTTCACTAGCTGCATTGGCTTCAGAGTAAGCCCAGGATGCAAACCCGTGTTCCACCCAGCACAGCCCAGCCCCCTGACCTCCCCACTACCCTCCCAGTCAGAGTCGCCATCCGTTGCTTTTTCTTCTGCAGGGAGGGCAGAGCAGCGTTAGGGTGCTCTCTGTGACCCCCATCTCCCCCTGCCGCCTGCACCAGACCCGGCCTCCCCAAAAGCACCCAGGGTGCAGAGCGGGCAGCGAGGGCTGGGGCTGCAGGGACGGGGACAGCCCTGGGTGGCAGGAGAGGAGCAGCGTGCAGGGCTGCGGCACCGGGGGCAGACACAACTCCATTCCAGGCACTGCCCAGAGCTGCCCTTCTCCTCTTGCCTGCACCCCAATTCTCCCCAGCCCTGGTAATTCCAGCCCCCAGCCCAGCCCAGTCCCCAGGACCCCACGGGGCTGGCACCGGGCAGTGAACCCGAGCGCTGCTCATGCAGTGACAGATCCTCACCAACTTCCGCTGTGGCTCTATGGTCAGATTCAACGCCTTTGCTTCTCTTCCCTGAGAAAGAAAATGGCAGGAGGGGAGGAAGGACATGAGCATGGACAGCAAAGCTCCCCTGAGCACCAGCAGCTCCTCCAGCCTCCCCCTGCCTTCATCTGCCTCCACCCCCTGCAGACCCCTGGGAAGAGGCCACTGGTGGGTCCCTAAGGGGTCTCCCCACTGCCCCAGCCTGCAGAGCAGGCTTAGCTCCTGAGCAAGGCAGTCCTATCCGGATACCTCAGTCCCTCTTGGAGACAGAGCTCCCGAATACCCAGTCAGCTCATAGCCACTGGCTACTTCAAGCATGCTTAGTGGATTTCAGCTCTTTAATGATCATCATCGCTATTATGATTTCAGCTCATTATTTACTTCCTAAGGTGCCCGAGGGCTAGGGGGAGAAGCAGATGAGAGAGAGGAGAAGAAGGGTCCTGGCATTCCACAGCGATGGTTTATTGAGGGGTCTGTGAAGGGTTCCAGCAACGGCTCTTCTGCTGCTGAATGGGCTAAAACAGCCCCTTTGTATAGGGTACAGAGACATACGAACTTGTGCAATAGTAAGTGTTAGGGGAAAGTGACCTTTGGGGTTACAGACACAAGCTAGGGTTCGAGAGGCAGAAGACAGGAGCTTATTTTGCTATCTCATCATGACTCAGCAATTCCTACTGTTGAGTCTCAGCCCTCCACCAGGTATTAGACAATGCTATGGGGTCTGCTGCAGGTCCCAGTGTCCCCCCAGGCTGGGAGGAACAGGGAGAAGGGGCACACCCCGGAGTGCCCACCCACCCAGCCTTGCCCACTGCCCCACCAACCCACAACAGCACGGGACACTCAGCACGTGCCAGCCCAGTCTGCCACCTGCACTGCCCAGATGGCCCCTGTGCCCACTGCCACCACTGAGCACAGAGCTCCTCGTATTTTGACCCATGGCCAACCCATGTGTGCCTCACACCCAGGGCCCCTCAGTGGCTGGAGGATGCTCAGGATGGTGTTTGGGAGTGGCTGCCCTTGTGGGTGATGGGATGCTCCAGGATGCACTCAAGGCTCAGTGGTTTGGGCTGCACCCCACTAAGAGTGTCCCCAGTCTGTGCCAGGGAATTGGCCTGTAGTGAGCTCTGCTTCCTGAGCGTACCCAGCCCCTTTCTGCTCTGCCTTTCTGTCCCTGGACAGTGCTCCCAGTGGACACAGCAGTTCTTGCCACAGAGCACTCACCTCCCTGCACAGCCCCTGATCCTCTCAGCCCTGACAGCTACCCGAGCAGGTCCTGGCTCTTTCCACCACATTGGGATGGATCCCTTTCCCACATTTTGGGCACATTCAGACCAGGGATGGCTTCAAGAGCTGCTTTGGCTTCAGAGTAAGCCCAGGCTAAAACCCCATGTTCCACTCAGCACAGTCCAGGCCTCCTGCCCTCCTCACTCACCCTTACTTTCAGAGCAGCTAGGCCTGCTATCCATTGCTGCTGCTCCTGCAAGGGAGGACAATGAAGCGTTAGGGTGCTCTCTGTGACCCCCATCTCCCCCTGCCGCCGGCACCAGACCCGGCCTCCCCAAAAGCACCCAGGGTGCAGAGCGGGCAGCGAGGGCTGGGGCTGCAGGGACGGGGAAAGCCCTGGGCGGCAGGAGAGGAGCAGCGTGCAGGGCTGCGGCACCGGGGGCAGACACAACTCCATTCCAGGCACTGCCCAGAGCTGTCCCTTCCCTCCCAGCAGCACAAGCAGCGAAGCCGAGCGTTGCTCATCCCGTGCCAAATTCTCACCTCCAACTGTAGACCCAGTGATGAGCAGATGGATGACTGCAACGGTGACTACCCGTGTACCTAAGAAGGAAAAGGGCAGAAGGGCAGCAGTGTGGGCAATAAAGCCCCTCTCAGCTGGAGCCCAGCGCCCTGTGCCAGGCAGGGCAGGGTCCCAGAGGCAGCAGCAGCTCTGCCAGCACCGCCCTCCTTCAGCCCTCCGGGAGGAGAGGGGAGCAGGGGCGAACCCCAGGGTCCCTGTGCCCCCCTCGATCTGCCCCCCTCAGGACCCAGGCCCCCACCCCAGGAACCTCCCAGCTTACCCAATGTCGTCTGGGCGGGAGCGAGATCTGCGATGATTCTGCTCTAATCCCGGATCCTTGGGGAACGAGAACAAGATTTTTTTGCGTGGCCGGCAGCTGCGACCAGCGGGGCTTTGTTTCCCGGCATGATCGCCCCCAGCCACCCCTCTCCCACCCAGGAACTCCCGCCCCCTCCCCTTAAAACCAGAGACGACCCCCCCAGCACCACCCCCCTCCCCGGCTCCTGCCCGGCCGGGTTTTGGCGGCTTCTTCGCCGGCACAGCGAGGTGAGCAGTCGCCCGTTCTCTCCCCCCCTCAGAGAAAGGCTTCTGACCCCAAACACTCACCGCGGGACCGCGGCACCTCACGCCACCAACCTGGCCTGTGCGAACCGTGCTATGACGGACAAAGGGTTCCAGGAAAGTACGAGGAAGGGTGTGTTGGGTGACCAGATTTCCGAGAAATCAGAAAGGAAGCCGCTCGCTCAGTTTCGCTTTCTGGGTAACCCTTGATGGTGCTGCCTCTGCTCGAGCAGGGCTGGGGCTGTCCCGTCCGCACCCTGGGGTGTCCCCTCAGAGAGCCCTTTGGCCCCGATGGCCTCGGGCTGGGGCTGAGGGGGAAGGACGCGCCGGGCCGGGGCTGCTCAGGCTGTGCCGGGGCTCCTGTGGCTTCACGGGGCCTTTCCCCAGCAGGTTTGGGGCCGATGAAACTCCGCGGCTCCAGCGAGCACCCACAGCAGTCTGGAGAGCAGAGCTGGAGCCGCTCTGCCTCGTCCCCACAGGGCAGCCTCAAAAACCGGCTCAAACCCCGCTCTGCATCCCCGTTTGCTGCTGCTGCTGAGCTGGGTCAGGATGCACCAGCTCATTCCCCTGTCCCCTGCATCCCGCAGGACCCCCAAAATCAACATTCCCCTGTCCATTTCACAGAGCAGTGCTGAAGGTTGGTGAACTGGGACCAGTGTAGGAGGGCACCCACCTCCAACACCCCCATGCCCCTGCCCATCTTGTTTGCAGTGACTCAGCACCAGCAGCTTGGCCACACCGGCCACAGCTGCCTGCAAGGAGCCACCGCGTGCCAAGTCCAGCCTCACATCACCAGCCCTGTCCCAGCGCACACAGGCAGCAGAGTCACTGCTCAGTGCCACCCCTGAGACACCAACCATTGCCGTGAGCGACCACGGGGCTGCCACCACAGCCGTGCTCCCCCCAGGATGCTGTGCCAGCAGCCCAGGAGCTCCCCATGGCTGCTCCCCAGGGATCCCACCCTGAGCATCCCACACACGGCTCCCACGAGCCAGGACAAGGGCCCAGCCCAGCAGGAGCAGTGGGCACAGTGTGTCTGGCACCACCAGCAGCCCTGAACCACCCCAAATCCAACAGAGTGGGTGTGCAGGGGGACAGGGAGCAAGGCTGGAAACACGGCCTGTGCAATCCCTGCCTGGAGCACAGCACAGCCCCAGCTGCAGGACAGCAACCTGAGCCACCACACACACCAAGCAACAGCACATCCACCCACACCAGAAATGCAATTCTGTTAAAGTATTCTAAAGCATTTATTGCTCAAGGCCATCCAAATCTGTTAAAGGGGCAGCTGGGGGTCTTTGGGGGATTTCCAGTTCCAGCAGTGGGAATACATGAATCAAGCCACTTGGAAGGAAGGAAATCACCTTCTGTTCACTGGCAGTGGGCACCTGGAGCTCTTCCCATGGACAGCATGATGTCTGCTGCTGCTTGCAGGGCAGATCAGTCCTCATGTTTTCCCCCCTATAAAGACAGGAGTGTCAGGTCCCAGAAGCATCGAGGCTGCCTGCTGATGGACCAGCATGAGGCAGGGACACCCAACAATGTCTCTCGAGCCAGAGTCTCCCCAGTCTGTGCCAGAGTGTTGGCCTGCAGTCAGCTCTGCTCCATCAGCACACCCAGCCCCTTTCTGCTCTCCACTTTCACCTCTGGCCAGTGCTCCATTCCAGGCACTGCCCAGAGCTGCCCCTTCCCTCTCAGCAGCGCCACAAGAGAACCCAAATGCTGCTTATCCCGTGCCAGACTCTCACCTATAATTGTAATTCCTGCCATGACTACAGGTAATCCAACGACCTTTATAATTGCAAGGATGACCGGAACGGGAACTAAGAAGGAAAATGACCAAAGGGCAGCAGTGTGGAGAGTAAAGCCCCTCTCCCAGCTGGAGCCCGGAGCCCTGGGCCAGGGCCGCCCTCCTTCAGCCCTGCAGAGGCCCCACAAGGGAGAAGGGCAAACCCCAGGGTCCCTGTGCCCCCCTCCCCGTCTGTCCCACTGCAAGTCCCGTGTCCCAGACCCCACGAGACACCCAACTTACGCATGGTGGGCCCGGCGGGAGCAAGACCTGCGATGAATCTGCTCTAATCCCTGTCCCTTGGGAAGCAAGAACAAGATTTCTCTGCATAGGCAGCAGGTGGGATCAGAGGGGATTTGCTGCCCGGCACCATCGCCCCCAGCCGCCCCTCTCCCACTCAAGAGACCCCGGCCCCTCCCCTCACAAGAAGAGACCCCCCAGCCCATGCACACGATCCCGGCCGTCCCAGGGATCAGTGCCTGCTCCGCCGGCACAAGGAGGGGAGCAGCCCCCAGTACTGTCCCCTCCTCAGAGAAAGGCTGCTGTCCCCGAGCACCCACCGAGGGACCTCGGCACCTCAACCTCTGCTGTGCCTTTTGTGCTCTGAGGGGACAATGGCGGCCGAAAGTAAGTCTACCCACCCTGGCGCCTTCCGGCCGGAAAGGCAGGGGTGAGTCATCTGATTTCCGATAAATTTTTAAACCAGTCACTCAGTTTTAATTTCTTAAATTAGAAGACTTAAATCTCAGTTTATGTGTGCCTCGGACCCAGAGCCCCTCAGTGGCTGCAGAGTGTTCAGGCTGGTGTTTTGGGGGTGGCTGCCCTTTGAGGCTGATGGATACTCCAGGATGCAGCTGAGGCTCAGTGGTTTGGGCTGTGGGGCCACCAGTGCAGCTGCACCTGTGAGGAGACGGGGGCACAGCCAAGGGCCGTGTCCTGTGAGCCCACAGGGGCCAGCAGGGATGGGTGGCAGAGGTGGGTGCCTGTGCTTGGAACAACTTCCAGAGGGGAATCTCTTTCAGCCCAAGCTCTTGGCTTGGCAGGGGTCACTGCTGCTGCTGCTGCTTGGCCAGGATGCACCAACTCATTCCCCTGCCACCCTGTGCTTCACAGGACACCCTCCACATGTCCCTGTCCATTTATCAGAGCAGTGGTTGAAGGTTGGAGTAGCTGGGCCAGTGTAGGGCAGCACCAACCTCCAACACCCCCATGCCCTTGCCCATCTTGTTTGCAGTGACTCAGCACCAGCAGCTTGGCCACACCGGCCACAGCTGCCTGCAAGGAGCCACCGCGTGCCAAGTCCAGCCTCACATCACCAGCCCTGTCCCAGCGCACACAGGCAGCAGAGTCACTGCTCAGTGCCACCCCTGAGACACCAACCATTGCCGTGAGCCACCACGGGGGCTGCCACCACTGCCGTGCTCCCCCCAGGATGCTGTGCCAGCAGCCCAGGAGCTCCCCATGGCTGCTCCCCAGGGATCCCACCCTGAGCATCCCACACACGGCTCCCACGAGCCAGGACAAGGGCCCAGCCCAGCAGGAGCAGTGGGCACAGTGTGTCTGGCACCACCAGCAGCCCTGAACCACCCCAAATCCAACAGAGTGGGTGTGCAGGGGGACAGGGAGCAAGGCTGGAAACACGGCCTGTGCAATCCCTGCCTGGAGCACAGCACAGCCCCAGCTGCAGGACAGCAACCTGAGCCACCACACACACCAAGCAACAGCACATCCACCCACACCAGAAATGCAATTCTGTTAAAGTATTCTAAAGCATTTATTGCTCAAGGCCATCCAAATCTGTTAAAGGGGCAGCTGGGGGTCTTTGGGGGATTTCCAGTTCCAGCAGTGGGAATACATGAATCAAGCCACTTGGAAGGAAGGAAATCACCTTCTGTTCACTGGCAGTGGGCACCTGGAGCTCTTCCCATGGACAGCATGATGTCTGCTGCTGCTTGCAGGGCAGAGTCAGTCCTCATGTTTTCCCCCCTATAAAGACAGGAGTGTCAGGTCCCAGAAGCATCGAGGCTGCCTGCTGATGGACCAGCATGAGGCAGGGACACCCAACAATGTCTCTCGAGCCAGAGTCTCCCCAGTCTGTGCCAGAGTGTTGGCCTGCAGTCAGCTCTGCTCCATCAGCACACCCAGCCCCTTTCTGCTCTCCACTTCCACCTCTGGCCAGTGCTCCATTCCAGGCACTGCCCAGAGCTGCCCCTTCCCTCTCAGCAGCGCCACAAGAGAACCCAAATGCTGCTTATCCCGTGCCAGACTCTCACCTATAATTGTAATTCCTGCCATGACTACAGGTAATCCAACGACCTTTATAATTGCAAGGATGACCGGAACGGGAACTAAGAAGGAAAATGACCAAAGGGCAGCAGTGTGGAGAGTAAAGCCCCTCTCCCAGCTGGAGCCCGGAGCCCTGGGCCAGGGCCGCCCTCCTTCAGCCCTGCAGAGGCCCCACAAGGGAGAAGGGCAAACCCCAGGGTCCCTGTGCCCCCCTCCCCGTCTGTCCCACTGCAAGTCCCGTGTCCCAGACCCCACGAGACACCCAACTTACGCATGGTGGGCCCGGCGGGAGCAAGACCTGCGATGAATCTGCTCTAATCCCTGTCCCTTGGGAAGCAAGAACAAGATTTCTCTGCATAGGCAGCAGGTGGGATCAGAGGGGATTTGCTGCCCGGCACCATCGCCCCCAGCCGCCCCTCTCCCACTCAAGAGACCCCGGCCCCTCCCCTCACAAGAAGAGACCCCCCAGCCCATGCACACGATCCTGGCCGTCCCAGGGATCAGTGCCTGCTCCGCCGGCACAAGGAGGGGAGCAGCCCCCAGTACTGTCCCCTCCTCAGAGAAAGGCTGCTGTCCCCGAGCACCCACCGAGGGACCTCGGCACCTCACCCTCTGCTGTGCCTTTTATGCTCTGAGGGGACAATGGCGGCCGAAAGTAAGTCTACCCACCCTGGCGCCTTCCGGCCGGAAAGGCGGGGGTGAGTCATCTGATTTCCGATAAATTTTTAAACCAGTCACTCAGTTTTAATTTCTTAAATTAGAAGACTTAAATCTCAGTTTATGTGTGCCTCGGACCCAGAGCCCCTCAGTGGCCGTGTCCTGTGAGCCCACAGGGGCCAGCAGGGATGGGTGGCAGAGGTGGGTGCCTGTGCTTGGAACAACTTCCAGAGGGGAATCTCTTTCAGCCCAAGCTCTTGGCTTGGCAGGGGTCACTGCTGCTGCTGCTGCTTGGCCAGGATGCACCAACTCATTCCCCTGCCACCCTGTGCTTCACAGGACACCCTCCACATGTCCCTGTCCATTTATCAGAGCAGTGGTTGAAGGTTGGAGTAGCTGGGCCAGTGTAGGGCAGCACCAACCTCCAACACCCCCATGCCCTTGCCCATCTTGTTTGCAGTGACTCAGCACCAGCAGCTTGGCCACACCGGCCACAGCTGCCTGCAAGGAGCCACCGCGTGCCAAGTCCAGCCTCACATCACCAGCCCTGTCCCAGCGCACACAGGCAGCAGAGTCACTGCTCAGTGCCACCCCTGAGACACCAACCATTGCCGTGAGCCACCACGGGGGCTGCCACCACTGCCGTGCTCCCCCCAGGATGCTGTGCCAGCAGCCCAGGAGCTCCCCATGGCTGCTCCCCAGGGATCCCACCCTGAGCATCCCACACACGGCTCCCACGAGCCAGGACAAGGGCCCAGCCCAGCAGGAGCAGTGGGCACAGTGTGTCTGGCACCACCAGCAGCCCTGAACCACCCCAAATCCAACAGAGTGGGTGTGCAGGGGGACAGGGAGCAAGGCTGGAAACACGGCCTGTGCAATCCCTGCCTGGAGCACAGCACAGCCCCAGCTGCAGGACAGCAACCTGAGCCACCACACACACCCAAGTACCACCACACAGACATGCCAGCACTGTGCATTTATTGCTTCTTTACTGCTGAATTCCAAATCATTGAAAGCAGAAGCTGTGGGAGGGAGTGGACGTTCCAGCACCGGCCATTTGAAGATGAATTCATGCTTGGAAGGAAGGGAACTTGCTTCTGCTCCCTTGCATTGAACACAGGGAGCTGTTTCTGTTCCAGCATGCCATCAGCTGCTGCTCAGAAGACAGTCAGGCCATTTAGGCAGCCCCTGCAAAGACAGAAGGGTGATGTTCCAGGAGCATTGGCGCTGCCTGCTGAGGGACAAGCATGAGGCAGGAACCTGAGCCATGACCACACACACCCGCACCAGAAATGCACTTCTATTAAAGTATTCAAAAGCATTTATTGCTCAAGGCCATCCAAATCTGTTAAATGGTCAGCTGCTGATCACTGATGGCATTCTAGTCCATGCTGTGGGAAGACATGAAGCAGGCTGTTAGACGGAAGGAAATCACCTTCTGTTCACTGCCCATGGTGATCAGGCTTTCTTCTTCTGGTCAGCATGGCATTGGCTGCAGCCTGAGGGGCTGGCCTTTT
Source organism: Zonotrichia albicollis (assembly GCF_047830755.1). Lineage (NCBI taxonomy): Eukaryota > Metazoa > Chordata > Aves > Passeriformes > Passerellidae > Zonotrichia > Zonotrichia albicollis. The sequence continues at coordinate 9,515,565 of NC_133838.1, read as the reverse complement.
GTTTCCCCCCTATAAAGACAGGAGTGTCAGGTCCCAGAAGCATCGAGGCTGCCTGCTGATGGACCAGCATGAGGCAGGGACAGCCAACAATGTCTCTCCAGCAAGAGTCTCCTCAGTCTGTGCCAGAGAGTTGGCTGCAGTCAGCTCTACTCCCTGAGCACACCCAGCCCCTTTCTGCTCTCAATTTCCACCTCTGGCCAGTGCTGCCATTGGACACAGGAGCTCTTGCCACAGAGCACTCACCTGCCTGCACAGCCCCAATGCCCTCAGCCCCAACCTCAACCCCAGTCGGTCCTGGCTCTCCCCACCACATTGGGATGGATCCCTTTCCCACAGTTTGGGCACATTCAGAGCAGTGATGGCTTCACTAGCTGCATTGGCTTCAGAGTAAGCCCAGGATGCAAACCCGTGTTCCACCCAGCACAGCCCAGCCCCCTGACCTCCCCACTACCCTCCCAGTCAGAGTCGCCATCCGTTGCTTTTTCTTCTGCAGGGAGGGCAGAGCAGCGTTAGGGTGCTCTCTGTGACCCCCATCTCCCCCTGCCGCCTGCACCAGACCCGGCCTCCCCAAAAGCACCCAGGGTGCAGAGCGGGCAGCGAGGGCTGGGGCTGCAGGGACGGGGACAGCCCTGGGCGGCAGGAGAGGAGCAGCGTGCAGGGCTGCGGCACCGGGGGCAGCCGGAACCCCATTCCAGGCAGCGCCCAGAGCTGCCCCTTCTCCTCTTGCCTGCGCCCCAATTCTCCCCAGCCCTGGTAATTCCAGCCCCCAGCCCAGCCCAGTCCCCAGGACCCCACGGGGCTGGCACCGGGCAGTGAACCCGAGCGCTGCTCATGCAGTGACAGATCCTCACCAACTTCCGCTGTGGCTCTATGGTCAGATTCAACGCCTTTGCTTCTCTTCCCTGAGAAAGAAAATGGCAGGAGGGGAGGAAGGACATGAGCATGGACAGCAAAGCTCCCCTGAGCACCAGCAGCTCCTCCAGCCTCCCCCTGCCTTCATCTGCCTCCACCCCCTGCAGACCCCTGGGAAGAGGCCACTGGTGGGTCCCTAAGGAGTCTCCCCACTGCCCCAGCCTGCAGAGCAGGCTTAGCTCCTGAGCAAGGCAGTCCTATCCGGATACCTCAGTCCCTCTTGGAGACAGAGCTCCCGAATACCCAGTCAGCTCATAGCCACTGGCTACTTCAAGCATGCTTAGTGGATTTCAGCTCTTTAATGATCATCATCGCTATTATGATTTCAGCTCATTATTTACTTCCTAAGGTGCCCGAGGGCTAGGGGGAGAAGCAGATGAGAGAGAGGAGAAGAAGGGTCCTGGCATTCCACAGCGATGGTTTATTGAGGGGTCTGTGAAGGGTTCCAGCAACGGCTCTTCTGCTGCTGAATGGGCTAAAACAGCCCCTTTGTATAGGGTACAGAGACATACGAACTTGTGCAATAGTAAGTGTTAGGGGAAAGTGACCTTTGGGGTTACAGACACAAGCTAGGGTTCGAGAGGCAGAAGACAGGAGCTTATTTTGCTATCTCATCATGACTCAGCAATTCCTACTGTTGAGTCTCAGCCCTCCACCAGGTATTAGACAATGCTATGGGGTCTGCTGCAGGTCCCAGTGTCCCCCCAGGCTGGGAGGAACAGGGAGAAGGGGCACACCCCGGAGTGCCCACCCACCCAGCCTTGCCCACTGCCCCACCAACCCACAACAGCACGGGACACTCAGCACGTGCCAGCCCAGTCTGCCACCTGCACTGCCCAGATGGCCCCTGTGCCCACTGCCACCACTGAGCACAGAGCTCCTCGTATTTTGACCCATGGCCAACCCATGTGTGCCTCACACCCAGGGCCCTTCAGTGGCTGGAGGATGCTCAGGATGGTGTTTGGGGGTGGCTGCCCTTGTGGGTGATGGGATGCTCCAGGATGCACTCAAGGCTCAGTGGTTTGGGCTGCACCCCACTAAGAGTGTCCCCAGTCTGTGCCAGGGAATTGGCCTGTAGTGAGCTCTGCTTCCTGAGCGTACCCAGCCCCTTTCTGCTCTGCCTCTCTGTCCCTGGACAGTGCTCCCAGTGGACACAGCAGTTCTTGCCACAGAGCACTCACCTCCCTGCACAGCCCCTGATCCTCTCAGCCCTGACAGCTACCCGAGCAGGTCCTGGCTCTTTCCACCACATTGGGATGGATCCCTTTCCCACATTTTGGGCACATTCAGACCAGGGATGGCTTCAAGAGCTGCTTTGGCTTCAGAGTAAGCCCAGGCTAAAACCCCATGTTCCACTCAGCACAGTCCAGGCCTCCTGCCCTCCTCACTCACCCTTACTTTCAGAGCAGCTAGGCCTGCTATCCATTGCTGCTGCTCCTGCAAGGGAGGACAATGAAGCGTTAGGGTGCTCTCTGTGACCCCCATCTCCCCCTGCCACCTGCACCAGACCCGGCCTCTCCAAAAGCACGCAGGGAGCAGAGCGGGCAGCGAGGGCTGGGGCTGCAGGGACGGGGAAAGCCCTGGGCGGCAGGAGAGGAGCAGCGTGCAGGGCTGCGGCACCGGGGGCAGACACAACTCCATTCCAGGCACTGCCCAGAGCTGTCCCTTCCCTCCCAGCAGCACAAGCAGCGAAGCCGAGCGTTGCTCATCCCGTGCCAAATTCTCACCTCCAACTGTAGACCCAGTGATGAGCAGATGGATGACTGCAACGGTGACTACCCGTGTACCTAAGAAGGAAAAGGGCAGAAGGGCAGCAGTGTGGGCAATAAAGCCCCTCTCAGCTGGAGCCCAGCGCCCTGTGCCAGGCAGGGCAGGGTCCCAGAGGCAGCAGCAGCTCTGCCAGCACCGCCCTCCTTCAGCCCTCCGGGAGGAGAGGGGAGCAGGGGCGAACCCCAGGGTCCCTGTGCCCCCCTCGATCTGCCCCCCTCAGGACCCAGGCCCCCACCCCAGGAACCTCCCAGCTTACCCAATGTCGTCTGGGCGGGAGCGAGATCTGCGATGATTCTGCTCTAATCCCGGATCCTTGGGGAACGAGAACAAGATTTTTTTGCGTGGCCGGCAGCTGCGACCAGCGGGGCTTTGTTTCCCGGCATGATCGCCCCCAGCCACCCCTCTCCCACCCAGGAACTCCCGCCCCCTCCCCTTAAAACCAGAGACGACCCCCCCAGCACCACCCCCCTCCCCGGCTCCTGCCCGGCCGGGTTTTGGCGGCTTCTTCGCCGGCACAGCGAGGTGAGCAGTCGCCCGTTCTCTCCCCCCCTCAGAGAAAGGCTTCTGACCCCAAACACTCACCGCGGGACCGCGGCACCTCACGCCACCAACCTGGCCTGTGCGAACCGTGCTATGACGGACAAAGGGTTCCAGGAAAGTACGAGGAAGGGTGTGTTGGGTGACCAGATTTCCGAGAAATCAGAAAGGAAGCCGCTCGCTCAGTTTCGCTTTCTGGGTAACCCTTGATGGTGCTGCCTCTGCTCGAGCAGGGCTGGGGCTGTCCCGTCCGCACCCTGGGGTGTCCCCTCAGAGAGCCCTTTGGCCCCGATGGCCTCGGGCTGGGGCTGAGGGGGAAGGACGCGCCGGGCCGGGGCTGCTCAGGCTGTGCCGGGGCTCCTGTGGCTTCACGGGGCCTTTCCCCAGCAGGTTTGGGGCCGATGAAACTCCGCGGCTCCAGCGAGCACCCACAGCAGTCTGGAGAGCAGAGCTGGAGCCGCTCTGCCTCGTCCCCACAGGGCAGCCTCAAAAACCGGCTCAAACCCCGCTCTGCATCCCCGTTTGCTGCTGCTGCTGAGCTGGGTCAGGATGCACCAGCTCATTCCCCTGTCCCCTGCATCCCGCAGGACCCCCAAAATCAACATTCCCCTGTCCATTTCACAGAGCAGTGCTGAAGGTTGGTGAACTGGGACCAGTGTAGGAGGGCACCCACCTCCCACACCCCCATGCCCCTGCCCATCTTGTTTGCAGTGACTCAGCACCAGCAGCTTGGCCACACCGGCCACAGCTGCCTGCAAGGAGCCACCGCGTGCCAAGTCCAGCCTCACATCACCAGCCCTGTCCCAGCGCACACAGGCAGCAGAGTCACTGCTCAGTGCCACCCCTGAGACACCAACCATTGCCGTGAGCGACCACGGGGCTGCCACCACAGCCGTGCTCCCCCCAGGATGCTGTGCCAGCAGCCCAGGAGCTCCCCATGGCTGCTCCCCAGGGATCCCACCCTGAGCATCCCACACACGGCTCCCACGAGCCAGGACAAGGGCCCAGCCCAGCAGGAGCAGTGGGCACAGTGTGTCTGGCACCACCAGCAGCCCTGAACCACCCCAAATCCAACAGAGTGGGTGTGCAGGGGGACAGGGAGCAAGGCTGGAAACACGGCCTGTGCAATCCCTGCCTGGAGCACAGCACAGCCCCAGCTGCAGGACAGGAACCTGAGCCACCACACACACCAAGCAACAGCACATCCACCCACACCAGAAATGCAATTCTGTTAAAGTATTCTAAAGCATTTATTGCTCAAGGCCATCCAAATCTGTTAAAGGGGCAGCTGGGGGTCTTTGGGGGATTTCCAGTTCCAGCAGTGGGAATACATGAATCAAGCCACTTGGAAGGAAGGAAATCACCTTCTGTTCACTGGCAGTGGGCACCTGGAGCTCTTCCCATGGACAGCATGATGTCTGCTGCTGCTTGCAGGGCAGATCAGTCCTCATGTTTTCCCCCCTATAAAGACAGGAGTGTCAGGTCCCAGAAGCATCGAGGCTGCCTGCTGATGGACCAGCATGAGGCAGGGACACCCAACAATGTCTCTCGAGCCAGAGTCTCCCCAGTCTGTGCCAGAGTGTTGGCCTGCAGTCAGCTCTGCTCCATCAGCACACCCAGCCCCTTTCTGCTCTCCACTTTCACCTCTGGCCAGTGCTCCATTCCAGGCACTGCCCAGAGCTGCCCCTTCCCTCTCAGCAGCGCCACAAGAGAACCCAAATGCTGCTTATCCCGTGCCAGACTCTCACCTATAATTGTAATTCCTGCCATGACTACAGGTAATCCAACGACCTTTATAATTGCAAGGATGACCGGAACGGGAACTAAGAAGGAAAATGACCAAAGGGCAGCAGTGTGGAGAGTAAAGCCCCTCTCCCAGCTGGAGCCCGGAGCCCTGGGCCAGGGCCGCCCTCCTTCAGCCCTGCAGAGGCCCCACAAGGGAGAAGGGCAAACCCCAGGGTCCCTGTGCCCCCCTCCCCGTCTGTCCCACTGCAAGTCCCGTGTCCCAGACCCCACGAGACACCCAACTTACGCATGGTGGGCCCGGCGGGAGCAAGACCTGCGATGAATCTGCTCTAATCCCTGTCCCTTGGGAAGCAAGAACAAGATTTCTCTGCATAGGCAGCAGGTGGGATCAGAGGGGATTTGCTGCCCGGCACCATCGCCCCCAGCCGCCCCTCTCCCACTCAAGAGACCCCGGCCCCTCCCCTCACAAGAAGAGACCCCCCAGCCCATGCACACGATCCCGGCCGTCCCAGGGATCAGTGCCTGCTCCGCCGGCACAAGGAGGGGAGCAGCCCCCGGTACTGTCCCCTCCTCAGAGAAAGGCTGCTGTCCCCGAGCACCCACCGCGGGACCTCGGCACCTCAACCTCTGCTGTGCCTTTTGTGCTCTGAGGGGACAATGGCGGCCGAAAGTAAGTGGACCCACCCTGGCGCCTTCCGGCCGGAAAGGGGGGGGTGAGTCATCTGATTTCCGATAAATTTTTAAACCAGTCACTCAGTTTTAATTTCTTAAATTAGAAGACTTAAATCTCAGTTTATGTGTGCCTCGGACCCAGAGCCCCTCAGTGGCTGCAGAGTGTTCAGGCCGGTGTTTTGGGGGTGGCTGCCCTTTGAGGCTGATGGATACTCCAGGATGCAGCTGAGGCTCAGTGGTTTGGGCTGTGGGGCCACCAGTGCAGCTGCACCTGTGAGGAGACGGGGGCACAGCCAAGGGCCGTGTCCTGTGAGCCCACAGGGGCCAGCAGGGATGGGTGGCAGAGGTGGGTGCCTGTGCTTGGAACAACTTCCAGAGGGGAATCTCTTTCAGCCCAAGCTCTTGGCTTGGCAGGGGTCACTGCTGCTGCTGCTGCTTGGCCAGGATGCACCAACTCATTCCCCTGCCACCCTGTGCTTCACAGGACACCCTCCACATGTCCCTGTCCATTTATCAGAGCAGTGGTTGAAGGTTGGAGTAGCTGGGCCAGTGTAGGGCAGCACCAACCTCCAACACCCCCATGCCCTTGCCCATCTTGTTTGCAGTGACTCAGCACCAGCAGCTTGGCCACACCGGCCACAGCTGCCTGCAAGGAGCCACCGCGTGCCAAGTCCAGCCTCACATCACCAGCCCTGTCCCAGCGCACACAGGCAGCAGAGTCACTGCTCAGTGCCACCCCTGAGACACCAACCATTGCCGTGAGCCACCACGGGGGCTGCCACCACTGCCGTGCTCCCCCCAGGATGCTGTGCCAGCAGCCCAGGAGCTCCCCATGGCTGCTCCCCAGGGATCCCACCCTGAGCATCCCACACACGGCTCCCACGAGCCAGGACAAGGGCCCAGCCCAGCAGGAGCAGTGGGCACAGTGTGTCTGGCACCACCAGCAGCCCTGAACCACCCCAAATCCAACAGAGTGGGTGTGCAGGGGGACAGGGAGCAAGGCTGGAAACACGGCCTGTGCAATCCCTGCCTGGAGCACAGCACAGCCCCAGCTGCAGGACAGCAACCTGAGCCACCACACACACCAAGCAACAGCACATCCACCCACACCAGAAATGCAATTCTGTTAAAGTATTCTAAAGCATTTATTGCTCAAGGCCATCCAAATCTGTTAAAGGGGCAGCTGGGGGTCTTTGGGGGATTTCCAGTTCCAGCAGTGGGAATACATGAATCAAGCCACTTGGAAGGAAGGAAATCACCTTCTGTTCACTGGCAGTGGGCACCTGGAGCTCTTCCCATGGACAGCATGATGTCTGCTGCTGCTTGCAGGGCAGAGTCAGTCCTCATGTTTTCCCCCCTATAAAGACAGGAGTGTCAGGTCCCAGAAGCATCGAGGCTGCCTGCTGATGGACCAGCATGAGGCAGGGACACCCAACAATGTCTCTCGAGCCAGAGTCTCCCCAGTCTGTGCCAGAGTGTTGGCCTGCAGTCAGCTCTGCTCCATCAGCACACCCAGCCCCTTTCTGCTCTCCACTTCCACCTCTGGCCAGTGCTCCATTCCAGGCACTGCCCAGAGCTGCCCCTTCCCTCTCAGCAGCGCCACAAGAGAACCCAAATGCTGCTTATCCCGTGCCAGACTCTCACCTATAATTGTAATTCCTGCCATGACTACAGGTAATCCAACGACCTTTATAATTGCAAGGATGACCGGAACGGGAACTAAGAAGGAAAATGACCAAAGGGCAGCAGTGTGGAGAGTAAAGCCCCTCTCCCAGCTGGAGCCCGGAGCCCTGGGCCAGGGCCGCCCTCCTTCAGCCCTGCAGAGGCCCCACAAGGGAGAAGGGCAAACCCCAGGGTCCCTGTGCCCCCCTCCCCGTCTGTCCCACTGCAAGTCCCGTGTCCCAGACCCCACGAGACACCCAACTTACGCATGGTGGGCCCGGCGGGAGCAAGACCTGCGATGAATCTGCTCTAATCCCTGTCCCTTGGGAAGCAAGAACAAGATTTCTCTGCATAGGCAGCAGGTGGGATCAGAGGGGATTTGCTGCCCGGCACCATCGCCCCCAGCCGCCCCTCTCCCACTCAAGAGACCCCGGCCCCTCCCCTCACAAGAAGAGACCCCCCAGCCCATGCACACGATCCCGGCCGTCCCAGGGATCAGTGCCTGCTCCGCCGGCACAAGGAGGGGAGCAGCCCCCAGTACTGTCCCCTCCTCAGAGAAAGGCTGCTGTCCCCGAGCACCCACCGAGGGACCTCGGCACCTCAACCTCTGCTGTGCCTTTTGTTCTCTGAGGGGACAATGGCAGCCGAAAGTAAGTCGACCCACCCTGGCGCCTTCCGGCTGGAAAGGCGGGGGTGAGTCATCTGATTTCCGAGAAATTTTTAAACCAGTCACTCAGTTTTAATTTCTTAAATTAGAAGACTTAAATCTCAGTTTATGTGTGCCTCGGACCCAGAGCCCCTCAGTGGCTGCAGAGTGTTCAGGCCGGTGTTTTGGGGGTGGCTGCCCTTTGAGGCTGATGGATACTCCAGGATGCAGCTGAGGCTCAGTGGTTTGGGCTGTGGGGCCACCAGTGCAGCTGCACCTGTGAGGAGACGGGGGCACAGCCAAGGGCCGTGTCCTGTGAGCCCACAGGGGCCAGCAGGGATGGGTGGCAGAGGTGGGTGCCTGTGCTTGGAACAACTTCCAGAGGGGAATCTCTTTCAGCCCAAGCTCTTGGCTTGGCAGGGGTCACTGCTGCTGCTGCTGCTTGGCCAGGATGCACCAACTCATTCCCCTGCCACCCTGTGCTTCACAGGACACCCTCCACATGTCCCTGTCCATTTATCAGAGCAGTGGTTGAAGGTTGGAGTAGCTGGGCCAGTGTAGGGCAGCACCAACCTCCAACACCCCCATGCCCTTGCCCATCTTGTTTGCAGTGACTCAGCACCAGCAGCTTGGCCACACCGGCCACAGCTGCCTGCAAGGAGCCACCGCGTGCCAAGTCCAGCCTCACATCACCAGCCCTGTCCCAGCGCACACAGGCAGCAGAGTCACTGCTCAGTGCCACCCCTGAGACACCAACCATTGCCGTGAGCGACCACGGGGCTGCCACCACTGCCGTGCTCCCCCCAGGATGCTGTGCCAGCAGCCCAGGAGCTCCCCATGGCTGCTCCCCAGGGATCCCACCCTGAGCATCCCACACACGGCTCCCACGAGCCAGGACAAGGGCCCAGCCCAGCAGGAGCAGTGGGCACAGTGTGTCTGGCACCACCAGCAGCCCTGAACCACCCCAAATCCAACAGAGTGGGTGTGCAGGGGGACAGGGAGCAAGGCTGGAAACACGGCCTGTGCAATCCCTGCCTGGAGCACAGCACAGCCCCAGCTGCAGGACAGCAACCTGAGCCACCACACACACCAAGCAACAGCACATCCACCCACACCAGAAATGCAATTCTGTTAAAGTATTCTAAAGCATTTATTGCTCAAGGCCATCCAAATCTGTTAAAGGGGCAGCTGGGGGTCTTTGGGGGATTTCCAGTTCCAGCAGTGGGAATACATGAATCAAGCCACTTGGAAGGAAGGAAATCACCTTCTGTTCACTGGCAGTGGGCACCTGGAGCTCTTCCCATGGACAGCATGATGTCTGCTGCTGCTTGCAGGGCAGAGTCAGTCCTCATGTTTTCCCCCCTATAAAGACAGGAGTGTCAGGTCCCAGAAGCATCGAGGCTGCCTGCTGATGGACCAGCATGAGACAGGGACAGCCAACAATGTCTCTCCAGCAAGAGTCTCCTCAGTCTGTGCCAGAGAGTTGGCTGCAGTCAGCTCTACTCCCTGAGCACACCCAGCCCCTTTCTGCTCTCAATTTCCACCTCTGGCCAGTGCTGCCATTGGACACAGGAGCTCTTGCCACAGAGCACTCACCTGCCTGCACAGCCCCAATGCCCTCAGCCCCAACCTCAACCCCAGTCGGTCCTGGCTCTCCCCACCACATTGGGATGGATCCCTTTCCCACAGTTTGGGCACATTCAGAGCAGTGATGGCTTCACTAGCTGCATTGGCTTCAGAGTAAGCCCAGGATGCAAACCCGTGTTCCACCCAGCACAGCCCAGCCCCCTGACCTCCCCACTACCCTCCCAGTCAGAGTCGCCATCCGTTGCTTTTTCTTCTGCAGGGAGGGCAGAGCAGCGTTAGGGTGCTCTCTCTGACCCCCATCTCCCCCTGCGGCCTGCACCAGACCCGGCCTCCCCAAAAGCACCCAGGGAGCAGAGCGGGCAGCGAGGGCTGGGGCTGCAGGGACGGGGACAGCCCTGGGCGGCAGGAGAGGAGCAGCGTGCAGGGCTGCGGCACCGGGGGCAGCCGGAACCCCATTCCAGGCAGCGCCCAGAGCTGCCCCTTCTCCTCTTGCCTGCACCCCAATTCTCCCCAGCCCTGGTAATTCCAGCCCCCAGCCCAGCCCAGTCCCCAGGACCCCACGGGGCTGGCACCGGGCAGTGAACCCGAGCGCTGCTCATGCAGTGACAGATCCTCACCAACTTCCGCTGTGGCTCTATGGTCAGATTCAACGCCTTTGCTTCTCTTCCCTGAGAAAGAAAATGGCAGGAGGGGAGGAAGGACATGAGCATGGACAGCAAAGCTCCCCTGAGCACCAGCAGCTCCTCCAGCCTCCCCCTGCCTTCATCTGCCTCCACCCCCTGCAGACCCCTGGGAAGAGGCCACTGGTGGGTCCCTAAGGGGTCTCCCCGCTGCCCCAGCCTGCAGAGCAGGCTTAGCTCCTGAGCAAGGCAGTCCTATCCGGATACCTCAGTCCCTCTTGGAGACAGAGCTCCCGAATACCCAGTCAGCTCATAGCCACTGGCTACTTCAAGCATGCTTAGTGGATTTCAGCTCTTTAATGATCATCATCGCTATTATGATTTCAGCTCATTATTTACTTCCTAAGGTGCCCGAGGGCTAGGGGGAGAAGCAGATGAGAGAGAGGAGAAGAAGGGTCCTGGCATTCCACAGCAATGGTTTATTGAGGGGTCTGTGAAGGGTTCCAGCAACGGCTCTTCTGCTGCTGAATGGGCTAAAACAGCCCCTTTGTATAGGGTACAGAGACATACAAACTTGTGCAATAGTAAGTGTTAGGGGAAAGTGACCTTTGGGGTTACAGACACAAGCTAGGGTTCGAGAGGCAGAAGACAGGAGCTTATTTTGCTATCTCATCATGACTCAGCAATTCCTACTGTTGAGTCTCAGCCCTCCACCAGGTATTAGACAATGCTATGGGGTCTGCTGCAGGTCCCAGTGTCCCCCCAGGCTGGGAGGAACAGGGAGAAGGGGCACACCCCGGAGTGCCCACCCACCCAGCCTTGCCCACTGCCCCACCAACCCACAACAGCACGGGACACTCAGCACGTGCCAGCCCAGTCTGCCACCTGCACTGCCCAGATGGCCCCTGTGCCCACTGCCACCACTGAGCACAGAGCTCCTCGTATTTTGACCCATGGCCAACCCATGTGTGCCTCACACCCAGGGCCCCTCAGTGGCTGGAGGATGCTCAGGATGGTGTTTGGGAGTGGCTGCCCTTGTGGGTGATGGGATGCTCCAGGATGCACTCAAGGCTCAGTGGTTTGGGCTGCACCCCACTAAGAGTGTCCCCAGTCTGTGCCAGGGAATTGGCCTGTAGTGAGCTCTGCTTCCTGAGCGTACCCAGCCCCTTTCTGCTCTGCCTTTCTGTCCCTGGACAGTGCTCCCAGTGGACACAGCAGTTCTTGCCACAGAGCACTCACCTCCCTGCACAGCCCCTGATCCTCTCAGCCCTGACAGCTACCCGAGCAGGTCCTGGCTCTTTCCACCACATTGGGATGGATCCCTTTCCCACATTTTGGGCACATTCAGACCAGGGATGGCTTCAAGAGCTGCTTTGGCTTCAGAGTAAGCCCAGGCTAAAACCCCATGTTCCACCCAGCACAGTCCAGGCCTCCTGCCCTCCTCACTCACCCTTACTTTCAGAGCAGCTAGGCCTGCTATCCATTGCTGCTGCTCCTGCAAGGGAGGACAATGAAGCGTTAGGGTGCTCTCTGTGACCCCCATCTCCCCCTGCCACCTGCACCAGACCCGGCCTCCCCACAAGCACGCAGGGAGCAGAGCGGGCAGCGAGGGCTGGGGCTGCAGGGAGGGGGAAAGCCCTGGGCGGCAGGAGAGGAGCAGCGTGCAGGGCTGCGGCACCGGGGGCAGACACAACTCCATTCCAGGCACTGCCCAGAGCTGTCCCTTCCCTCCCAGCAGCACAAGCAGCGAAGCCGAGCGTTGCTCATCCCGTGCCAAATTCTTACCTCCAACTGTAGACCCAGTGATGAGCAGATGGATGACTGCAACGGTGACTACCCGTGTACCTAAGAAGGAAAAGGGCAGAAGGGCAGCAGTGTGGGCAATAAAGCCCCTCTCAGCTGGAGCCCAGCGCCCTGTGCCAGGCAGGGCAGGGTCCCAGAGGCAGCAGCAGCTCTGCCAGCACCGCCCTCCTTCAGCCCTCCGGGAGGAGAGGGGAGCAGGGGCGAACCCCAGGGTCCCTGTGCCCCCCTCGATCTGCCCCCCTCAGGACCCAGGCCCCCACCCCAGGAACCTCCCAGCTTACCCAATGTCGTCTGGGCGGGAGCGAGATCTGCGATGATTCTGCTCTAATCCCGGATCCTTGGGGAACGAGAACAAGATTTTTTTGCGTGGCCGGCAGCTGCGACCAGCGGGGCTTTGTTTCCCGGCATGATCGCCCCCAGCCACCCCTCTCCCACCCAGGAACTCCCGCCCCCTCCCCTTAAAACCAGAGACGACCCCCCCAGCACCACCCCCCTCCCCGGCTCCTGCCCGGCCGGGTTTTGGCGGCTTCTTCGCCGGCACAGCGAGGTGAGCAGTCGCCCGTTCTCTCCCCCCCTCAGAGAAAGGCTTCTGACCCCAAACACTCACCGCGGGACCGCGGCACCTCACGCCACCAACCTGGCCTGTGCGAACCGTGCTATGACGGACAAAGGGTTCCAGGAAAGTACGAGGAAGGGTGTGTTGGGTGACCAGATTTCCGAGAAATCAGAAAGGAAGCCGCTCGCTCAGTTTCGCTTTCTGGGTAACCCTTGATGGTGCTGCCTCTGCTCGAGCAGGGCTGGGGCTGTCCCGTCCGCACCCTGGGGTGTCCCCTCAGAGAGCCCTTTGGCCCCGATGGCCTCGGGCTGGGGCTGAGGGGGAAGGACGCGCCGGGCCGGGGCTGCTCAGGCTGTGCCGGGGCTCCTGTGGCTTCACGGGGCCTTTCCCCAGCAGGTTTGGGGCCGATGAAACTCCGCGGCTCCAGCGAGCACCCACAGCAGTCTGGAGAGCAGAGCTGGAGCCGCTCTGCCTCGTCCCCACAGGGCAGCCTCAAAAACCGGCTCAAACCCCGCTCTGCATCCCCGTTTGCTGCTGCTGCTGAGCTGGGTCAGGATGCACCAGCTCATTCCCCTGTCCCCTGCATCCCGCAGGACCCCCAAAATCAACATTCCCCTGTCCATTTCACAGAGCAGTGCTGAAGGTTGGTGAACTGGGACCAGTGTAGGAGGGCACCCACCTCCCACACCCCCATGCCCCTGCCCATCTTGTTTGCAGTGACTCAGCACCAGCAGCTTGGCCACACCGGCCACAGCTGCCTGCAAGGAGCCACCGCGTGCCAAGTCCAGCCTCACATCACCAGCCCTGTCCCAGCGCACACAGGCAGCAGAGTCACTGCTCAGTGCCACCCCTGAGACACCAACCATTGCCGTGACCCACCACGGGGCTGCCACCACAGCCGTGCTCCCCCCAGGATGCTGTGCCAGCAGCCCAGGAGCTCCCCATGGCTGCTCCCCAGGGATCCCACCCTGAGCATCCCACACACGGCTCCCACGAGCCAGGACAAGGGCCCAGCCCAGCAGGAGCAGTGGGCACAGTGTGTCTGGCACCACCAGCAGCCCTGAACCACCCCAAATCCAACAGAGTGGGTGTGCAGGGGGACAGGGAGCAAGGCTGGAAACACGGCCTGTGCAATCCCTGCCTGGAGCACAGCACAGCCCCAGCTGCAGGACAGGAACCTGAGCCACCACACACACCAAGCAACAGCACATCCACCCACACCAGAAATGCAATTCTGTTAAAGTATTCTAAAGCATTTATTGCTCAAGGCCATCCAAATCTGTTAAAGGGGCAGCTGGGGGTCTTTGGGGGATTTCCAGTTCCAGCAGTGGGAATACATGAATCAAGCCACTTGGAAGGAAGGAAATCACCTTCTGTTCACTGGCAGTGGGCACTTGGAGCTCTTTCCATGGACAGCATGATGTCTGCTGCTGCTTGCAGGGCAGATCAGTCCTCATGTTTTCCCCCCTATAAAGACAGGAGTGTCAGGTCCCAGAAGCATCGAGGCTGCCTGCTGATGGACCAGCATGAGGCAGGGACACCCAACAATGTCTCTCGAGCCAGAGTCTCCCCAGTCTGTGCCAGAGTGTTGGCCTGCAGTCAGCTCTGCTCCATCAGCACACCCAGCCCCTTTCTGCTCTCCACTTTCACCTCTGGCCAGTGCTCCATTCCAGGCACTGCCCAGAGCTGCCCCTTCCCTCTCAGCAGCGCCACAAGAGAACCCAAATGCTGCTTATCCCGTGCCAGACTCTCACCTATAATTGTAATTCCTGCCATGACTACAGGTAATCCAACGACCTTTATAATTGCAAGGATGACCGGAACGGGAACTAAGAAGGAAAATGACCAAAGGGCAGCAGTGTGGAGAGTAAAGCCCCTCTCCCAGCTGGAGCCCGGAGCCCTGGGCCAGGGCCGCCCTCCTTCAGCCCTGCAGAGGCCCCACAAGGGAGAAGGGCAAACCCCAGGGTCCCTGTGCCCCCCTCCCCGTCTGTCCCACTGCAAGTCCCGTGTCCCAGACCCCACGAGACACCCAACTTACGCATGGTGGGCCCGGCGGGAGCAAGACCTGCGATGAATCTGCTCTAATCCCTGTCCCTTGGGAAGCAAGAACAAGATTTCTCTGCATAGGCAGCAGGTGGGATCAGAGGGGATTTGCTGCCCGGCACCATCGCCCCCAGCCGCCCCTCTCCCACTCAAGAGACCCCGGCCCCTCCCCTCACAAGAAGAGACCCCCCAGCCCATGCACACGATCCTGGCCGTCCCAGGGATCAGTGCCTGCTCCGCAGGCACAGCGAGGGGAGCAGCCCCCGGTACTGTCCCCTCCTCAGAGAAAGGCTGCTGTCCCCGAGCACCCACCGTGGGACCGCGGCACCTCAACCTCTGCTGTGCCTTTTGTGCTCTGAGGGGACAATGGCGGCCGAAAGTAAGTGGACCCACCCTTGCACCTTCCGGCAGGAAAGGCGGGGGTGGGTCAACTGATTTCCGAGAAATTCTTAAACCAGTCACTCAGTTTTAATTTCTTAAATTAATTTAATTTCTTAAATTAAAGTTTAATTTAATTTAATAAAGTCACCCAGTTTAAGTCTTGGCGTTGCTGCCTGTGCTAGGGCAGGAGTGAGGCTCTCCCGTCCTCGGGGTAGCCCATATAGGCATATGAAGAAGTATGTAGGGTTGGGAGGGAGGGGCGGGCGCCGCGGGGCTGGGGGCGCAGGGCACGGGGCTGCCCCTCTGCTGGCCGTGTCCCCCAGCCCCAGTGAGGTCCTGCAAGGAGCCCGTGGCCATGGTGAAACCCGAGAGCGGGCAGGGGCTCTGGGGGCGCCTCCTGCCCACCCCCAGTTCCATCCTCATCCTCTCCCCGGTGCAGCCCAGGTGGAGGCACTGCCCAGATGGCCTCGGTGCCCGCAGCCACCAAACTGCTGCTCGTGTTTGGAGCCATGGCCAACACATGTGTGCCTCGGACCCAGAGCCCCTCAGTGGCTGCAGAGTGTTCAGGCCGGTGTTTTGGGGGTGGCTGCACTTTGAGGCTGATGGGATACTTCAGGATGCAGCTGAGGCTCAGTGGTTTGGGCTGTGGGGGCACCTGTGGAGCTGCACCTGCGAGGAGATGGGGGCACAGCCAAGGGCCGTGTCCTGTGAGCCCACAGGGGCCAGCAGGGATGGGTGGCAGAGGTGGGTGCCTGTGCTTGGAACAACTTCCAGAGGGGAATCTCTTTTAGCCCAAGCTCTTGGCTTGGCAGGGGTCACTGCTGCTGCTGCTGCTTGGCCAGGATGCACCAACTCATTCCCCTGCCACCCTGTGCTTCACAGGACACCCTCCACATGTCCCTGTCCATTTGTCAGAGCAGTGGTTGAAGGTTGGAGTAGCTGGGCCAGTGTAGGACAGCACCAAACTCCAACACCCCCATGCCCCTGCCCATCTTGTTTGCAGTGACTCAGCACCAGCAGCTTGGCCACACCGGCCACAGCTCCCTGCAAGGAGCCCCCAGGTGCCAAGTCCAGCCTCACATCACCAGCCCTGCCCCAGCACACACAGGCAGCAGAGTCACTGCTCAGTGCCACCCCTGAGACACCAACCATTGCCGTGAGCCACCACGGTGGCTGCCACCACAGCCGTGCTCCCCCCAGGATGCTGTGCCAGCAGCCCAGGAGCTCCCCATGGCTGCTCCCCAGGGATCCCACCCTGAGCATCCCACACACGGCTTCCAGGAGCCAGGACAAGGGCCCAGCCCAGCAGGAGCAGCGGGCACAGCATGTCTGGAGCACCAGCAGCCCTGAACCACCCAAAACCAAACAGAGTTGGTGTGCAGGGGACAGGGAGCAAGGCTGGAAACACAGCCTGTGCAATCCCTTCCTGGAGCACAGCACAGCCCCAGCGGCAGGACAGCAACCTGAGCCACCACACACACCCAAGTACCACCACACAGACATGCCAGCACTGTGCATTTATTGCTTATTTACTGCTGAATTCCAAATCATTGAAAGCAGAAGCTGTGGGAGGGATTGGACTTTCCAGCACCAGCCACTTGAATATGAATCTGTGCTTGGAAGGAAGGGAACTTGCTTCTGCTCCCTTGCGTTGAGCACAGGGAGCTGTTTCTGTTCCAGCAGGCCATCAGCTGCTGCTCAGAGGGCAGTCAGGCCATTTATGCAGCCCCTGCGAAGACAGAAGGGTGATGTTCCAGGAGCATCGACGCTGCCTGTTGAGGGACAAGGATGAGGCAGGAACCTGAGCCACGACCACACACACTAGAAATGCACTTCTATTAAAGTATTCAAAAGCATTTAATGCTCAAGGCCATCCAAATCTGTTAAATGGTCAGCTGCTGATCACTGATGGCATTCTAGTCCATGCTGTGGGAAGACATGAAGCAGGCTGTTGGAGGGAAGGAAATCACCTTCTGTTCACTGGCCATGGTGATCAGGCTTTCTTCTTCTGGTCAGCATGGCATTGGCTGCAGCCTGAGGGGCTGGCCTTTTGTTTCCCCCCTATAAAGACAGGAGTGTCAGGTCCCAGAAGCATCGAGGCTGCCTGCTGATGGACCAGCATGAGGCAGGGACAGCCAACAATGTCTCTCCAGCAAGAGTCTCCCCTGTCTGTGCCAGAGAGTTGGCCTGCAGTCAGCTCTGCTCTCTGTGCATATCCAGCCCCTTTCTACTCTCCATTTCCACCTGTGTCCACTGCTCCCAGTGGACACAGCAGTTCTTGCCACAGAGCACTCACCTGCCTGCACAGCCCCAATGCCCTCAGCCCCAACCCCAGGGGGTCCTGGCTCTTCCCACCACATTGGGATGGATCCCTTTCCCGCAGTTTGGGCACATTCAGACCAGTGAGGGGTTCAAGGGCTGCTCTGGCTTCAGAGTAAGCCCAGGCTACAACCCCGTGTTCCACCCAGCACAGCCCAGGCCCCCTGCCCTCCCCACTCACCAGGATCACCGTGTGCACCCCCGGCATTCACAGAGGTCTCCATGGGCTGATTCATTGCGACAGCTGCAGGGAGGGCAGAGCAGCGTTAGGGTTCTCTCTGTGACCCCCATCTCCCCCTGCCACCTGCACCAGACCCGGCCTCCCCACAAGCAGGCAGGGAGCAGAGCGGGCAGCGAGGGCTGGGGCTGCAGGGACGGGGACAGCCCTGGGCGGCAGGAGAGGAGCAGCGTGCAGGGCTGCGGCACCGGGGGCAGACACAACTCCAGGCAGAATTCCAGGCAGCGCTCAGAGCTGCCCCTTCCCTCTCAGCAGCACAACAAGCTAAGCCGAGCGTTGCTCATCCCGTGTCAAATTCTCACCCAAAATTGCAGCACCTATGACCAGTACCGCGAGGTAAGCCACGGCAACTGGAAGAAAGCCTGAAAAAGAAAATGACAGATGGGCGGGAGTGTGTGGGCAGTAAAGCTCCTCCCAGCTGGAGCCCAGCGCCCTGTGCCGGGCAGGGCAGGGTCCCAGAGGCAGCAGCAGCTCTGCCAGCGCCGCCCTCCTTCAGCCCTGCAGAGGCCCCAGAGAAGAGGGGAGAAGGGACGAACCCCAGGGTCTCTGTGCCCCCTCGATCTGCCCCACGCCAGAGTCCGGGCCCCCCACCCCATGAGCCACGGAACTTACTCATGGGAAGCTGGACAGGAGCGAGATCTGCGATGAGTCTGCTCTAATCCCGGTACCTTGGGAAGCAAGAAGATTTTTCTGCGGGGCCGGCAGCTGTGACCAGCGGGGCTTTGCTGCCCTCCACGATCGCCCCCAGCCGCCCCTCTCCCACCCAGGAGACCCCGGCCCCCTCCCCTCACAAGAAGAGACCCCTCCTGTCCCCAGCCCCGGCTCCTGCCCGGCCGCTCCACCGGCACAGCGAGGGGAGCAGCCCCCGGTACTGTCCCCCCATTACAGAAAGGCTGCTGTCCCCAAACACCCACCGCGACACTCCACGACACCAAAGTCTCGTTTACGCTCTGAGGGTCCAATGGCGTTCGGAAAAGCTCCCGCCAGGAAAGGCAGCTGTGGGTCAGCTGCTTTCCGGGAAATTCGGAGCCATCGCTCCGTTTCACTTTCTTCTTAACTCTTGATGGTGCTGTCTCTGCTAGAGCAGGGCTGGGGCCCTCGGGGTCGCACCCTCAGGGAGTCCTTTGGCCCCGATGGCCTCGGGCGGGGGCTGAGGGGGAAGGACGCGCCGGGCTGGGGCTGCTCAGGCTGTGCCGGGGCTCCTGTGGCTTCACGGAGCCTTTCCCCAGCAGGTTTGGGACCGGTGAAACTCCGCGGCTCCTGGAGCACCCACAGCAGTCTGGAGAGCAGAGGTGGAGCCGCTCTGCCTCCTCCCCACAGGGCAGCCTTAAAAACCGGCCGAAACCCCTCTCTGCACCCCCGTTTGTCCCGGTCCCTGCAGCCGCTCCTCAGCCCGATCCCGCTCGGGTCAGCACTGATGTAGCCCTCAGGGCCAGCGGGTGCTGCAGCTCATGCGCCGCTGCAGCTGGTTGAAGGGGACCAAATCCAGTTGCAAGTTGATCTGGTTCCTTTTTACCAGCCCCAGGGGACGCATCGTCTCTCCGGAGGCTCCGTCTGGTCGCTGCTGGTGATGGGGGGCTCCAGGCGTGGGGGTCCCAGCCCAAAAATACATACTTCTTAACATTCCATAGCACCGGCCGGCTCCATATGGGCATATGAAGAAGTATGTAGGGTTGGGAGGGAGGGCCGGGCGCCGCGGGGCTGGGGGCGCAGGGCACGGGGCTGCCCCTCTGCTGGCCGTGTCCCCCAGCCCCAGTGAGGTCCTGCAAGGAGCCCGTGGCCATGGTGAAACCCGAGAGCGGGCAGGGGCTCTGGGGGCGCCTCCTGCCCACCCCCAGTCCCATCCTCATCCTCTCCCCGGTGCAGCCCAGGTGGAGGCACTGCCCAGATGGCCTCGGTGCCCGCAGGCACCTGGGAGCTCTTTATGTTTGGAGCCACGGCCAACCCATGTGTGCCTCGGACCCAGAGCCCCTCAGTGGCTGCAGAGTGTTCAGGCCGGTGTTTTGGGGGTGGCTGCACTTTGAGGCTGATGGGATACTCCAGGATGCAGCTGAAGCTCAGTGGTTTTGGCTGTGGGGGCACCTGTGCAGCTGCACCTGTGAGGAGACGGGGGCACAGCCAAGGGCCGTGTCCTGTGAGCCCACGGGGGCCAGCAGGGATGGGTGGCAGAGGTGGGTGCCTGTGCCTGCAGCCATTTCCACAGGGGAATCCTCCTCGGCCCTGGCTCTTGGCTTGGCAGGGGTTCATGCTGCTGCTGTGCTGGGTCAGGATGCACCAACTCATTCTCCTGCATCCTCCATGACCCCCAAACTCCACACCCCCATATCTGTCCAGGTGCCAGAGCAGTGTTTCAGCTGGTGCACATAAAGTCAGTGTAGGTGGGGACCCACCTCCCACACCCCCATGCCCCTGCCCATTTTGTTTGCAGAGCCAGGAGAAGGACACAGGACTCTGGGCCCCTCCCCACCCAGCAGCTCTGGACTGTGAGTGCTGGAGTTGCCTCTGCCCATGGGAGGAGGGATTCAGCTGAGAACTCAGAGTCTTGACAGTCTGAGGGGGCTGTGGGGGCTTCCCATGCCCAGCACAGACACGGCAGGGTGACAGAGGATGCACGCTGACTTTAGTTTCCTTCCCAGCCCTAAACCTGCGGTTGGAATGGGACAATGGCAAGTACAGGGAGTGTTCTGGGGTTCCCTGGGCTGCCCCGTCTCAGGACAGGAGGTGAGGGGTGCGTGGGGGTCTGGCTGTGGGCAGGAGGGGCTGGCTGGACACGGCGTGGCCGTGACTCAGCACCAGCAGCTTGGCCACACACACCAGAGCTCCCTGCAAGGAGCCCCCGGGTGCCAAGTGCAGCCTCACGTCACCAGCCCAGCTCACAGCAGCCACAGGCAGCAGTCACTGCTCAGGGCCCCCCAAGACACCAATCACTGCTGTGGGGCACGGCCTGACACAGCCAGGATGCTGTGCCAGCAGCCCAGGAGCTTCCCATGGCTGCTCCCCAGGGATCCCACCCTGAGCATCCCACACACGGCTCCCAGGAGCCTGGACAAGGGCCCAGCCCAGCAGGAGCAGTGGGCACAGCGTGTCTGGCAGCACCAGCACCCCCGAACCACCCCAAACCAAACAGAGTGGGTGTCCTGAGCCCGAGGCTGCAGAGATGCACCCATTTCACCCCCGGGGCTCTGCCGGCCCTGCAGTGCAGTGCCAGGCTGCCCTGAGGATTTGCTGCAGCAGTGCTGGGGTCCCAGGGACTGCCAGCACTGCCAGGCTGCAGTGGGAGTCAAAAGCTCAGGGCTGAACCCACCCTGAAACCACAGAGCCAGGGCTCTCACATGGCAGCCGAGTTCATCTCCAGTCACCTCGGCTGACCTTGGGCAGGCTCCCAGGGCTGGGAATCAGAGACACCCCAGCCCGAGTGGCCCACACAGCCCCAGATCATGGCACTGCTCCCACAGCCCTCGACTGGGCTCTCCCAGTGACCTTGGAGGCTGCACCAGCTCCAGGGGATCCTCACTGCATCCAGAGCACCTCGCTGTGTCCCCTGCTCCAGCCCGGGCCCCCCTGCCTGCTCCCACCACCCCTCCTTGCCCCTGCCCTGTTCCACAGACCGCTTCTACCCCACTGCCCTCTCTGTGCCCGGACATTCCCTGTCGTCCCCACCAACCCCTCTGCAGCCCCGGGCGTGCCCCCCACCCCCGAAGGCATCCCCGAGCCCTCCCCAGCCCCAGCGCTGCTGTAAACCCCGAGCCGAAACCCACCAGGGAGCTGCGGCCTGGGGCAGCCCCTCTTCCAGGAATCCTCCATGCCCGCACACCGGCTGTGGATCCCCGGCCAGGGCAGCCCCCGTGCTCTCTGCGTGCCCCGAGAGCAGCTCCGTGCCCGGCCAGGGTGGTTTGCGGGCACCAGGCGGCTTTGCAGGGGCTGCCGGGGCCGGCCGTGGTGGCACCCACGCGTCCGCAGGCACCCAACAACCCCGGCTTGGCTATAAAAGGAAGAGTCTTTTTTCTCCCCCGGCTCCGCCAGCGCCGCGTCCCTGGCCGAGCTCTGCAGCCGCTGCCCCGCAGGGCCCTTTCCAAGTTTTCCCATCCAGCGCTGCCCCCCCAGCTCATCCATCCCCACTGCAGCAGCTGCTGGGTGACTTACAAAACACCAAGAGGCCCAGCAAGCAGGAGGGTGCAGGGGGAGCGCTGGCACGGGGTGCCCGGGGGATCACCCCGGCTCCGTCCTGCCGTCCCTTGGCCCGGCATTACCAGTGTCGGGGCGGTGGGCGCATGACCCCGGTGCACCGGCGGTGGTGGTCAGCGCTTCCCTCCGTGCCGGTCCAAAACGCGATGCCGAGGTGCCCAGAAGTTGGGTTTCCCATCCTATCCCGCAGGCGTGGGATGTCCCCACTTTGTGTCTCGGCTCCCTGGGGAGGGGGCGACCCACCCCGCTGCAGGGGGACCCCCGCAGGCAGCAGGGCCGCAGAGCCCCAGCATTCACCCCAAAGACCCCTCTGCAGCCGGGACATGCCGGGGAACCCCATTGTCCCCCCAGCCACCCCCGCTCCTCCGCCCGCACAGGGCTGGCCCCAAGCAGGGGGGGCTGCGGTGTCCCCCTCCCCGGGGCGTCCCCTCCCCGCCCACGCTGCCGGCGCCCGCAGCCGGAGCATCCCCGGCCCCGGCGGGCTCAGCACCGGCCGGGCTCGCTGAAGGTTAAACCTTGGCGGCGGGGAAAGCCCCCCTGCCCCCCGCAGACCCCGCAGCTCCCTCCCGCAAGGCCACTCACGGTGCTGGAGGTGACAGCGGCCGCAGCAGGCTGGGCTGGCGGCAGCGAGCTGCGGTGACACCCGGCACGAGCACGCTGCTTCCCTGCTCGCCTTGACTTTGCCACAGGACTCCTCCGGCTCGTCCGCAGGAGCTTGCAGCATCCTCCAGTTCAGCGGGAGAAGTTCCTCGCCAGGAGGGAGGGAGGAGGGAGGGATTTAAGGCAGACCCTGCCGGGGATGCAACATCTACGGGTGCAGCTGAAGACCCCTCGCTCCCTGGGCACCCCAAATCTCCCTCCTCGCTCTCCCCATCCTGGCGTTGGTGTCCCGGCACACGTGCCCGATTCTGGGTGATCTCTGCTGAGAAACCCTCTCCCTCCCGGACAGAGACAGCCAGGGCTGTCACCAGCACGCAGACAGCGACCCAGCTCTGCCACCTGCCCCACGTCCCCCGGGCGCCCTCGGGGGTCCCAAGCCTTGTCGTGGGGGAGCCGGCACACAGCACCGGGCCCAGCAGCAGCCCAGGACAGCTCGAGGGCAAAATGGAGCTGGTGGAGTGCACAGAAGGGTGAAATCTGTCACCACCTGAGCCACACGAGATTCCCTGTGCGGACGGGCATCCCTGGGTGTCCCCAGGCCACCCACCTGGGGTGTCCCCAACCACGGGGCGGTTGTCACAGCATCCCCAGCTGCCAAGTCCGGGGGTACAGAGCTGCTCTGCCCACCCGGAGCCCCACCTGTCCTACCTGCAGAGAGCCGGCAGGGCAAGGGGCAGGATGCTGGGAGACACCTTAGCGTGGCTCCCAAAGGGAAAAGCCAGGGCCAGCAGCGTGGCATCCCTCCCGCGGCGGTCCCGGCGGCTCCCTGCCTGCCACGACACCCTCCCCACGCCGGGTGCGCTCTGTTTGCCTGCTATTTTTGGCAGCCTCCTAAGAGCTCCTCTCAGGCTATTAATAATGAGAGTGAGAAATTCGTTTGGCCTCTCCTATATAAGGAAAGGTAGAGGCTTAGAGGCAGCTAAATATACTGGCGCGTGCGGGAGCGAGCGGGGAGCCCTTGGCACCGCGTGTGGAAAAGAGATTGTTTGAACAATGGAAACACGGACTCACTCGGAGCACGGGGCCCCGCCTGGACCGACGGGCGGACGGAGGGATGGACGGAGGGTGACGGTGCCCGCGGGCCTCCACCGCAGCAGCCGCCGATGCCCCGCGGGGCTCTGCCTCAGCAGGAGGAGCAGCGGGAGAGGAGAGGCAGGAGCGGGGATGCTCTGCAACTCCTGCTCCGAGCCAGCCACGCTCGCCCCAAAATGCCTGCGACAACCCCCGGGGAGTGATGCTGGGTCAGGAGGGACGTGAGGGGTGCTGGTGGTGGGACCAGGTGTGCTGTGATGGGGCCACACGGCCGGCACAGGGTCGGTCCTGCGGCTGAGCCCCCGCAAATCCCGGCCTCTCTCAGGGCCGTGACCGACGCTCCTGCCCGGCTCTGGAACAGCCCCGGGGGTATTTCCCCAGCCGGTGGTGGAGGTGCCACACTGTGGCATCTCTGGCATCTCCGCAGGTGTCACAATGTGTCCCACCAGCACCCTGCAGTGTGCCCGCACCCTCGGCGTAGGGATAATTTACGGAGAAATCATTACTGTGTCCCCCCCGTGGCTACGGGAGACCCGGGCGAGGTGCGGGAGCTGCTGTCAGGGAGAGCCCGGCTGAAGAAGGAAAGCAGCAGCAATCCAGGGAATCCTAATGACAGGAAGGCGCTGGGGAGCAGCGCCAAATCCACACGGTCGGAGCAAGGACAGCACATGCAGCAGGATGAGCACAAAGAGAGGAAAAACCGGGTTCCTCTGGCTCCGGAAAGAGCTTTTTGGGCTTTTTTTAACTCTTTGTAGCCACGGTGCTGCTTAGGGAGGCACAAGTGGTGCAGCTGCGGTTGCAGCCCCGACCTCTGCGGCTCTGTCACAGCCCGACAGGCGCCTGGCCTCGGCCAAATCCCAGCACCCGAGGGACTGCGGGGCTTCCCCGGCTGCTGAGCCACCAAAACACCGGGACAGCCACGGTGGGAGAGCCCTCACTGCTGCCTTGGCCACAGCTGCCTCAGTTTCTTGAGCTGTGAAATTCCAGCAACAAAACCAATTTCACAGACTGAGGATGCTCTGAGGCTCCAGCCAGGCACTGATCCCCTCATGGGGATGTGACAGAGACCAAAATCTGCTGGAGGCAGGAGCAGCTCTTTGCCCTCAGGGCAGTGAGAAGCCCCAATCTCCTGTTCTGGAGCTGCTGTAAGTTCTCCCCACCCACCAAGCAGAGCCAAGCTGGGGAGCTCAGCAGATCCGGCTTCCTCTGTCCTTAGGTGACATTGAGGGAAGTGAACTCAGAGGCTCCAGCCCACCCCATGGACAGAAGGACAACCCTGAAGGTGAATCTCCAAAAAATCTGTGTCCGAGTGCCATCAGTCCCTCCTGGCTGCCATGTGCTAAACTGTGTTCCCTACACAGGCAGCCCCAGCTAGAGCTAGGTGGCCACAGTCACCTCCTTCAAGGACTCCACTAACTAATAAATGTTCCTCTGCTGCATGAGGAGGTGCTGCCATCCAGGTGTGGGGCAGCTGCTGCTTTGCTTTCCTGTGAAATGAAGCCTTAGGTGAGACCTGTCCCACAGCTGAAACTGGACAAAGAGGAAAACATCTTCCCATTTGCAAGAAACATCTTCCCATTTTCAAGAAGCATTTTGTTTGAAAAAAAAGAATTTTAGTCTTGACCCAAGTAACACTGGAATCACCAAACATCATTAACCAAAGTGCACACAGGCTGGGCACCCCCAGCTATGCAGCAGGATGTGGAAAAGATTTAAGAGCAAACTATTTAAAATCTATAGAATGTGCCTCAAATATCTTCACTAGTGCTTGAATATGTTAAAGGAAATAAAACTGAGTGAAGGTGCTGGTTCATCTGACAGATGTCTCAGCCTTTAACTTCCACACGTGGGCAACTTGTAGCCAGTGTCTAATTGTGAAATCATACAGCATAGCAATGCAGAAACCTTCCTGAGCAAGGGCACGCTCGCGGCGCTCAGGTAACAAACCAGCAGCAACATCAGTGGCACTGGGAGAGCAGGAGAGCAGGGAAAGGGATCCCAAAAGCCCAGGGAGGCTCTGGGCACACCCCTGGGGAGGGCACTGCAGCACACAGCCCACCCTGCTCCTACCTGGGGCCTGTTCCCACCTTCAGCATGTGGGGTCTCCTCACCTCTGTCAGCCCCACACGTCCTTGTGCCCCCCAAAGCTGGGGTGCAGAGCCTGTCCCCATTCCTGAAGGTTTGGTGGCGCTGAGGGTTAACACGTGGAGGGGGAAGAGGCTGCACAGCCAGGGAATAACAATGGGAGCCAGGAATCTCATGTGAGCTGTGCTGTGCTGTCACTAAGCTGCACTCAGAGATGGCAAGTGACTTGGAGCTGCTGGGCATGGAGGGAAGGCCAAAACCTCCCCCAAAGCCCAAACTTGAGTTGGGTTGAGGAGCAGCCCCTCAGTACAGCACCCCCACCTGAAGGGCTGTGACCCCACAGTGAAACACAGGGGTGAAGGGAACAGCTGAACAAAGGTGCTGGAGGTAACAGGGATTGCAATTCCCTCTCCTGTAACAAGCAGCCAGGCTCACTGAAAGCCCACCCTGGGTCTGTTGAGAAGGGCACTGACCCCTGCAGTGCCTGAGCCCTCCCTGGGATGGGCAGGAGAGAGGGGCTCAAAAAGCACAATCCCCAATGACCAGAACTCAGCAGAGCCCAACAGTTCCCCTCTCCCATCACAAAGTGCTCCCAGCTGCAGCCTCAGGGCCACACCTGGTCAATCCCTGCAGCTCCAAAGCCTCCTGTTCCCACAGTTTGCTCACTTACACCCACATGAAGGCGCACACAGAGGTCGGTGTCACCCAAGAGTTAAGTGTGGGGCCATGGGACAGCCAGCCCTGGGCTGTGCCCTCTGAGGAGCCTCCCAGGGTCAGCCCTGCCTGTGTGTGGTCCTGGGTGGGTTTGGAGGGTGCAGGAGCCTCCAGGGAGGGGAAGCCTGAGCCAAGCCCCAGCTGTGTGCCAGACAGCCCAGGCACAGGGTGGCCCCTGTGACGCCAGCAAATGCCACAGCCTCAGCACTGGGAGAGCTGCAGGCTCCAGAGCTGGCCTGAGCAACAGCTGATTGCCCAAAAAATAAACTCAGCAGCAGCCACGACTACATTCAGTGAGGGAACACCCCCTCACGTTCAATAGTGTTTAATCTTCATCTAGCTCAACACAAATCAGTAGTGCAGCAATATAAATACAACTGAGGAACTTTAAGCCTTTTGGCTTTCATAGCTCAATAAGAAGGAAAAAAAAATGCCAATGAAACCAGTTTCCAGTTTTTAAATTAAACACAAAGAAAGGCAATGAACTGCCCACCCATCCCCAGAGAAGCAGTGGCATCCTCCATGCCAGCACGAGGCTGAGCTCTGCCCGAGGACAGGGTGCAACTCACGACAGCAGCACAGTGAGATAAAGGAGTGGCAATGGGAAAGGAACCCCCTGCTGCCCCTGGGCTCAGGGACACAGTGACACGCTGTGCCACGTGCTGCTGGCACTGCCCACCACCCCTGGGCACCCAGAGTTCCCTTTTCCACCACAAAAGGACATCAGTGTGCTCTTGACACTGTGATGGGAGCACACAGGGCTCTGCAGCCACACCAGCACAGGGCCAGTGAGCTGCCAGCCTGAGGGAGCAGCCAGCTGGGGACTGCACAGACCAATCCCCATCACCTGGGATGTGCAAATTTTAAGGAAAAAAAAAAAAAACAAACCCAAACCAAAAAACCACAGTACATAGTGTTCCATAACTGAGATATGGTTATGTCCAGCCTCATGGACGGCCTGGTGACCAACAGAAGGTGCTGGGGCCACAGAACATGTCACAGCTTTGGAATGAAGCCAGACATTGGACAGAGGTACCAAAGGTGGGTGTGTGTGTCCCCAGCTCTGGTACCAAGCAGGACTTTGCTGCAGGAGGGGGTCTCCCAGCCTGGGCAGTAACCACAGGTCAGCTTTTCACACATCAACAGGCACCAAGTCCCAACACTCCCCATGAGAGCAGCCTGACAGTGATTGGGAACAGCCACAAACCCCTCTCCTACCTGCAAACTGCCAGAGTGTTTACATTCCCCCTCCTCTACACTCCAACAGCAGCCAAGTGCATGTGAAAGGACAATCTACATTAAAATAGTGCTCAAACCATTAGGGAAGGTGGGAGTAAAGGAGAAGAAAGTCGTTGGACAGCATAACTAGCCTGTGGTAGGCTATGGGAGCCTGAAGGGAGCTCAGAGCACAGCTCAAGTCCTTGACTTTCCTTCTCCAAGGAGCTCCAAGGCAAGTGAGCTGGAAGTCCACAGGTGCTCCCTCCAGTGCAGTCTGAGGTGGCTTAGGAGCATCCTGCACATTCACAGTTGCTCCAAGTGGTTCTGTCCTGCCCTCTCCAGATGCCAGCTCCATCCTTTCCTGACTCTTCTCCTGGGGTTCACAGTTGCCTTCTCCTCCCTTTGATTTCCCTTGAAGTTCAAATTCAAGTACAACCAGTTTTAACCGAATGAAAAGAAACCCACAAAACCAAAGTTATTTTTCTGTGAAACGAGTTAGCAGCGTTGTCCTGGTCAAAGCGGCCTCCAAAGGCCCTGCTAGGACAGGGATGGGATTTGGCCTTCCCTGCTGAGCTCCAGCCAAGGCTGCCCAAGGGGGGCTATAGGATCTCCTCCCTCTGGCTCTTGGCTTTGAGGCTCAGCTGCCCGTTGCGCAGGGAGCCGTTCTGGCTGCGCAGCAGTTTCCCTTTCTCCCGGTCAGGCCATGTGAAGATGGCTTCATCACTGTCCAGCTCCGACTCTGAGTGCATCAGGCTCGTGTTGAGGACTTGGGCTTTCTGTCTGCCACCTTGAAAGGGAAACATTCCCAGGTTAGAAAAGCTTTTAACACCAGTGAGGACCTCACCTTGCTCCATCCCCTCTAAGTCTCCTTTTCTCATCACGTCTAAGAGGCAGCAGAACCTGACTTTCCTCTGTGTGCCTCTTATTCCCTGGGATGCTGAAGCCAAAGTGATCCTGTCTCAGACACTCTGGCATGTCAGGGGTCACAACAACACTCCAAGACAGCACAAAGCACAACAAGCAGCCAGGAAGGCAATGATGTGACCAGAAGGGAATGTGAGTACATGGGGGAGCTCTGTCTCCCTGACCTTGCTCGGGGCATTGCCTAGAAAATGCTTGGAGGGCTCACAACTGGAGTAAGAGAATATGCAGGTGTGTGAGGGAGATCTCTGCCATCTCACTGCCCTCTCCCTACTCTCCTCTCTGCAAGAGAAGAGAGATAAATTAGCAGGATGAATTTAGATTAATGCACAAGGACAGGAGAGAGACATTTACTGATATTGTCAACAGAGGAAATATTTAAATTTAGCTTTTCCCTAATGGAGAAATGCAACATTTCCTCTGTTAGCTCCCTGGACATATCTAGCAGGGAAAAAGACTTCAGTCAGCAGCAAGATGAGTTCAGTTACCAGAGAGCAAATGGTGAGGCACATTTAGCACACTGATTGCACAGTGGGCTCTGAGGTGACAGATGGTCAGATTAAAGCAGAGTTGGGTGCTGAGGGAGGGAAACACACCCTGGTTTCCTGCAAGGGTATCTGTGTTGGAGCAGTGGGACAGCCTGGTGCTCAGAGGAACAGCTGATCAGTCTGGCACTGCAATGCCCTCCATGCTGCTCTTGGGCACTGCTCACTTTGCTGGAACACCATTAAATGGGATAACACCAGCATGAGCAGTCATTTCCTGCTCACAAACAAGGATCAGGGACTCTTTTCCATGCACAGTTAACACATCCCCTTCCCTAAAGAAAACCAGGACACACTCTGACATGAAACACACACTCAGCAGCTGCAGAGCTCCCTGGCTTTCAGCAGGGCTGTACTTGGCACATCCTTCCCAACACTTCCCTCTTTCCTGGTCAGTCAGCAGGTGCCCATGGTTCATGTATCAGATAAAAACACTCCAGCCTGAAATAACCCCCTGATCTTTGCAAAGCACTGCCAAGCACTCTCAGGTCAGCAATGCTGGCTAAGAACACTGAGGACAAATCCTGCCCTTCTGGAATGGGCCAATGGCCCTGCAGCCACATGGAGCACTGAGGAATTCGTGGAGCTCCCTCTGAAATGCACCTGCTTATTGGAAAACTAAAGGATGAGCTAAAATGTGAAATTTTCACAGCCTGATAAGCACAGGAGCAAGAATAAATAAGTTGATGAACCAGTTGTTTGTGGTGGGTGAGTGGCAGAGCAGAAATAAACCTCCATCTCTCCAGTACACAAGTATTTTGAGGTTGTTCTCAGGTGTTGATCAGTTCAGTGTAATGTTTAGTGCCACTGAATTCCTGCTTTACAGTACAGAATGACCAAAGAATTGCATATTGGCAAGAAGGGAACTACCAGAATCCAGGGGGAAGCTTCAGAGCAGAACAAGTTACAGTCAAGACCCAATTTTGGGCTTCCTGAGTCAGACTGTTCTGCACAGCTGAATGCATCCCCTTCCTACTTCTGAGGTACCAAATGGAGACATCAGGACCAGGCCAGTTTCAGCCCCAATTTCCAAACCTAAAAGTTAGATGACTTTACTAAATACCCCATATACAGATCTGAGACAAGCTCTCAGATCTTCTGAGACCCCTCTGTCAGTCCCTACATCACATTTGTTTCACTGTTAAGTCCACTAAGGAACAATCCTCAGTCAGCACTCTGGAAGTGCTGAGCTCTTCCCTCTCATGTTTTACCTGCTTTGGGATTTGGTTTTAACTCCAGGCTTTCCTGATCCGTTGCATCCAAAATCTTGTATTTGCTTTTTCTTTTGGATTTTCCTTTCCGTCTAAAGGGGAGAAAAAGGAATTAAGGAACAGTCCATTTCTAAAAGAGCCAGAAGAAAAACAACTCTGATCTTCAAAGCTAAAGCACTCGCTATTTAGGATTATGCTCATATTACAAAGTGAAACGTTAAAATGTTGCTCAGTTGCACATTTATAGGCTAATCCAAATTTTCTTCTTAACATAACCCAGAGTTCTGGAACTTTAACATTTAACTTGAAACACTTAAAACCCAGGATCCCAAGGCTCAGCAGATGACCTGCTGGGACAATGGGATTGAATCTTTAACCTCCTACTGCAGACACTTGGCTATGAAACCTGGATACAGCAGGGTTTGGTCTCAGTCCCACCTCTTGCAGCAGCAGATCACCATCCACGACAAGATTCCAAAGGCAACCACGATGACAAAAGATGCAATGATCACATACAGCACACTCCACTCTGCAAGCAAAACCCCAGAGATAAACACATTTTGGCACCTCATACAACTGACAGTGCACATTTTAGGGGACTGGTTTTGGGAAAGAAAAGGCAAGGCCTGCCTCTCTGCAGAATTAGAGACTGGCATTCCCCACTGCAGCACCACCAGATCCCCTTGGGAAGCTCAAGATCCAATGTGTGGATTGGCTGGGCAGTGTTCACTGAGTGCTGGTTGATAAAATTTGCTCTCCTGTGGCAGGACAGAGGTGACAGAAGAGAGCTGTGATTTACACACCCAGAATAGACTCAACTCTTATTGAGTGTCCACTGGGAGAGTGTGAAGGGAACTCATTCCCCTGTCAAACATCTGCCCAAAGGTGAGACAAAGGTCTGTGTGCTGGTGTCAGCATCTCATCAGGAAATGACAGAAGAGAGCTGTGATTTATATACATAGAATAGACTCAACTCTTAGTGAGTGTCCACTGTGAGGGTATGAAGGGAACTCACTCCCCTGTCAAACATCTGCCCAAAGGTGAGATAAGGGTCTGTGTGCTGGTGTCAGCATCTCATCAGAGCAATGGGGATGCCTGGCACGTGCCCAGCCTGGGTTCCACACAGGGGTTTCTGTGCCAAGGTGCCACCCAGGGGGGTCACTCACCGCAGTTGCTTTCGCCGTCCCCCATCTGCACCCTGAGGAAATTCTCCATCCAGAAGGGGTCACACACGCAGCGCTTGGTGAAGGAGTCACAGCGCCCGTGCTCGGAGCAGTTCAGCTGACAGGCTGGGGGCCAAAACCAGCAAGGTGAACTAAATGACTCACAGGTGAGGTAAAAATGGGAGAAAATAGTTCAATCCAGCCAACCCCTCCTGCAGGCTCTGATCTCAATGTGGCCCCTCTGCAGCTCATTCATAGCTCAGTAATCACGAGAGGTGAGAAGTGCAGAGTAAGCACCTGGGCTTCCTGCCAAACTGAAACATCCCACTTCACCAGCAACATATATTTTGCCTAATAAATCCTCATTTTGATATACAAGTTATGGAATTTGTATATTAGTCAAGTAAATGTTTTTAAACAAAGTTTTGATTTTCCAATTCAAACCCCGACTGTGAGACAGACAAGAAACAAACAGATCCTTTGGAGGCACCAAACAGAACTGAAAAATGGCTTCTGAAGGCCACAAAATGGTAAAATCAGGAAGTAATGAAAATAATTACTTTACACAATTCTAGTTTCAAATCTCTAACTGACGAGCAAATGATCCTCACAGGATGGATCTCATAAAAGAAAAGCAGTGCTAATGTAAAGATGTAAAATAATGATAGAAGGGGAACATTTCTTGCAGACTGATGTTTGTGCTGCACAGGAAACGAGTGGGTTCACAGCTACAAAGATGTGCCATTTATTGTTTTCAGGATGACACTGATTTCAGTGGCTATAGTCCATTAATACTGTATTTTAGTTTCATAAGTATCAATCTGCTTTTGGTTTTGTGAACTCTTATCTTCACAGCAACACTGCAAGTAATTATTTATAAGAAGCTGAATAGTGAATGGATGGAATTAATTGGTAAATAAGTGATTAGTGAATAGTCTAATACACTTAATTTCTGTCTCTCATTTATTAACATGAAAGCTCCTGCAGTGAGTGTGTGTGGGCATGGGGGTGTTTTCAGCACCCTTATTTCTGTCAGGCAGCTGAAAGGAAGGTAAAAGATGTTCAGTCTGTCCCAAGAGACTCTCACTTACTGACTGTGTTAATCTCCAGGGCCCGGAAGATGAGGAAGTCTGACTGTTGTTTCCTCAGCTCGTTCTTCAGCGTCCAGGCCACTTCTCGTCCTTTGAATATCTGGTGGGGAGGCTGGTTCTGCACAAAGAACACCATCTTTGTGCTGGAAGAGAGGAAAAAATTACTAATTATCTGCTGCTTCTCCAAACATCAGGTGGAGAGCCACACTCTCCAGTCTGTCATTAGAGGGACTTAATCAGAATCCCAAATTTATCTGAAGACCAGACTGCTGGCTCTGTTTGAAAGCAGTAATGGCACACCTGATCCTGCAGTAGAAAACCCTTCAGGATATCTGATCCATTCATATTTTCCAAGGTAGGGCTGCACTGTTCTTGAATTTGCATATCAAGGAGATCTTTGCATGTTCATGCCAAGCATCAAATCCCCAAACTTTAAGGTCTTGCTGTTTTCATACTCTCCTTCCTTCCTCACTGTGGGATTCTGAGATTTTACTACTCTGAAACTTTGGGGTCCATTTACATGCTCAGCACAGAGCTCCAGCACCAGAAAATAGAAATTTACAGTATTTTGCAGAGTTGAGTTTGAATGCACCAAGTGCTGTAGCTCAAAACCAACCCAGGTGTGAAGGATTCTGTATTCTGCAGCTTTACTGCATTAACTTTATGACAGAAGAACTTGTTCCTCATGGCTTGCTCACCTTGCAGAGCCCTGTGGATCCTTTAGACTCACAAAAGGATGCATGAATGTTTGGGATTTATTATCACTAGTGAGCTCATGAGTCAATGGCATTTCAGTGAAACCCTCAGAGTATGTGAAAAAGAACAAACCAACAGCCAGAGGAAAAAGCTCTTTTTTAACAGCACAAGTTACTTTGACAGTGGAAGCAAAAATGGGATCTTAAAGCCATCTGTCAGGAAACCATCTCTGCTCCGTTTTAACACTTCCCACTCTTTTGTCTGCTTGAACACATCAACAGATGAAGCATTAATGACAAGAATCCCTTACTTGCCTTCCTCAGGGGCGACTGGCTTGCTCATGGCAGAGACAGAGAGCTACAGTTACAACAGAAAGTGCTGGCTCCTCTGTTCTCAGCTCTCTAGGTTTGCATGGACAATGAATTCTGATTTTCCTGCTACAGCAGGCCAGGTGGACACAAAGGAATCGATACATCAGAGCACTGAGCTAGGTGTAAAGTAACAGCAGATTTATTGCTGACTTGCTGCAGGACTTTAAGCATGTCCCTTAAATCTTCTTCAGTGCTTTAGGTACTTTAAAACTACTCCCCTTTTAATAAAAACTAAGTGCAATATTGCACTTATTTCAACAGATTGCCACTCATGGCTTGTTGCCACTCTCCAGGTAGGCAATACCACCCTGACCTACAGCCCTGCTCAGCAGCCAACTTCCATGTGTTTAGGATAAATGCAGTTTTCTGTAAGCCAATTAGTAATCAAAATTAGGCTTTTCTATCTCCTCAAACAGAAATTACATTGGCTTTCAACATTTTTTTATACATTAAGTTGAAGCAGTGGTGTGGGCAATAAAGCTTCTGCAGAATTAGTGGAAGATGTCCCTGCCTGGGGCTGTGTGGTTGGACCTGGATGATCCTTAAGGTCCTTTCTACCCAATCCAGTGTGTGATTGTATGAGCTATCCATTTGGCAGGAAGGTGAGGGGGATTGTTACACACTCTGGTGTGTTTTAAGTGTTTCAGCAAACTCCTGCACCAAGCTCTGTTACTTCTCCAGCTGCAGAACATCCCTTTACAGAGCCTCCACAATTTTCAAAAAATAAATCAGATTTGTTCTTATTTTACAGGTTTGAGGTGAAAATACATCAGCAGCAGTTTTCAAGGGCAATGCACCATCTCCAGAGGGGAAAGATACCCAAGACCTGCTTGACAACTCTGATCTGAGCAGGAATATCAACGTTAAGCAACAACTCTGCATGTTCCAATCTGCTTTCCAAGAGGCTTTGATTTTCCAAACCCTCCAGCAATTCCTTGCTGTGTACCCTCCCAGATGAATCCCACCTCTGCTCAGTGTAGGGCTGGATCTTTTGCACGGTGATGTCTGAGTCCAGGACCCCCAGCAGGACCCCAATCTGCCGGATGAACATCCCCTTCTGCCGCTCCGTCAGCTGGCTCACGTTCACATCCAGGATTATCTCCACCAGGTTATTTTTCCTAGGATCTAGACAGAATGTAGATTGTACAGATCTTTAGAGTTTCTATTTAGCAGCCTGGGCACAAGGCAGGTTTTTAGCTATATCTCCAGGATGTTTCTGATTTGAACACAGAACTACAGAGCAGCACTGTGGGAAGGGACACAAGGTAACAGAAGCAGTGAGAGTCAGCCCTCAAAAACCACAGGAAAACACAACCACATCCCCCAAAACTTTTGATGTTTACAGTTCTAAACTAGACTAGGTGACACATTTTAATCCCAGTGTGCTGTATCCAGAGGGCTGCAGGCAAATGTGGTACAGCACAAAACCCAGACTCACCAGGTTTGACCTCCACCGTGGTCCTTTCCACATCACTCTCTCCTTTGGCATCTGTTACTCTGAGGTGAAATGTGTAGGTCCCTTCTACCAGATTGGACAGGAGGAGGACAGGATGATGGTCTGAATTATTTAAGACTTCCTGGAAGGCAGAACAAAGTAAGTATGAGGAAACAAAGGATCAAAGTAGCACCATGTATTGTCATATTTCAGGATATGACAGAGTAACAGCCCAACAAGGAGCTCTGTATTTCCTCAGGAGCTGTCAACACTACTTTGCACTGATTTTTGTGGTCCTTTACAAAAGAAAGCTCACCCCAGCTGCAGGGCTCCCCTCATCCCGGGTCCACAAGTAGCTGACAATCCCTTTATCATCAGAGGACTTGGATCCATCCAGCTCTGCCGTGTTTGTGGGCAAGGTGATGACAACATTACCAGCAATCTTTGCAATGGGCGGCTTGTTTATCTCTAAATAAACAGAGAGAAAACACTTGGAGAAAGATCTTGTAATGCCTAATCAAAAATTAATCCAGTGTACTCCAGAAATCCCAGTCTAACCCTAGGGAAGAGAAGGGAAATACTGCAGGATTAAATTGAAAATACCATTCCTCCAGAATAGGGCAAATCTCAAGGCCACTTCAGTGCTCTCCACATTGTCTCCCTCCATTCCTTACTTTTGTTGTGTCTCTGAACACAGGTTTTGCTGGACTCAGAGATAACCAGTGACTGAGCAGCTCTTGTGGCTGGATGTACCTTCCTTGACGATGACGTTGACGGAGCTTTGGCTCTGCAGGTTCCTCTCATCTTTCACTGTCAGAGTGAACTCATATGTCCCAACCTGGAGGCCTGTGACAGTGGCAATGCTGCTGTTGGCATTCTCCAGCTTCACACCATCTGGACCCCTAACCAAGACACAAAGGGTTTGGTTAGTTTTGGACCTTTTTCAGGGGTTTTGAGAAGTTTAAACTTTGCACAGAGCACTGGAGGCAGCCTCGCTCCAAACAGGAGCCTGGGAATAATAATCCATTATAAAAATCAAAATTGTGTTCTCCAGTTACAGCAAGATAAGCTAAACAATAAGTGCAGGATCCAGAACAAAAAGCATAATTTCTGGCAGGTTAATGTTTTGGTTAATTTTAAACCAGAGGAACACTGATAACAGCACTAAAGTGATGTTTACAAATAGTTGTACTTTCAGCAACTTGGCTTGTGAACTGCACAATGAACCAATTTTGAAAAAAAAAAGGTGCAAAGCAAGAACAGTCCTTCATTTCTAGGGCTTTGCACAGACATTGCATTAGCAAACAGAAAAAGCTACTGCAAGTTGCTCATAGGCTTTTTCCTGAATTCCCTAAAGCATTTCAGGGAATTTAGAGTTGAAGAGAACTCTGCCTCCTTTAAACCAACTGCAAAAGCATTGAGTTAGGAGGCCCTGCTGTTGTTGATTACAAGGGTCAGGCTCTCCATGAGACCCAAGCTGTGCATGGAAACACAGCTGAGCCACACCATGCTCAGGCCTAGAGATGAAGGCAAAGCTTTTCTCATGCTCAAAGAAAACTCCACTTCTTTTCAATCAAACATAAATCCTTGTCTTATTCAGGTAAAACTTGGCAGGCCCCACGTGACCATGACTGAACACAAGGGAAGTGTGAGAGTGTTTTAAATGAAAGATTTGCATACACAAGAACATGGAAGGTGATACACACCGAGTTTTTTCCCAAAGATAGAAGACAATCTTCTGGTCATCCGAGCTCTTGCTGCCATCTAGAGTGGTGCTGTCCACAGGAAGAGTCAATTCTTTATCTGGACCAGCATCTGCCTTTGGGGGCTTGTTGTTCTCTGGAAAAGAATGCAGGGTTTCTCAAACACACACCATAAAGATGAAGCTTAAAACACCACCAATAAGATTTTCTGCATGATCCCCAGTACACCCCTTGCCCACTACCTTGTACTCAGATTAAAACTAGGAATTCTGATTTTTGCTCTCATTCTCTCAGTACTGCTCCACTTTTCCTGGCCCTGTCCCAGGACCCAGCACTGTGGGCAGACACAGCTCTTTGCAAATACAATCCTGCCTTTAATGTAGGAAAATATCAATTAGGTTACACTGTGCAAAATAAGAGAATGGCCCACAATGGCAATATTCCTACAAG
The DNA here is from genome assembly GCF_047830755.1 of Zonotrichia albicollis. Lineage (NCBI taxonomy): Eukaryota > Metazoa > Chordata > Aves > Passeriformes > Passerellidae > Zonotrichia > Zonotrichia albicollis. Next base: position 9,478,593 of record NC_133838.1, on the reverse strand, counting down.
CTTTCTTTTGCTCATTTATCAGCAATATACCATCCCAGAATGTTCCTAAATCAGATCAGCTTTTCTGCAAGTCACCATAGGAGGTTGCTGACAGATTGCAGCTCACCTCCAACCCCTGGAAGAGAAGCAGCAAGAGCAGGTAAAGGCAGCTTACCTGGCTGGACTATCACAGTGACCTCTGCAGTGGACTGGTGGCCAGCAGAATCAGTCACTATGAGCTGGTAGGTGTAATCACCTTCCTGCATTGCAGAGAGCTGCAAGACTGGTGTCCTAACACCCTGAGAGAAAAGATTTTCATGGATTAAAAACAATCCTCATGCAGATGAGGGTGGACCCAGAAGACTCTGATTCTAAAGTAACCATTACCAGCACATTCCAGGGGGTTGTCACCAACTCCTGCTGTGGGAGCAGGAGTCTGTGCCACTTCAGCAAAGCACTTGCAGCTAAATTTATGCACACTACAAGGACACTGTTGTGGGACATAATAAGAGCAATGCCATACAAGCAGACCTTTAGGGATTCTGTAGTTCCCAACTCCAGCAAAATCTCTGGGGAGCCATGTGCAAATCCCACATATTGTGAACATGATTCATGGACTTTCTTATTTTACAAATTTGACAGTAATAATCTTCAAAAGAAAAATCATGAGACAGAAACAAGTTCCAACATTTATTTTTTAGGAGGGTCTGGTCAGTATCAGCAAAGTTAGAGTCCAAGATTCAGCTCAAAAGTTCCCACCTCTCTGGTGGATTTAAAACTGCATTGCCCAAGAAAGGAACAGGATGCCAGTGGTGATGCTGGTGCACCAGCTCAGCCACTAAACCACCACCAGCTTCACTTTAAGCACATACTTATATCACATATTTGCTCTGTAGGATTCTAAAAGACTGAATTTCCTAACAGTCAATTCAAACTGGTTTGTTTATAGATAAAATCCCAGCTAGTGAGCAACCCAGGTGGAACACAGGAGACACTGACCTGCATCTCCATCACCTTCCCTTTGCTGTTGGGGCTCAGCAGCCACTCGTAGCTGACGATGCTGTGGTCGTCCGTGCTCTGGTTGCCATAGAGAGTGATGGAGTTCTGGGGCAGGGTGATCACCTGGTTTGGGCCAGCATTGGCCACTGGAGGATAATCCACTGCCTTCTTCACAGTCAGGTTGGCAGTGGTGGAGTTGCTGGCACCATCTGAGTCCACAACTGTTAGACTGAAGAGGGAAATAAGAAGTGATGGTGACCAGAGCTGAATGGTGACAGCCTTTTCTGAATAGAAACTTCCCCCAAATGTCCAATTATCAGCCTCCAAGTGATGCAAGGAATTCAACAGTCACATCCATCTCTCACTTGAAATCTAACAACCATTTCCAAGGTGAAACACAGAAGTGCATTACTAACCCACAAGTGGAATGACACAGCACATCTCCTCAGGTAGGCTGGTACCACAAACACAACTGCTTTCTGCTAAATCTAGATCTGAGCATGGATCTGATTAGTTCATGCCAACCGCCTAACAAGAAAGCAGTGTTCATTAAGAGGTATTCCAGGTTGTTTTACTTTAAATAGATCTGCTAATGCAGTGATGGACATCACACCAAAACACAGGACAAATACAGAATTAAAATCAGCTCCCACCTATTGCCAAGGTTGTGCACCAACCCATTAGAACTCATTCACTTATCTGACACAAACACATTGCATTTAAAAACTGGATTTCAAGACTGCATTTCTTCCTAAGCCTTTACCCAAAGAATTTAGATTTGACATTTCAAGGGACATTTTGTAGCACTGACAGACCAGCCATCATCTTAACCAGGGCTACAAGTCAAGAATAAGAAGTAGCTGGACAGCTTATCTCTCCTGAAGTGCAAAGCTACAAAACTACTTGAAAGTGTAGGAGTGGAGAAAAGGAACATCACAAAACGGATGTTGGAATGGAAAAAATCCATGTTTTGTGTTGGGTTTTTCTAAACCAAATTAACACTTCAGGAATCTCATATATTTCACTCTTAAGGGATGAGAACGGATGGACTCTGCCAGGTGTGACCTACCTGAAAGTGTAATTCCCAGGTACCAGGTTGGTCAGTGTCAGTATGGGAGTGTCACTGGAAACCTTCTCCTCCCTCAGGGGACCCTTCAGCTCTTCCCAGTGGTAGCTGATAATTTTATCATCATCAGTGCTTTCTGTTTCAGTAATGGAGGAAAACACACACACACAAGGAGTTGGAAAATGCTGCTTCACAGATTCCAATGGTCAGTCCCCACTTCTGCCCTGGGTTTAGTGGGCAAAGGTATTTTTGGTTGAAGCCCAGACTCTCTGTTATGCTCAGATACCCAAACTGTAACAAATCAATGCTAGATGGGGCTAAGACAACCTGAATTTGTATAAAGGAACTCCTGAAAAGCTGTAGTGCAGGCCAGGATCCCTAAAGGTGGCGTGTCACTAACTTACACATTTGAAGTTTAGCCAAGAGCCCAGTAATTTTGATTGACAGTAATTATTTTTTGATTCTGAGCAGCAACCTCCAGATCTTTTCCTTTTTTAGGAGATTGGCTCAGGCCAGTGCCCTTCAAAAGGAACATGGAGAGGTGCTGCTCTGTGTGTTCTGCTCTCCTGGCCAGAGAGGCTAATTCTTTTCAGTGTCACTGTTTCTCTTAAACTTTATGCAACAGGCCAGCCCAGGAGCAAACACAAAGCCCCCTGCTGGATGCTGCACTAAAACCTGCAGGTACTCACTGCTGCCATCGATGAGAGTGGAAATGGTCGGCAGGGAGATTTCCTGGAACGGTGGGGACACGATGGCAACAGGAGGCTGATTCACCCGGGGCTCTGCAACAACAACCCAGCTGTTACCATCTCACCACAGGCAGAAAATCCTGGCCAAAAAACTGCAAAACTATCAGCAACAGTGATTTGTGCTTCCAGCATGTTCTACACCAGCTTGGGGAATCAATGTTACCAAAAAGGGGGTGCAAACAGTGTGGGGGTGAACAGCCAGCACATCAGTGCTCTGGGAAGGCTGCACTGCATCAGGTCAAGCACCTACAGCTTCTTGCCACAGTGTGGCTGCTGCTCTGAAAAGTGAAGGATTTTGGTGCAGGCTGCCAGCTGCAAAGTCACTGCTTATAAGGAAATGAGCAGCCACAGCACCCAGAAGAGCAGCCACACACTCTTGCTAATTTAGGGAGTGCAAGAGGATTCTTTACCCACAAAGCTTGTACAAGAAGTCTTGCTGAAGACTGCAAAATGAAGGGGTTTTATTGACACCTGTGTTGTCTCTTTACACAGGCCACATAAAAAGTGAGGCAGCACAAAATGCTGCATCTCCACCAGCTCATCAGCAAACCAAGCCTTACAATAGGGAATGAGATTTGACTTAACCTGCCTGTGGTTGGGAATGATATTCCTTATGGACAGAAAAGAAAGGAACCTCCAAAGGAGTTTCAAAGCTCTGGCTTCTCTTCAGTTTTTACTCCTGCTGCTTGAAGCTTTTTGTCAGACTGCAGCTAGTTTTTATGGAAGCAGTGGCCTTTCAGGGTGAGGTGTTTGCTGAGCACTTCCCTATCAGGATTAGAGCTCTTTTATCAAAGTGGTTGGCTTGATACAGTAGAGCAAAAATAGCAGTGTGTTAGCAATAGCTTCCAATCTCAGGAAATTATTTAATATATGCACATATATATATATATATACACACATATATATACACACACACATATATATATATACACACACATATATATATGTATATATTAAATGATGTATATATTACATGCTGCAAGTTCACAGCACAATGAACTATCCCCACACCAAACCAAACAATCTAACCCATGGTACAGCTGCCTTGGCTTGTCAGAGATGGGTGAAATCAAGGAAAATCCAACCCCAGCACTCACTTGGATTCACTGTTACATTCACATATCCCTCTCCATGAGCGTTCTCCCCATCCACAACGACTTTGAACTCGTACAGGCCAACAGTAAGCTGGAAACAAACACAAAGGATTATTTACCTACAGGTTGGTGGCACCTTGTCAGGACCTATTGGAAGGTCAAGTTCCTGTGCTTTGGCACAGGAGCACCCAGGCAATTGTGCTTCAGCCTCTGCATACACAGCAAAGGAGGGTTTCCAGGCCAAAATGGCATTACAGGTATTTTAGTTTACAATGGTTATGCAGAAATCAAAGACTTGTATTTCTCTCTGCCACAGGATTGTCAGTCAAGCTTTATTTTAAAGCAACAAAAGGCTAACAGGAGAGATAACAGAGATTAGTTCAGGTTGTCTGGCCACAGGAATCTGAGCTAGCAGATTGCATTTGAGGTGTAAAAAGCTGCATGCAAGAAGAAAATCTCTTATTGTGTGTTTTTATAAATGCAAATACTTCTTCTTTTCCTTCCAGGTGACATGAGCCAGGCAGTCACCTCTTCACCATCCACTATTGAGCCAAAATAAGAGGATGAGGGACCAGATGCTGGATAACAATCTTGACACCCAAAAGGCTGAAACCCTGACAGCGACCTGCACACTCCTTTCCAAAGGTTTAGCTCTGCATGATATCCTTACTACAGCCTGTAGATTTTTTTTCTGAGTGCAGTAGGATCCAGGCTGCTCAAAGGAATGTCTCAAACACAGAACTGTATATTCACAGTACTTAGAACCATTTCCTTGTTAAGAATCCCCATGTACAAGACCTGGCAACCCTTTCCCTGTCAGAGCTTGTCTAAGAGCAGCAGCCAGGACATGCCATGAGATATTGCAGGGCTCTGGTTAATGGGAGCAGCAAGACCCTCTTCCAGTGGGCAGTACAAGGCTCAGACTATCACACTGCTCCAGGAATATTCCCTCCCCTTGTTACTGTTAAATTGTGCCATTTGTGTGCCTTGTCACACTGCTTGTAGGCAGCTTGTACCTCCTGAAATCAATTTCTTCCTTCCCTCGTGCCAGATCAATCTCCTTTCTCTAAGAGCCTCAGAAGAGGGCTTGCAGCCCAGTGTTGGCTGCCTGCCCATCATGCAATTTCCTATTCATCCTGAAATCCCACACAGGTCTTTCCTGGCTGCTGAGGTTCCCATCTTCTTCATCCTGAAATCCCACACAAGTCTTTCCTGGCTGCTGGGATCCCCATCTTCTTCATCCTGAAATCCCACACAGGTCTCTCCTGGCTGCTGGGATCCCCATCCTCTCCACTTGGCATTTAACAAACAGGATATGAAGTAGCCAAAGCTTTACCTTAGACAGCTTCAGGGTCTGGGAGTGTTTCTCTGCCATTACTCCACTGTAGTCTTTTGGATGAGTAATCAGCTCCCACTCATAGGAATATGTGGTTCCTAAAACAAAAAGAAAAGGTCCAGATGTTTGTTTTCAAAGCCTGTCTTTCTGCCATGCTAAAGAACTGCAAAGGTATTAAACATTTACAAGGCTCATTCTGCTGCACTGTGGAGAAATGAGACAGCTTGGGCTGTGGCTTTTTGGGAATATACCCAGGAAAAGAGACAATCTGTGCTTCTAAACTCATTTACTCTGGAATCAAAACCCATCTTTCAGCCTCCAAGGCAATAAAGAGCTTTGGAACAATCACAGCTCCAGGATAATAAGAGAGAAAAGCCTTATCACATCCTCAGATCCTGCAGACAGAGGAATGCCAATTTTTGAACAGGAATGAATCAATCCCTGCTGCCCACAACATGGAACACACCTGCCTCTACAGCTCCCACTGCCACACTGGACAGAGTTAGGAGAAGAATTTTAAAAATATCTGCCAACAATTTGCATGATGAAATGAGGAGTGTATATTTGCCTCAGCAGGCAAATACCCCAATTCAGATTTTGATCACTTGCTAATACAGCTCAGTTCCTATCACCAAATATAAAGAATAGATGCTAAAAGTCCAATTTTTTGTCACACACCATCCTGTGAATGTGCCATCTCTCCCCACAATCTCCCAAATCCACTGGTTTTACAGCACTTTCCATATTTTTGTGCCTCACTGTTTTCTCTGAGAGGCAGCACAAGGCAATAGCTGAGTATGAAAAATTTCCACAGGAAAGTGCTCTCTGACAAAAGACATTTTCAAGACTGCCCTTATTACATGCCACACATAATGACTGTTTGCCTTTCCACATCCCCAGCCCTTAGCAGAATTCCCAGGGCAGCTTTACCAGGTGGTGGTTCAGGAAGCACAAATGCATTCAGCTGAACTTCATTCTTTGGCAGGGTCACTTTAACGCTGTCTCCAGCAGAAACCACCAGCTCCTTCATAGCTGAAAAGGACAAACACAGAATTGGAGAGGAACAGGGGGCAAAAAAACCACCTTGGTTTCATTTGATGGAATAAACCCCAGCTACAAATGATATATTTTGTAAATATCCTGCTCTCATTTCAGGTTTTGCTCTCCTTGTCAATGTAAAAGCTCTAATGGGGGTTTACAATTTTTAGACAAGCACAAAATGACTCAGTCTCCTCCTTCTTTGTGCTGAAACCTCCTCACCCAGGTCCAGCAGGATGGGAAGGGTTTTATTTGACAGCTTTTTGGCAGAGAACTCAGCTGCAGGCTCATGGCACAGCAAGACAAACACTGCTACTTCCAAACTGCAATTCCTGAGCTTCACAAATATATAAAGAATCCACAGAATTTCGTTTTTGAAAAATTGCTTGAGGGCTAAGAGATTTTTTTTTAACTTGCATAGCTGCCACACTGGGTATGGAAGCTCAAGATACAAACTTGGTCCTTTTATTTGTATTTTCTTTTCCACTCCCACTCAAGAATTTTCTTGCCATTCCATTTCAAATAAACTGACAGCTTCCTTTTAAAAACTACAGGGTAACCTTGAAAACTATAGCCAGGGACATATTTTTTCTGCTTTTTATTAGAATTAAGATAACCAGAAAGTTCAACACATTTCTTAAAAACACCTCTTGGCCTCCTCATCTCTCTCTTCCCTTCCCATTTGCTTTATATTTGTCTTTTTATTATTGGACCTGGGAATTATGCATAGAAAATATTAATTCTTTAGTTTGACCCTGTCAAAGACAATGTTTCAGAGGTATGCACAAAAAAATTCAAATTTAAAAAATGGGGAAAAAAGGACCTTAGACATTCTGCTATTTTCCCACTTTCATTATCTATTATTTATCTATCTTCCAATTTTAATAGCTAGTGGAATTAACCATCTTTTTTTTTTCCTCTCAAATACTCCATCAATCTTTCCCCTCTCAAATACTCATCAATCTTTCACCTTCAGAGAGTTCCAAGGCAAAAAGCAATCAGATCTCATTAGGAAATAATAAAAACAAAAAACAGACAAACGGATTAAAAACCTTGGAAAAACTACTCTTTAAATCATCATTGGTTAGCAAAGCTAGGAGGCCTTGGCTATGTTAGTCTTCCTACACAAACCAATGAAGTTGTTTAAAGCATATTTTCCAGTTTTAGGTGGGGTAAGCCCTTAAAAAATAATAAAAATAAATTAACTTGTCAGCACAAGCAGCCAATGAGCTTCCTGCCAAAACCTTCTAAGGATGCAGTGCTTGCCTTACACTTTCCATTTGTTCCCTTGTAAGGGAAAGGCACCCTAAATTCAAAAGAAATTCAGCAGTGAATGTTTCAGGCAGTGGCTGAAGTGAATTCTGAGACAGCACACGAGCAGTACACGCCATTCCCTGGGCATGGCCACCCCTCCAGGGAGAGCTGCCAGCCTGCCTGAGGGAACAGAGCTGCCAAAGGGCATCTTGGCCCTCGTGCACTTCCAACAGTCTCTTTTAGGAAATAGCAGTGTGAACAGAAACATCAGCATCTGCAGAGCCAGCAGGGCTAACAGCCAAGCACACTGCTCTCCACGGCTGAACTGTGCAGTGACACCTCAGGGACAGGAAAGAATCACTCCCACCCTTTTTTGAGCACACATTAAGGTTTCTGCTCGATTTGATGGATAGCACTGGGCCAAGGCTACTGGAAAAACACTTCCCAGGACTCTGCCCTGCATCACATCTCAGCCTTCACTTTGGGAACTGAGATATCCTCATTAATTCCCAGCTGTCCTCACATGCAATGGTCACATGCAGATTTATGATGCTCAAGTCCCATTCCAGACCCTAAGGAATTACTGGGATCCAACAGCACATGTGCTGACACAGATGCCTCAGTACTTTCTCCAAGGTACCAAAACTATCTATATATTTTAATATATTTTTATACATATTTTAATATATATTATACATATGCAATATAATCTAGATCTATATATAATATATATAGATATATATAGACATAGAGATATAGATTTATAGATGGATAGATACACATACATATATAGATATATAGATAATTTTATATTTTTATACATATTTTATATATGTTATATATGTTATACTTTATATACCTATATATGTGTATATGTCTATATTATATATAGACATATATACACATATATATATGTGTATATATATATGTGTGTATATATATGTGTGTGTGTATACATATCTATATATATAATATAGATATTTATATATAATTATACAAGATATATAGATATTTATATATAATTATACATATGTTTATAAATATTATATATAATATAATCTATCTATATCTATATATAATATACACCTGTACATATATATACATATATAGATATATATATATATATTTATATATATATATATATTTATACATGTATTTATAAATATTATATATAATTATCTATATCTTTATATTTGTATATGTAAAAGATAGATAGATAGATAGATAATTATGGTACCTTGATACCATATATTTACAGATATATTTATAATATATCCATATATTTTAATCTATCTAAATTTATCTATTATATATATATATATATATATATATATATATAAATAAGATAGATATGAAGATGAAGATGAAGATGAAGATAAAGATAAAGATAAAGATATAGAGATAGAGATATAGATAATTATGGTACCTTGACACCACATATTTACATATATATGTATAATAATATTTATTATTATTAGTAGTAGTAACAATAATAATTATTATTATATTTATTTATAATATATCTATATATATTTTTCCACACTGCTGTGGCTGGAAAAAGCCTGAGCAGGTGCCATTTGCTGGAGCCCCCCAAGTCCTCACCTGGCGTGGTGGCAGCAGTGCTGGGGGCAGCAGCAGTGCTGCTCTGGGCTGTGCTTACACTGCCATTTGTGGGCACTCCACTGGGCACAGAAGTGTCTGCCTGTGCCTTTGCTGTGCTTTTCACTGGCACGGGGCTGGCTGTGGGCAGCTGAGCGTGGGCATCACCAGGCTGCCCAGGCTGCTCCGTCTTCCCTGGAGCTGTCAAGTCCAGAGCCACAGGGCTGGAGAACGTAGCCAGCACTGAGGATTCTGGTGCAGATGTTCCTGTGTGCACCTGGAAAGGAAGAAGTTGTCTGAGTTTGAACACTGAATGGCACTTTTAAGTTGCCTTTCTCCTCCTCCACAGTGAGGGAGGCTGGAAAATCCCTGGTTTGTTTTTAGAAGCAGGAATTTTTACAGCTTTCCCTTCCCTTTCCTGAAGTTTCTCCATGTTCTTCCTCCACAGCAGACATTTCTACCCCAGCTGAACACCAGTTAACACCAGATTTAGCTACAGCATTTAAGTACCAAGGCTGTTGATGTGACAAATATAAGAGAAGATCCGGATTCAAACTTGCAATGAGTGGAGATAAAAGAACAGAAAGGTGGGATAAGACAGAGCCTGAAGACAGGGACCACAAACTGGGGTTCATTCACTCTGGCTGTGATTTCCTGAATCCATGCAGTTGGCCAACATGAAGCAGAAGGATTGCAGCGGCATTTTTATGTAATAACTGAATTGTTATAGCAAGAGGAAATTTATTTTGGAATCACTCCCCAAAGCAAGGTGAGCTGACACACAGAGCTCCCTGCATGCCTGCCCCAGGAGCTGCTGCTGGGCAGGGAGAGGAGCTGGAGGGCACAAACTCTGCTCACATCCACACAGGATGAGCCACTTGATTGAAAATAATCAGAGTGGCAGGAACAATTTCCTTTCTTTCATCAGAAAATTCCTTTTACCTAGCCCCATCCCAGTTCCCAGCCTGCCAGGCCATACTCCTGACAATTTACCCTCCACCATGTGAAGTCCGTGTGTGTAGCACTTTTTGTTTTAGCTAACTCTATCTTGAGAACATCTGCTAAATATTTAAAATGGAGCAATTTACCATCTTTGCCTCAGAAATTGCTTTGGAGCTGGATTTCCCACCACTACTGCTCATTAGAGGAGTGATTAAAAGCTCATATTGGAGGAAATATACTCAATATACTTTTAGACCATGCTGTTGGCATTCAGTCCAGGAAACAGAACTGGGAAAACACTCCAGATCATGGTGGGCAACATCCTTGTCAGGAAATGGGCTGGGCTTTAGAAAACACTAAATGTTGGTTGTGAAAATAAAGCTGTGCTGCCCACACTGAACACCCAGCCAAGCCAGGAGCAGCAGGGAAGGCACTCAGGGCTTCTCTGCAAGGTTTTTGTTTCAGCCTTGGGCAAATCATTTCCTCTCACCATATCTCAGCTCCCTTTGCTCACAGAATGTAAATCAATTGTTTGATTAACATCTGAGCTGTATGTACCAAGGAATCAGACACAATTTGTTGGTGTTACAGACATGAGCTGTCTTCCTTTATTTGGCTACTTGCTAATGGGCTCACTTAAACAGAAGTATGGATTCTTTGGAATCCATGCAGGGAAAATCTGGCATGCTGCTCTTCCTCAGTGGCCTCAGGACAGCTGGATGCCCCAAGCTGTATCATCTTCCACCCTCTGACAACTGCAAAGGGTACTCACTCCCTTCCCTCAAGATAAAGTTTGAAATGCTGGCAGGAGAAAGAGGGAACAGCCAGGCAGGCACCCAAGTGGGACAGGAAAGGCACAGGAGCAGAATGTTCCCATGACTTCCTACCATTATGGGAAACAACTTTTTGCTTCTCAAGAATCAACCCAGAAGGGTCACAAGAACAAGAGCCACAAAAAAACAAACAGGAGATCCACATTCACCTGCTGGCCACAGCAGAGTCCCCACTTTGCCTGGCAATATTTTCAGGGAGCTGAATGCTTTCTTGACTCACTTTTAATTCCCAAGAAAACCCCCACTTTAGAGTTAAGAGAGATCCTCTTCCTTCCAAAAATCTTCAGGATGAATTGACAGCCAAATGTCTGTGGAGAGCTGGAATTAGATAAGCTTTGCCTGGGGCAACACAACAGTCAAAAATGCCTCTAATGCTTGCAAGCCGAGACATTTCTTATCTTTTCTCCATAACTCTGAATTCTTTAAAGCAAAGAACAGATTATTTCATTCTTGGGGATAAATGACAAGGAGACTAGAAGTTTGCCAGCTGTCCTATCTTATTAGCTTAGAAAATAGAGAGGAGTGACACATTGGCCTGAGTCAACACAGGAGCCTCAGACAATTTTGATTCCACCCCTAAATGCCTTTGGCCTGAGACAAATAACCCAGTCTGGGAGTCCCATGTCTGGGAGAGGGACTAGAACAGCCCTGTGCCTCAGAATCCACACTGAGCCCAAGTTACTTGAGAGAAAAATACCCCTGTCCTGGAAATTACTTCTATTTTTTAATTTAAATAGGCCTGGTCTGAACTCACAAAATGGGCTCTTGTCAGCTTAGATGGTTTCCTTGCTGTCTGCAGTAAGTGCCACATCTGTGAAGTCTTTTAAGGCACTAAAATGTAGGTAATGTCACAAACCATTACAGAGTTAGTGCTGGTGGTAAAGGGAGACATTTCCTTGTTCCTTGTGGATGAAAAGCTTGCAGCAAGTGTGACAGCAAGAGCCAAACAGTGGGTTTGATGTGAGGGCAGGAATGAGCTCTCAGTGTTGCAACACTCCTGCTCCAGCCTTTCCCATCTGTCTGCAGAGCTGCTGCAGTGCTGCAGCATCCCTGCTCCTCAGCAGGGCTACAGTTAAATACTTCTCCTGACTGGCTGTTAAATGTGTGGCTATATTTTAAAATTGACAAGGAATTTACAATGAGACGGAAAAAACCCTGTCACTCACTTTAATGAAAAAGTACCAATCTCCCTCAGTTAAGGGCTGATGAGCAGGATGCACTGTGGTTTATCCTGGTTCCATTGCATGGATACAGTAAAAACAGAAATTAATGCTCAGTGCATATTAGCAAATGCCATTGCAGATGGCTGTGGAGCCATCAGAACTGCAAGAGGAAAATTAAAACCCACAGAGGCAATGTTTTCCCAAAACTATAATTTTCCTTCTCTCAGAGGCTGCAAAAGCAAAAATATTTACCTTCCATACATCCAATGCTCAGCAGCAGAGAAAAAGCACTTTGATTTCAAATCTCCTTTCATACCTCAGGTGTTTGATGCTCTCAGGTGTGACAGCCAGAACTGTCCCCATCTTCCAACCCCTCCTCAATAACAGCAGGAAACACCCAGCCATGTGCTCCATGGATTGGGCCAAAAGTAGCCCAGAAATTCTATTGATTTCAGCATGGGTGTAACTTTATTTTGGTCCCAGCTTGGAATACCTCCCTCCTGGAAGGTCTGGCCATGTCCCAGGAACACAGCCCCCAATGTTTTATCCTTGGCTCACATTAAACTGCTCTTGGATTTGAAGTGCAAGGACAGCTGCAGAGCTGGCTTTGCATTTTGCAGGTAAAGTTGGATGGTTCAATAATCCTGGAGTTAGCCCAGGTGGATATTTTAATTCTTCCCTCTCCTCAAAAACTCCATCCTAAACCTCAAAAATGCAAATACCAGGAATTCCATCATGTCACTATATTTTTGTAGAATGTTTTTAATTTTTATTTTTAAGAATTTGCATTTTGTTAAGAGCCATGGACTTTCTTATTAGCAAAATTCATCAAGGAAAATAAAAACCTTTCCCCAGCAAAATTGGAAAGGTTAATGTCAATGTGCATCCAACAGTGCACATTAATGACAATGGGAGCAATTCCTAAAGAAGGGAAATCCTGCATGCTCAGCAACATTTAGAAGCTGATTAATCAGTGTAATTTAATATTTGCAACCAGTTTACCAGACACACACTGGACAGTAATAGCAGGATAACCCGGAAAGCAAAACTGCAAAAAGAACAAGCAGGGAGATGTAAAAGCTGTTCCCCAAGAGCAAGAGAAAACATTTCAAAGTGGCTGCAAAGACTTCTCCTCACATGTGTGACAGCTGAGAGAATGGGGTCACCATCTCAGCTCTACTCCGAGGAGAAGGAAAGAACAGGGAGGGTGGAAATGCTGCAGCATTGCAGGGGAGAGAGAAATCTGAGCTCAAGTCAGCCTCAGATGCTGGGGGAGGTCTGGAAAATCCCACATTTGTCAGGTTTTAGTGCCTGGTTTCACATGTCACCCTGGCTGCCCAGCAGTGTCCCTTGGCTGCTCGCCACATCCTGCTCAGGCACTCACAGCCCTACCTGCAACCAGCATTTGAAAAAGTCATTTCCACAACCAGAGGCACCAGTTTTGTCCAAAGGCAAATCCCTGAAACGTGGCAAAAGCTATTTCAGGAGCAGTTTAACAAAGTAGAATTATATTGCACCATCAGGAGTGCACAAGCATTTTTGAGATAAGGCTCCAAAAATCATTTGCAGATGTAAAAATACAAACATCACTTAACAATTCAAATGTGCCAAATTCTCTGTAACATCATGATGTACTGGCTTAACACTGCATGTATTTGGAGTAGAGACTAAACTGATTTCATTCACCCAGTGCCAAGGTAAGCTCTGGAGGATTTGAGAAACTGGAGCACTCCTCAAAAAAGAGAACATTTGGAATTAAGATGCCAACTCAAGCAAGGAGATTGACATTGCAGTACACTGTGAGCTCTATGCATGACTCTATAAAATAATGTATTTAACTGCCTTGATTCAGTATTTAAATGAAAACAGCTTTTTGAATTGTTTGGATTTGAACAGGTACTTTTACAAGTAACAGTTTTCAGCTCTCATATAATTCCCACTGACATGTCACCTTTCCTTCTCATCTGGCAAGCACACTGTGTGATTATACAGAGGATAAGCATTATTAGAGACTCCATCCTGCCTCACCTTCCCACTTCAACACCGATTATCTTAGCTAAGAAAAAGGGGAAAAAACCCTACCCCAAAACCCAAATAAAAACCCAAACCACTGGCTGTGCCTCGTTGATAGGAGGCTGAAAATTGTTAACTTGAAAAGTTATCCCATCAGTTCCAAGTCAAAATCAACCTAAAGCCAGAATGAGTGGTGGGACAGCTGTCCCAGACTGCCCCACCCATCACTTACCTGGGGCAAGTCACCGTCAGCATCCTGTGACCTGTTCACATTATTGCTCTTAGCAAGGATTGGGCTTCTGGGGTTCAGTTCTCTTGCATTCTGCCCATTTCTCAGCAAGTCTTGCTTTTGTTTTTCTTTCTCAGGAGCAGCTCTGTCTGCCACTAGGTGCCTCAGGACCTGATCCTTCAAGTGTTCTGTTGCACTTTGGCTGCTTCTGGAGTTTTCTGCCAGATCCCTTCTCAGGAGCTGCACCCTGTCACCTGCCAACCTCCACTTCTGCAAGGATCTCCTCAGTCTTTTCTTCCTCTGGACAGGGATTTCCCAGTCCAACCACTTGGGACTCCAAGTCTTCCCATCACCTTCCACGTGGAAGCTTAACAAGTGCTCTGTGCTTTTTGATTTCTTTAAAAACACCAAAACAGAATCTGAAAAGCCAGTTTGGTTGGCCTGACACGTGCCAGGCATGGTGCAGTTCACCTGGATGCACATATTCTCCAAGAACCAAAAGGCATCACAGGTGGGGTGCTGGCAGCAAGTGGCCTGACAGGAGCTCAGAGTGTGGAACCCTTCCAGAAGCTGCAAATTTTGACCTGCCCACGATGTCAAACGGCCACCAAGCAGGATCTTCCCCAGCTCACATTTAGATCCGTTCCAGTTTGCATCTGGGAAAGAGGAGGGAAGTCAAACAGACAATTCTCAGTCCTTTAAAGCAGTGGATAAGAGATCTCATCATTATTTGGGACACAGGAAAGTAAATCTGACTTCTCAAATCTCTACCTGGCCTCACTATCCAGTACTTACACAAGATTTTAAGGAACAATTTGCTCCTCCTTCCTAAGCCACCACCATCCTTTCCAAGAGCAGAAGTGAAGACAGAAATGTTCCTGTTCCAGAAGAACCCATAATGCCCACACTGAGCAAGGTCACACAGCAAGTTCAGAGCCAGAAAATGAACCCCAAAATGCCAAGCACAGCTCTTTACCCAGTTATGGCCTTGCCTCTCTGCCCACAGTCTGCCCAGAAGGAAAACACTGCACACAGTGGCACTGGCCTGGTGCACAGCACAGAGGCATTTTTAACTCTTCCATGCTGATATTTGACATCAGTTGCTTATTCTGACTGAATTTGCTCCACTTGGGAAGTTGTTAACAGGTTCTAGAAAAGAGTTCTGCAAGGCAAAGCCTTGCCACCCACCCTGCCATAGTGTTTTTCATTAAAAACCCTCAAACATTTGACATAATTTCAGTTAAGATCAAGTCACTTCAGGTCTCAGCTCTGCAGTAAGGCAGCAACTGCTTTGCATATGGATTCTTTTTTTTCTTAGCATGAAAATTTTGAGTGCTTGCAGGGATCAATGGATTAAAGGCTTCCAAAATTCAGAGCTCTGCAGATTAAGGACTCCCTAAAAATAGCCTAATGACCTATGGGACTGTTCCACTGTGCTGTGTTCAGCATCCAAGCAATAATAGGTCATTGGAAGATTACAAACAGTGTTGCTAGATGGGAGTTGTGCAGCTGGAGAATATGCTCCAGATCTGGCTCTCTCCTCAAGAATGGAGTTCTTGAACACAACACAAATGGGAAATATTTTCCTCCATTAAAATAAAGTCTGAATTTAAATTACAATATTCTGATTGAGAATGAAGTTGAGTTTAGTGACCAAGTCATGGGGACAGAGCTCCCTGTGGGTGTCTGAACCCACCACTGTGCAGAAGGGAGAGAGCACTGGAAATGTGTAAAAGAAACTCTGCAAATGATCAACAGCAAGAGAAGAAGAGAAGTTGACACCAGGATCTTTAAAAACCTCAGCACCCTTGTCACACCTCATCAACACACAGCACTTCCTTGGAGAGAGGGCAGACAGGGAATCTGTGTGCCCAGGGCAGCTGCCACCTCAGCACACCTGAAATGCCAGGACTGGCACTGGCACAGTCACAGCAGGGAGAAATTCCTGGCACCAACCTGATGGGGCTGGAATTAGAGCAGAATATGGAATGTGTGTACACACCAAAGCCATGTGTATGCACACACACTCTCTCCAGACCTGGAGAAACAATAACAAATTAAAGAATTACACCATCCCTGTGAATTTCCACTCAGCTTTACGTTTTGCCTGTAAAATTGCCTTTCTGTTAAAGGTGAATCACTGTTGGTAATATATCCTGAGCATGAGGGAAATGTGCTGCTTCCCACATCCCTAAAATCCTTCCTCCTCCTCCTCCTCCATCACTGCTCATCCATCTCTCCTCATGTGTCAGGCCTGGCTCACACATACCACTCAAATGAAGGCTTGATATGGAAGCAGTGAAATTCAGCAGCAGTTTCTAGTACCAGGCTTGGAACTGGGGCACACACAGAATGGGGCACATTTAAAAGAAAAATGTTCCCAGGGAAGATATCCCTTGTGACAAATCACCACATAACACAGGTATTGTATTTATTTATCTCAAATGTAAAGCCTGGATCCCCAAAAATATCTCAGCATGTCAGAGCCATGACTTAGCCTGGATGACACAACACTGCCATGCTGAGAACATTCTGCTTCTCTTTTAACACACTGCTAAAACAAGATTTGAATAATATTTTGGCTACATTTCATTTTCAGAACTCTGTTAATGGCCACTTGGGACATATTTCTTTGAAATTAGCCACTATGTTCTTCTGAAGTGCTGTACATGGACAGCTTAAAACTCAGATAACTCTGAGGAATGACAGAAGTGAACAGACAACTCCCAGCACACCAGATGTGAATTTTCCACTGAGACATACTGATTTTCACTTTGCATTTTTAAATTCCATGGCCTTTGCTGGGCATCAAACATTCAGACAACTCTACATGCCCTGGGAGAAAACAAAATCTACACTTGCAGTCATTTGTGGAAAGCAGGAACATTCCTGAGGATGAATTCTCTCTAAGCTCAGCACCACACAAGTCACAAGACACCTGCACAGTGGGTGTGCTTAGTCACTTTTCCATCCTGTTTTTGTCACATCAGTGGAGAAAACTGCTCTTCCCTGGAACTCAGGAGTTCCTGTCCCAGGGATGCAGCTCCCAGCCTTGCTGAGCAGCAGGGGAATGGAACACACAGCCTCTATTAATAACTTCAGGTTTACAGACTTGCCCAGGCAGTTAATCCTGCCTGATAGCAGATTAATGATTAAAGACTTGACTCTGTGGACTTTTTAAACCTGCCACACAGTCACTCGGTCAGTTATGTCAACACAGCCCCCTTGTGTAACTCCACATGACCATGCTCATTTCTAGGCAGCCAGAACTCCGCCTCAGCTTCACAAACAAGCCCAAAATAACAAAAACTCTGCAATGGAAAAAATGTCCACACCAGGGTAGCTATGCCCATATAATTATATTTATTTCTGCACACGCAAAAGCTCTAATTTAATGGACTCTTCACTCATTTGGACTTGATGATCTCAGAGCTGCACTGTTCCAATCTTAACAATTCTGAATCCTGGCTTTAGCTCTTCCAAGCAGAGCAGCCCTTAAACACATCAACACTGTCTAGAACACCCTCTAGGAGCTCTAACTCTGAACTTCCAAGAAATTACTAAAGCCAGGAAATGCAGGCAGGAAGCTCAGCTGAAAAGGAAACACTCACCATTCAAAAACACAGCCCTCACCAGGAATACAAACATGTTTTTCCAGGGTCTGAATTAGCTGATTAAAATCACACAGCTCATTAGCTTAATCAAATCTGCCACTGGGAACTGTCCAGGAAGGTCCAGTAACACAACAGGGACGCTGCACATGCCCACATAACTGGGGAACAAAACAAACCAACCCCCTTCCCAAACCAAACATCACACAATCCATCAGAGGAAAACTTCCATCCAAGCCACTAACTTGGTTATTTACTTCAGCAGGAGGTTGGTTGCTCAAGTTTGAACAGGAAATAATGAAAAACAAACATACCCACTGCCTGTAGGCAAATAAAGACTTCTGACACACTGCTCTTGGGAAGAGCATTAAACATCTTAGGGCTAAAAAACATTCCTGCCTTTCCAGGTTGCTTTCCTTTAACTAAATTATTTTCCAGATTATCACTTGTCTCTTTTGTCAAAAATTAAGGTCAGAAAAAAGCTCTCTCTGAGGTACAAGCTACACTTTTGCCAGCTCATTTAGCAGCTGCTAAGGGTGGTGCTTTGTTTGGTTTGAAAAAAAACAACAATTGCTTTGGTTTCTCAGTTAAAAAAACAATTAAAAAGGAAGCCAATAAAAAACCAACCCTATAATGTCTACCAGTAAATCATTTCACTTTTCTCTCAGAGTATTTTACACAACTAAGAGGGATAAAGAGCATAAAAATCCTTATGCAGAGTCCCAGAGAGAACAGAAGAGTCACCTGCAGAGGAGCACGAGGCACACAGGCAAGTGCACAGGTAGAGCAGCTGCAGAATTCCCAGCTCCCTCACGGCTTTTCCCAGGCAGTATCGGGACAGGAACCGGGTGCTGATGCTGGGCTTGGCTTCCAACCTCTTCTCCATGGCCTTTGTGGGCAGCAGCAGGGTTCTAGAAACACGCAGGGTGTGAGACACAAAACATCCTGTGGCAATTGAAACGTTCCTGCACAGATCCAGCCAGAGTGCAAAGTGAACAGAGCCTTTGTGGAGGAAAAGGAATGTCTTATCAGCTGGGATTAGTCCAGCTGTTGCTAAGGAACTATCAATGCCTGATACCAAAATGAAATTTGTAGTGGCACAGCTCCCAGTGCTCAGTGCAGAGAGCCTTTCCCTTGTGGTTTTCTCCTCCAGACCCCATTTTTCACCTGCTATCACAATAGCTGTCCAGTGGTTTCCAAACAGGCATTTAGGAAATTCCAATTTCATGTATGCCTGAGGATTGGACACCCAGCAGCAGCACGAGGATGACACAGGCAGGGACAACCCCTGCACATCTGCCTGGAGATGTCACCACAGGCACGTCCGTGCTGGCTGGTGCCAGCCACAAACAGGGAAATGACAGCACAGCAACGCTGGGAAACTGGGAGCTAACACCCTGGTTTGCTTCTTGTTGTGCCCACAGGGCAGAGATCACCAAACTTCTCTGCCTTTCTAATACCAAAGGCTATTTAATAGCCTTATATGCTAATTGAATGCAAATTATCTCTAGGTGACACGGTAGGAGAACGTTAATTATTTCACAGGTAACAAATAGTATCTATTTTAGGGGAGCAATGAAAGCATCATTAGGCACTAAATAGGCCAGTTCTGAAGAATGCAAAGGGAATGTTGTGGCAGGGAATGCTGTGACAGGGAATGCTGTCACACAGGGAATGCTGTGACATGGAATTCTGTGACATGGAATGCTGTGACATGGAATGCTGTGACATGGAATGCTGTGACAGAGAATTCTGTGACAGGGAATGCTGTCACACAGGGAATGCTGTCACAGCCGGATCCAGCAGCGCTCCGCAAACACCCAGAGCTGGTTACACCTCGAGGAATTGCACTCAACCGTCCACAGCAGAGCAGGAACAGACACGGCAGGAAAACTTCACGGGGATAAGGATGTAAACACACGCCCGTTCAGCCAACAGGTCCTGGAGGGAACTTCCCGCCGCCCCAGCCCCGGTGCCCGCTCCTGCCCGGCCGGAGCCCCAGCACGGAGCCCCCGCGGCCGGGCCCGGGCCCCGCGGGAGGCGCAGCGCTCCGTGCCGCCGGCGCGTACGTACCAAGGGCGCATGGCGAGGCTCGGCGGCTCCTCAGCGGCTCCTCGGCGAGCTCAGGCGGGCACCGGGCGCCGGGCACGGCCGGGGCTCCAGCGCGGCGGGCCCGGGGGCACCGCGGCCTCCCGCCCCGCGGCCATGGCGGCGCACGTTCACCCGGAAGCTGAACCGTCGCCCGCCGGCACCACGGCTGGGTCCGGCCGTGGGGGCAGTGCCAGGGCTGTGGAGTCCCCGGCGCTCGCTCCGCCGCCGCTCCCGGTCGCACCGGGCGGGGCGGGCGCGGAGGCCGCGCAGCCACAGGTGATTTGCCCACAGTTCCGCGCGGAGGCGGCGGCTTCGGGCACCGCCCAACAAGGCCGCGCGCGGTTGGCCGGCGGCGCGGAGGCGGCGCGCGGATTGGCTGGGGGGGGGGAGGCGGGACCGGCGGCTCGCGCCCGCGGGCGGGACGCCGTGAGGGAAAGGGCCGGAGCCGTGAGGGAAGGAGCGGAAACTGTGAGGGACAGGGCAGAGGGAAAGGAGCGGAACCGTGAGGAAAAGGAGCGGAAACCGTGAGGGACAGGGCAGAGCGAAAGGAGCGGCGCCGTGAGGGAAGGAGCGGAAACCGTGCGGGAAAGGACTGGATCCCTGAGGGACGGGGCCGAGGGAAGGGGCCGGAGCCGTGAGGGACCGGGCCGAGGGAAGGCTGCCCGTGTTCCCCTCTAGTCCTTCAGCCCCGCTTCCCAGCCATGGCCTCGGACTCCGGGGACGGGCTCGCCACGCTGAAGCGGTGCCTCAGTGTGCTCAGAGACCCGAGGAACGACAGCGAGCAGTTCGCAGCGCTGCTCCTGGTAAGGAACGGCGGGATCGCCTCAGGAGGGGTTAAAGGGGAGGCCAAACAACCTGCTGGACACGGGAGTGCCCGGGGTATGTGGGGAGGGGGATTGGGAGCTCAGAGCAAAGCTGCTTCAGAGCTTTGGGGTTCCCTTCAGCAAAGCAAGAGAGCCTGGCCTTGACCTGGGTGTGTGGAGAGTCAGTCGGTGCTTGCCACACTCTTGAAACGCGGTAAATGTCTGGATTAGCACTTGGATCAAGTGCTAGCTCACTGGGTACTTTCCTGCACTAAATAAAGTTGGTTTGGTTTCTGATTTGCAGCAGTTCCATCCTGTACATGTACCAGTTCCTTTTGCTGTGCTCACTCTCACTCCTGTTTTGCCTTGTAGGTGACCAAAGCAGTCAGAGCCGGAGAGGTGGATGCCAAGACCCGCCGCCAGATCTTCGATGCGATTGGGTTCACATTCCCGACCCGCCTGCTGATCTCCCAGCAGCCCCCAGCCGACTGCCCCCCGCACACCTTCCGTGCCCTCGGCCTCACCCTGCTGGCCTGTTTCTGCACCGACCCACAGCTAGCTGGGCACTCCCAGATCCTGAACAAAATCCCGACCTTCAATGACATCCTGCTGTCCCCCTGTGACCCAGACTGCACATCCATGGTTGATGATGTGTACCAGTGCCTCAGTGCTATCCTGGCGACAGCCAGGGGCCCCAGGGCATTGGTGACCAAAGGGACAGTGTCTGCCCTGTGCCAGGCCTACCTGAATGGTGGTCATGGCTCTGAGCGTGCCCTCACACTGCTTGTGGGGCTGTTGGCCGTAGCAGAGGCCAAATGCTGGCAGAGAGATGCTCCACAGCTCCTGGCTGTGCTCTCCAAGCTCTCCAGTGACTTCCTCAAGGCTGAAGACATGACCAAATTTGAGCTGTGTGAGGTTCTGCCTCGCTTCATCCCCCTGTCACATCCTCTCACAGAGAACTCTCAGGGCTCTGAGTGTCTGTGCAGGCTTTACAAAGGGCTGGCTGACGTTTTGGGCAGCAGACTCAGCCAGTCCCAGCGGGACCCCGCTCTGAAGCTCGCAGCCAGCCTCGTGCAGGCCTGTGGGGCTGAGTGGATCCCAGCAGGGAGAGCTGGCAGCAAGTTCCTGGCCCTGCTGGTGAACTTGGCTTGTGTGGAGGTTCGCCTGACCCTGGAGGAGCCAGATCCCTTGGAGGTGGAGGGCAAGAAGGAAGTGGTGACAGCCTGCTATGTCCTTATGGAGATGGGGATCCAGGAGTGCCTGAGGGAGGAGAACCCTCTGCTAGAAAATGTGCAGAAAATGCAGCTGATGAGGATCATGGAGGAGGCATTTGGAGCTGTAATATTCTACTTGAGACAGGTAAGGCAGGGCTTCTAACAAAGAGCAGGTTGTGGGGGTGGCTCTGTGTGGAGCAAACTCTCCCTCTTGTCCCACTGTGATTTCCAGACCTGTGGTAGTTGATGGACAGTGGCAATAATGTGTCACTTTGCTTTCTTCATACAGGTTAAACAGGAGGAGCTGCAAGATCCTTTCATCTTCGCCTCTGTTCGAGTCCTTGGAGCCTGGATGGCAGAAGAGACATCCTCCCTGAAGCAGGAAATCTGTGAGCTCTTGCCTTTCCTTGTTGATTATGCCAGGAAGCTTTTCAAGGAGGGCAGCCCAGCTGAGAGTCCTCCCCAGGCAGAGCTGGTCAGCACTGAAGGCTCTGCCTTACCCCAGGATGCTCTGAGGTGAGCATTTTAAGCACACGTTTATTGCATTTTAATGCAAACCTGCTCAAATATTTTTTCTATTTTCATTCTCCCTGCAGTGCCACTTCCATGGGGCTTTCTCCCCCGAGATGGATGTAAATGCAGGGCTCAGACCCATTCTACCTCATGCTCCCAGTTTCTTTTCCCTTCCAGATTTCTGCTCCCTGGCTTTTGCCATTTGACAGCAGAGGACAAACCCCGGGACATTCTCATTGCTGAAGGGGCCCCAGCACTGCTGTGTGAGTACTTCCTGCAGCAGTGGGAGGTTCTGACCTCTGAGCCCACGGCCCCAGCACCTCTGACAAGCACAGAAATGAGTCTGCAGACCATGTGTGGGATTTTCCTTAACCTGGTGGTGACTGCTCCAGACCTGGTCAGGTAACAGAGCTGTGGGGGCTGATTCTGAGGTTGGCAGTGGGAAGAAAGGGTACCTTGTGCATCAAGCTTGAGGCTCTGTTAACCTGCCATGCTGAAAAGGAATGTTCCTTTTTCAACCCCATTTCCATTATATTTTTCGTGCTGTGTTTAACCTTGACATTCTCAGGTGCTTCTGGCTCTGCTCAGGAAATGTGTCAAAAAGAGTTGATTTTCTCTCTAGGCGTGACAAAACCTTTTCCTCCTTGATGGATGTGTTGCTGAAGTCTCTTCCACTTCTGCTGCCCCAGAAGCATCACCTGGTTCTGGCAGCAAACGTTGCCACTCTGGGCCTGATGATGGCCAGGATCCTGGCAGGGTCAGCAGGTAAAGGAAGTTCCCATTGGCAAAGCTGCATGGGCAGAGACCAGGAGCTGGGGCTGGGCATGCGGGCAGTGCCAGGGCTGGAGAAAGCAAATAGAAGGGAAACTGGTCCAGCTTGTCACTGGAAAAGTGATAAACCAAAAATGTCCAGGAGCAAGGAATGTGTGAAACAATCAGCATGGTGTGCTGGGATGAAGAGATTTCTAGGGCAGGAAGGTATTCTGCTCCAGAGGGCCCTTCTCTGAGTGAGCAAACTGCATTGTAACATTGATTTCCTTTTCTCCCAGCCCTCCAGGGAACTCAGCGTGCCAAGGAGTTTTTTGGAGCTGCCCTTCGCTTCCTGTCGCAGGCCCACGTGGCTCAGGCAGACCCCGGCAGTGACGGGCTGGCCCTGGCCGTGTCCCCCGCCTACGCCAGCGCCTGGGACGACATCGCTGAGCTCTGGTTCCTGGGCATGCAGGCCTGGGCTGGCTGCGTGCCACTGCTCCCCTGGCTGCCACACACCGCTCTGGGGGCACAATGGCTGCAGGGAATGGCACAGCTGCTGTCCCAGGTCACTCCAGCCTCCGTGGATTGTGAGCTGGTCACTGCGTTCCAGGCCGTGCTGGTGGCGCTGGCCAGAGCCAGCCAGCAGTGCAGGGATGTGATCCTGTCCCACCAGGGCACGGAGTGGGCCAATCTGTATGGAATGGCAGCTCTGGAACAGTGTCTGGCCGAGCAGGGAGGAGCCAGCAGCACTCTAGGTGAGAAATGAACCTGCACAAGGTCTGTTCAGCACTTCTGTCAGATGGACACAACAAAAACCAATTAAATGACCAAACTTTACAAAACTGGAGTGATGCAACAGCACCCAGCATGATCAGCACTGTCCACATTGGTGTGCAGAGCTGCTGCCCCTCAGAACATTTCACCTTGCCCTTGCTGCACCTGTTGTGAGGATTTCTCTGTAAAAACAGCCTGTTTTGTTATTAAAGATATTTTGTCAGTTTGTTTTTTAAATTCCTCAGTGCTGGGATTTCTGTCTGCCCAGGGCCCTGACAGGATGCTTGCTTCTCCTGTTAGTCACAGTTTTGGTCACAGTAAGCCCTGTAGGTTTTCACCTTATTTTCTCTGAGTCCTGCACATATTAGTAACTACACATAGAACCCTGAAAAAGGCAGGAATGGGAAAAGCTTTATTATTTACTGATAGCATTGGGAATAACTCCTTGTGACTTGAAGATGCTGTGCTGCCAGATGATCCCCCAGTTCATATCTTCCGCTGGTACCATCATCCTAAGTTCACACCTAGAAAACAGGCAAAGCAAGTAGTGCTGGGAAGGTTTTGCCCCATCAAACACTTGCACAAAGTACATCCATGGGATTTTCTATGCTCCCTCTCACTGCCAGGATGGGATGTACAGGGAGAGATCTCCACTCTTGCAAGGTGAAGGATTTGGTCTGCTCTGCTCCATTTAGGGTGTGGAAGCCAAAATGGGTGAGCTCCCCCTTGCTGATTCCGAGAAGATAAGAGACCACATGCACCGTGGAGTAAACCTCTTGTAGCACCGGCTTTCCAGCTTGGCCTTGCAGCTCCTGGGTCCCTCGTTGTCCCGAGGGTGTTTCCCAGGAGGAGCGGCCGCACAGGGTGGCTGCAGAGGCTGAGGCTGGTCCGAGCCGCGCTCCCTGCTCCCGCTTTTCCACCAGGTGTCAGCCGAGGAGTTCTCTGGGAGCTGCTGCCTCGCCGGGACCGCTCTGCTGCCAGCCCGAGGCGCTGATCAGAACTCATTGGAGGGGGCTGCGAATCGTCTGATCAAGGGAAAATCAAGCACAAAGCTGCCTCACAAGGAGGGCTGGCTCTGGGTGTATTCCTGCTTTACGCTGTGTTTTTGGCTCGCTGCTTTATTACTGCGAGTGCCTTACACAACTGGAGAGGAGGCTGCTGCTCAGGGAAAGTATCTTTAGATCTTTTCAGCTCAGCCCTGAGCAGCCAGTGCAAGTTGGAACAAAGGCAGGTGCTGCCAGCAGAGCGGTGCGAGCCAAACCAGCAAATGAGCCTCCTGGCCTTGGAAAAGAGCAGAACTTTGTGGAGCTGGGCTGGGAGAGGCTCCTCAGCCTGCCAGGAACACATCCCTGCACCTCAGGGACACAGCAGCAGGAAAAGCTGTCAGAAAAACACCCAAACCCTCAAAGCCTTTACCTTCAAGTGCTCCCAGTCCTGTAAGCTCTCTTGCCTCTGGTCAGGGGTGTGGGCTTCCCATTAATGACAGCCACTAATTAGTGCTAATGAGAGATATGACCTGTATCACCAGCAGGATGTTCTGCTATCCCAGTGCAGTGCTGGGCTCGCTGTGGGCAGCTGGTCTGGTTTGGCCATGGTTCATTCCCGTGGGCAGTGGTCGGAGCTCCAACACCTGACCAGAGATCCAGCCTGTGCCTGCAGTTCCAGCACTAGCACAGTCCTAACCCAGAGCCCTTTGGTTGCTGGTCTGTAATTTCCTGAGAGGCTACCTGGGAGCAAACTGAGAGCCCAGTTTTATCCTTCTCCATCTTAGGGAGTGGGGTTTGGCCACCGGCAGGTGCCTGGAGAGGAGAATCTGCACCTCATTCTCACATTTTTTTGTGTAAAGTCCCCTCAGGTATGAGCAGAACCATCTGTGCCCTGCCAGAGCTGGACCCTCCCTGAGACCCTGATATCTTGTCATGCACTTGTTTCCTTTCATGAAACAAAACAATGCTCCTCATGAGCCCCTCACAGCTCTGAGCTGACCGTGGAAGGGGTGAGACACCCACGTGGCTCTGGGATGTTACCAGCGTGAATGCCAGTGAAGGGGGCAGATCTCGTCTTTGCTCTTTTGTCCCAGGGCATTTTCCAAACATTCCTGGACAGAGCATCCCCAAAAAGACTGTTTTGCCTCCCCAGGACTGAGTGCTAACAACATGAGCACTGCATGCTCAGGAGGGGAGGGCACTGGAGCTGTTGGAAGCCTCGTGCCACGTGGGCACCTCCTCTGGCTCCGTGTGTGCCAGTGCACAGGCCCCAGCACGCCCCGCTGGCCCAGCCCATGCGAGGGAAATGCTGCCCTGGCAGCCTGGCCAAGGCTTCAAAGGCTGCAGGATGTCCTCAGCCACCCCGAGCTCTGCAAGCCCAACCACAGGTTCTGCCTCTGGCAGCTGGCATCCACGGGCACTGATGGTCTGGTGCCAGAGAGGTGGATGTGGCATCATCTCACATCCCCTCTCTGCCAGTGTTTGAGATCCCAGCACGGAGTGGGATTGCAGCCAGCAGCACCCAAAGCAAACTGTGCTTTATCTCCCAGTGCATTTCCAACACCAGGACAAGCTCTCCAGGAGCAAGATGATTTTTCACTGTGCTCCTGCAAGATGGACAAGGCCCCAGAGGAGCAGATCCACATTCTGTTTCTCTTTGACAGTTTAAATGTCATAATGCCATTGCAAACCTGACCATGGTATACTTTATCTTACAGCATTTATTCATCTCACCCCAAAAGCTCTGGCAATAAAATTAAATATTTCATAAGGTTGTTATTTGGCTGCTGTGCTGCCAGAACCCAGTGCAGCCCTGTCCTTCCTACCATAAGATGTAGCAGGGGTGGCACAGCTGGATTTGTGGTTCTTAAACAGGGATGCTAAAGAGCAGGGAGCTGTGTTTGAGCCTCCTGTGCTCAGGTGACCCCAGCAATTGTCCTGGCCAGGTTGAACCAGTAACAAACCCAGGCAGCTGCTGGGAGAGTGTGTTGGCAACAAAAAAAAAAAGTGTGTGACAGTCCTGGGCCCTGCTGGGACCTCGGGACAGCAAAAAGTGAATAATTGTTCATCATGGCTTAATGAGTGCCTCCTGTCCATGTGAGGCCAAGGGTTTGGTTTGCCCTCATCACCAGACAGGTGCTGTACAGAGGGTCTGGGGCACTGAAGGACTCAGGTGAGTCTTGGACATCTTGCAAGGACAATTCTGCTTCTTGTAGGGCTCTGAGGGTGCTGCTGGGCAGGACACCAGGGCTGGAAAGGTGATGATTGTGCTCCCAGAGAAGGTGAGAGAAGGTGCCAGGGCAGGGGATGTTGCAAGGTCCCTTTTCTCCTTCCTGAGCGCTGCTGTGTTGTACTGGGGAGGGTGACACCCCCTCACAGCCCCACAGCCCCACAGCTCCAGGCTGGCCTGGCCCTGCCCCAGCCTGATGTGTTCCCACGACCCTGGTTTGCCCAGCATGTTCCATGAGGGGCAGTGGGACAGCTCTGCCTTTTGTTTTTCCTTCCCTTTGTCTGTCAGTGTTGCAGGTTTCCTCTGCTCTCATTTTTGGGTGGAAACACAGCTTCCCTCCAAGCTGCTGCAAGGAACCATCCTCCTGCTTGCCTGCTGTCCTGGGCAGGCTGACTCCCAGCCCTTCCTGCCTGCATTTTGCACAGTTTCACCTCTTTCAGATGAATAAAGACTCGACATTATACGCACTAGACGAGCGAGGGACATTAAGAATGAACTGGAACATAACTGCAAAATACAGCATGTCCAATCCAATTTTTCCTAGCAAATGAAATGGATCTGGTGGAAAATAAATACAGAACTTCCAGGAGCAGCGTCCTTGAAGAGCATTTGAGGGGGATGAAGAGATTTGAATGGATCAACCCTCTATACCTCTTCATATCCCTCCTCCCACCCTTAAATGCCATCTTTAACAGAAATAAATTAGAATAAACGATCAGCCCATGCCTCCTAAAGACAGGTGGCAGGGTAATATTAAAAGAAATGAATAAAAATTCATTTAATGAGCATTGTTAATTAAACCTGGAAATCAAAGAGGTCTGAGTTGTGGGAATTCAGAGGAAAAATGAAAATGAAGGGAGCTGTAGCTCGGGGCGGGAAGAGTGGAATTAAATTAACTGCAGTGTGGGGCTGTGTTTGTTGATGTCGATCACACAGCGCGGCGTGCTACAGCTGGGGGTGAAGGGTTTGTGCTCTGCCCCACGTAAAACACGCGCTGCCGAGGGAAGGTCCCGCCCTGGGGCTGGCACGGGGAGCCCGCGGGGACCCGTGGTGACACCGGCCACGGGGAGCGGTGACCGCGTGTCCGGTGCCGCGAGTGTGTGCCGGGGTGCGAGCGGCCGAGGCTGTGCGTGTGCCCGTGGGGATGGGCATCGCCGCTCCGCCGTGATATCGGGGGGACGGGGGATGGCATTGGGGTCACTCTGCCCGGCTCGCCCCGCTGTGTCCGGTGCCCGGTGCCGCGCTCATGAACCCGGTGTTGCGGGCCCGCCTCGTCCTGCCCCGGAGGGAGGGCTCAAACAGAGAGTGAGGGAGGGACGGGGAGGCGGAGGGAGGGATGGAGGAGGGCGCAGAGGCAGGCGCGCTGCCCGTCGGTGCTCCCCGTTTTCCCCGGCTCTGTTGCACTCGCCGCCCGTCCTTCCGTCCGTCTCTCCGGGCAAGGAGCCAGAGCCGGAGCATCCCCAGACCATTCTCGCTGTCCCCAGTCCGGGATGCAGCTCCCCGCTCCCCGTCGGGGAAGGGGGTGAAGCGCCCCGGGAGGAGCCCCGAGCTCTCCCGGCAGCTCCGGCCCCGGGCCCCGCTCCCGCCGCGCTCCCGGGAGGTCGCGGCTGCCTCCGGGGCTCTCGCAGCGCTCCCGGAGGGGCCCCGCAGCCGGCTCGGGCTAATAAAGTCAAACCGTACAGCATCGCCGTAGTCCCGCAGCCCGCCCGCACTCTCCCGACCCTCGGGGCTCGCTCGGGGCTCTCCGCGGCAGGACTCTCAGGCCCGGGGCAGGGGAGCCGGGGTGGCACCGGGGGGAGGGTGTGCTGTACCGGGGACAGGGAACCGGGCCCGCCCGACGGCGCGGGGGTAGCACCAGCCACGCTCCCGGGGGGCGGCGGGTGCCCCTCGCCCCCCGCCCCGGCCGCCTCCCGCCGCCGTCCCGCCGCGCCCGCTGTCGGGAGCCGTCGGGGCCCCGCGGGAGCGGGCGGCGCGTCCCCGTCCCCGCGCTCTGACGCGCGCTCCCGGGGCGGCGGGCGCGCCCCCGCCGCTATAACTGGCGTGCATGGAGTCGGGGCCGGCGCAGAGGAGCGGGCGGGCGATGGGAGACGCCGCTCCGGCGGGATAGAGGGGCGGAGACGGGGGCACCCCCGGGGCCCGGCCCGCCCGGGGCTTGCCGCGGGCCCGCACCGATGCTTGTGCACAGCTACCCGGGCATGGTGAGTGGGGGACGGGCACGCGTGGGGCGAGACGGGACGGGACGGGGGGTCGGGGGCTGGGGCCGGGGGTCCGTGCCCGCCTCACCGCCGCTGTTTTCGCCGCCGCAGGACCGAGCCGAGGGGCTGCCCGGGGCGCCGGCCGGGGCCCGCCTGCCGCAGCTGCCCTCGCTCAACCAGGCGCCCTATGGCTCGGCGCCGCCGCTCTGCCACACGCCCGCCGCCGACTTCCAGCCGCCCTACTTCCCCCCGCCGTACCCGCAGCCGCCGTTGCCGTACCCGCAGGGCCAGGAGCCCGCTTACCCTCACCTGGCGGACCCGTACGCGGCGCTCAGCCCCCTGCACCAGCACCAGCAGCCGGCCTGGCCCCCGCAGCGCGGCCGGCAGGACGAGCCGGGGCTGCTCTCGCAGACGCACCGCGCCCTGGGGCTCGACCCTCGCCGCGAGTACCCCGCCGTGCCCCGCCTGCTCCACGGGCTGCCCGACGGCGGCCACGGCCTCGCCGACGGCCCGCTGGGCCTCCACGGCCTCGGCCACCATGGCCTCGAGGATATTCAGGTACGGGGGGACAGCGGGAGCACCGGGAGGGTGCCCGGGGTGGGTGGGTTGCCCGGGGACGGGGCCAGATCTCCCTCTGCTTGTGCGACCGGGGATTTTAGGCCGGGACGAGTCGTGCCCCATGGCGTTCGTACCCCCGGGCAAGCAGAAACACCGGGCCGGGTATTCCCATTACTGGGGCTCGTTCGTGCCCTCAGAATTCCCTCTGGCCGGGGGCAGCGGGGGGATCGGGCCGTCCCCGCGCAGCGGGCAGCCGGTGCCCGGAGCCGGCTGACGGCTCTTCCTTCCCTCGGTGCTTTCAGGCCGTGGACGACGGCGGCATGAACCTGCTCGATCAGTCCGTGATCAAGAAAGGTAAGAAGAGCGCGGCTGCTCAGCGGAAAGCGGCACCGGACCGGGCCCCGCTCCTGCCCTCGGGGCTCCCCAGCGTCGGGTCCCCCCGTGGGGCTGCTCCCCGCCCGTCGGGACGGGTTCGCTGCTGTCCCCGGCGAGGCTAAAACGAAAGCGGAGGGTCCCGGCGGGCCAGCGCGCCCACCCGCCCCCGGCCCGCTGCTCTCCCTCGGGCGGTGCAGCGGCCGCCGCTCCCTCCCGGTACTGGAGGGCCCGGACGGGCGGACGCTGCTGTCGGGGAGCCCCGGAGCTCACCCCGCCGGCGGCCGCGTACGGTTCGCGTGGAAAGCGCGGGGATGCCCCGGCGGTGCTCCCGGTCCCGCCGTTTCCCGGTCGGAGCCCGGCGCCCGGTGGCGGCGGAGGCAGCGCCGGCCGCGAACCCTTCACACCATTCGGTGGGACTGGTACCGAGGGAAGGACGCGTTTAACGCAGACGAGAAGTGGCTCGGCTTTGGGGCCGGTGCTGCCTGTCCCGCATCCCGACCTCGGCAAAACCCGGGTCTGCAGAGACCCCCGTGAGCCGCTCCAGAACCGGGGCTTCGCTCCGGGACCGGAGGGGAGGAGCAGCCTTCCCCACCGGGACCAGCGGGGGGATCGGGGCTGCGGGCAGAGATCCCGCTCGACCCCCGAGATTTCCTGCGTCCGGTTCTGCCCCGCACTCTCATCTGTCCCCCACATCCCAAGGAACCGATGGGTAAATAGCCCAACTCCCTAAAATATTTCTGTGCTAAATTTTCCGCCGGGCCGTTGCGAGAGAGATGAGAGGAGCGTCCGGTGCGGGGCTCGGGGCCATCCCTACTATGGAATATCCAGCGCTGCTCTTGGCTTCTCCCCGCGATTTTTTACAGCAATATGTGCATGGGAAGGATGCGTTTAACCAGAACGGAACCGCAGCCACCGGGACGGTTCGGTAACGAGGGCCGGTGGGTGCAGTTCCGGTGCTGGTCCGGGCCGTGGCCGATCCCCGGTAAATGCATAAAAACCTCCCGATCGTGCGGTTCTTCCCCAGCTGCCGCTGGTGGTTTCGGGGGGAGCGGAATCTCCTTTCCCCAGAAAAGGCTGTCCTGGGAACACGCGGCTGCCAGCGGGACATTAATGACCCGCATTAATTGAGCTTTAATCAGAACGCTGGAGAGGCGTTTCATTAAATATTCGGGAGTGAGGAATGGTCGCAAGAAGCTGAGCCGGCACCGACCTTACCTTTGTGGCTTGGGCAGGGCAGGAGAGCCCCGGAACGCTCGGGAAATATCCCACAGTGGGAATGTTTGTCTGGAAGTTCGGTTGGAGTTATAATGGTTCAATGAGGTATTTCCCCTCCTTTTTCCAAAAGCGCCATTACTTAGATTTTTTTGTCTCCTATCAGGCGGATTGGTCGTTGTTTAGTGCATGATTTTTTGCCCTTTAAGATTCTCTAGTTCTAAAAAAAAAAAAAAAGAAAAAAAAGAAAGGAAAAATAAAATTAAAATATCTCTGGCTGAAGGCAGGAACAGTGCAAAAAGCTCAACCGCAGCCCCTGTGCTCACGGACACTTGTTCTTCCACGCCCGTTCTTATTTGGCTATTTTAATTTTTTTTAATATTAATGCATCTTTTCCGTCCCTATTTTTGCCCTCTTTATTATTATTTTAATTTTTCCTATTTTTATTCCCGTGTTTGGAGCGCGAAGCTCCGATTTTGCTGGAGAAATCGATAAATCCAAAGCCGAGAGCGTGATTGTAGTGGGGAGCTGGGCAGCCCCGGTGGAAGCGGCGGGACGGAGCCACCGGGGCTCTGTCCCGGCACTGCTCCGTCACCCTCCGCGCTATCAGGGATCGGGAGAACCGGGTCCGGAGTGCTCCTCTTCCCCTGCTCCTGGAAGTTTCCAAAAGGGCTAGTTCAGCTCTAAAGAAATCACAAAAATTATGGAAGCGGCAGCCGGGAATCCCGGATCAAACCCCTCTGCCCTCCACACGGCCCGGGGAATAAATTCCTTTACATTCGGCTTTATTTAATTTTTTTTTTTTAGAACGTATAAAACGTGGCTGTGTCAGCTTTGAGCTGTGTTCTGGAGCCCCAGCGGGGCCAGAGCCGAGCCCGGGCCCCCGCGGGTGAATAACACCCCAGGAAAAATAAAATAAAATAAAATAAAATAAAATAAAATTAAATCCATCTGAAGCAGCTCCCGGCGGGTCCCGGGCAGAAAGAACCGGAGGGAGCGGCCGGGCAGCAGGGCTCGAACCCCCTCTCTGAAGGGAGCGAGGTTAAACCTAAATAGCGCAGTTTTGTCCTAAATCACACCGAGACCCCAAATACCCATTAATCCCGGGATTCCAGACGGAATGGCCGTCGGACAGAAACCTGATAGAAATCTTTGCGTGTGGAAACAGATTTATCTCGCCTAATTAGTTACCAGATACTATTGTCCTGGTTGAACAAAATATTCATCACCTGCCCTAAATCCCCAAACCTCCCTTTTAACTCCCACCCTTTTAGTCGCGTTCAGTGCCCGGTCGGACAGCGCCCGCAACGGGAGGGACGAGCCCGCAGCCCCGCGCTGTCCCCGCAGCCTGTCCCCTCCCGTATCCCTGTTTTTGGGGACATCCCTGTGACAGGCAGGTCTCTGCCGATGTCCCCCGGAGCCTCGGAGTGCTATGTGGGAGCATCCCTGGCTGAGTGTCTGTTTTCCCTCCTTTTCCTTCTCAAATAAACTTCCAGCCGTTAATATAATTCCAGGGATTTTGTGGGCATCTCGGAAACGCGGTGCTTTACCACTTTTTCCCCTCCGAGTGTTTTCCCCAGCCCGCAGCGCTCCGATCCCTTGGCTGCAGGTAACTCTGAATGAAACAAGTGGAGAGGAAAAGCGGGGATTCACCCCAGAAATTGCTCGGGGACCATCCCGGGACCCCCATCCCGGGATCCGCATCCCTTCGGGGGCAGCCCAGGGAGGCAGATCCCGGCTGGAAACAGGAGTTCAAACACCCATTTCCCCCGCTGCCCTCGGGACTGGCTCTGGTTCGTTATGGCCGTGGTGATCCCCAGGGCTGGAGGCGCTGAGGGTGGTGAAGGGCACCGAGAAATCCCCGGTGAAGGGTCCGGTTTGGTTGTGGGTTGTGGTTTGTGAGCTGGGATTTCGCTTGGAGCACGGAGAGAAGTGATAGCTCTGAAAAACGGAGGATGAGTTTTTCCCCCGTGCTGTCGTGACAAATGGGGTGATAGATTTCGTTTGGGAATTAAATGGATAAAATCTTGGCTAGGGCAGCAGAGCATTTATGAATATCTTGTACCCCCATTTGTTCATTCTCCCTTTTTTCCCAGCAGTATTTCAGAAATTGTTTCCTTTGCCTTTCTTTTGTTGTTGTTTTGTTTGTGGTCGAGTTACTATTATTATTATTATTATTATTATTATTATTATTATTATTATTATTATAACTTTCCCTTCCATGCATTTATATAAGACCAGGAAATATTAGACTGGGAAACATTAAAATTAGCTCTGAAAAAGTTTAGTTGGGCCTCTGGCTGCTCAGGAATTTTCTGTTCCACTCACCTGCTGCCCTGATGTTTAGTTGCCCAGATCAACTACCAAGGTCTGGCTGTGAGACCCCCCCCAGACATAAAATTGGGGACTCAGCAAGTCCCGAGCTCCTGGTGCAGGGTGCGACCTTCTGGTTATGAAATCAAGCATTTAGGTCGTCGTGCTCAGTAGCAAAAAATCCCGCAGCTTGGTTGTAAAATAAGGAGGGGTTTTATTGCTTCCACATCCTTTTGGGATCAGCAGAAAGCTTCTGGGAGAGCCTTTTTATTGCAAAGAAAAATACAAATCTCTTTGCCTGGCACCTGGGGCGCAGGAGCAGCCCTGGCTCCTGCTGGAGGTGGGCAGGGGAGATCTGGGGCCCTGTGGCGGCAGGAGCAGGGTGAGCCACAGGGGCTGGTGCACCCGCTCGAGGGCACGAGTTTTGGCTGTGGCATTTTACAACCTGGAGTAGAGGCAGAGCAGGGTGTGACCAGTGTGGGCTCACACTGGCACCCAGGCACGCACAGCTCCATGCTGGGGCAGTGGGACTGCTCCTGCCACTGTCCCTTGTGTTTGTGGACCTGCTCCTGCCACTGTCCCTCGTGTTTGTGGATCTGGTGCTGCCACAGTCCCTTGTTTTTGTGGATCTGGTCCTGCCGCCCTCCCTGATGTTTGTGACTTGCTCCAGTTTCCATCCAGCCGCTCCGAGGGGCAGTGCTAGCGTTTCTGCTCAGGAATGTGGACCTGTTTGGCTGGATACTGGACAGGCAGATGGAAAGCTGTGCCTCAGAGCCCACAGTCAGGAATATTGCAAGAAGTAGCTGTCACTACTAAGGAATGCAGCAGAGGAGGGAGATTAGGGCCGAGATCCTCAGATCCACTCGCCACCGCACGCTAGCTCCAGGTTTTGAACCTTCTCAGCTTCTTCTCAGGCTGGTGGGATTGAGGCACTGGCATGATGGCAGCAGTGTCATTTCTCCTTTGTTTTGGTGCGAGGAGGAATCGAGCTGTAAGAAATGTAAGAAGCCAGATGTGGCAGGGGGGAAAAAAAAAACCTGAAAGAATGGTAGATTAGATAAACATCATTTCCTGTGACGAGCAAGGTAATAAATGAGGTCATGCTGTAAAACACCTGGGGCTGTGAAGACACAGCTTTTACAGGACTGTCCAGGGCCGTGGGTGGAGGTACTTGGCCTCCAGTCAGCTGCAGGGTGCTGGGCTCACTGTGGAGCTCTCCCAGCTCTGTGCAGCCTCATTGCAGCAGCAGTTTGCCTGAGTAGGAAAAGGGGCTCACCCAGGACAAGCCGGGTCTTGACTGGAAGTTTTGCTGCCTTAGTGCTGCTCATGAATGCTTTAAAGTTTCGACAAGCCCTCGCACACACCGGGAGATAGAGCAGCGCTCCTCAGAACGCAGTCACACCTCCCGAGCCTGCCGCTTCTCCCTCGCGCGCTCGCCGTGCGCGGCAGGAACACCTACTAATCAAACAGGGAAACTTGAAAGAAAGTTTTCACTCTGAACTGCATCCAGATCACCATTCCTCCATTAAAATTATATTTTTAATGTCCTATAATTGCACCAGGATAAGCCCAGGTGTGTGTTCATGTGAGATAACACACGCGGGCACTGGTGAAGGCGCTGGGCTTTGTCTCAACCTCCCCAGTGCCTCCCAGGCATGTGTTATCTCCAAGTTTCATGTACCTTGTCATGACTTACTGTTTAATTAGATGTTTCTAAATGAATTTTTTTCTTTGTTTGAAATAAAGAGCAACTCTTAAAGGGTAGGTTCAGGAAAGCCAGCTTGGGTTGTGTTTTGGCGTGTGGCTTGAGCCAAAGCAGCAGCACCTCTGCTCTGGGAGAACCTCAGGTGGGGCTTCTCCATGGACAGCTCTGAGAGAGCAGCACAGATGTGTTGGGCTTGCTCTGGAACACCTTTCCCTTCATTTTTTGGGGGCTGTTAGGTATTTTTGCAGTTTGGTGGCTGCTGTCACATCACTACCCCAGCTCCCACAGGGGCTACTTCATCCACAGGTGGACTGGCAGCAGGACAGCCTTGGCCAGGTGACACCTGTGGTGATTGTCCCTGCAAAGGAAGCGGTGCCAAGATCTCTATTTGTGTGACAGCACAGGTGCCTGCCTCACTGGGGTCCATCAGACACACACCCAGGGCAGCACAGACACAGGCAAGGCCCATAGGGACCCAGAAATGTCACTCCAGGCCAGAGTCACACTAAACCTGCAGCAGAGCAGAGAAAAACACAGACTATTCCTCCCAGTTTAATAATATTCCAAGATAGATGATCTCAGAAAAAAAATGTTTGCAATCTCTCTTAATTATTTGAAGCCTAAATGAGGTTCTCTGAAGTCCTAGACTAGCACTCTAACCACTAAACCATCCCACCCTTTCCTGTGTGATCCAGGGAATTACTCACTCTTGCTGTCCTTCCATTTGTTTGTTTATTTTAATTCTTAATGGAGGAACTAATTAACAGATCTGGATGTGATGCTTGGAGCTTCTGCTGTGCTCAGCTCTCATCTCCCTGGCCTGTCCCCAACCCAGCTCTGCCTTCCCTTTGGTTGTGGTTTGGGGGGAAAGGGCAGAGAATGGACTGAGAAGGAATTGCTAGAAAAGAGCCCAAGGTGCCCATTACAATTAAACAACCCCAAAACACAGCATGGCAGGAGCTTGGGGCTTGGAGCAGGACGAGGGGAGCTGGGAGCAGGTTCACCTTCGTGGCTTAAAAATCCATCTCGGTGTCTGCGGTGCGTGCTTGGGATTCCAGCCGGGCTGAGTCTCCCCACCCTCTATCTCAGGCATTTATCTGGCATCAGTCACCAGAGTGCCGAGGCGCCAGCGAGAGAGGGACCGGGTCAGGCCCTGCTCCCTCTGGACTGGTCAGACAGGTCCCAGGTGGTGTCCCCAGGGCTCCCTGGGAGCCCCAGAGTGGCCACATGTGTGGGAGAAAGCAGAGCCACCATCCCAGGGATGGAGAGGAGCGAGCAGAGGATCTGACCGAGGGTTCTCCGGGAGGTTTCCATCTCAGTTAGCAAGAGATGGAGTAGCCATTGAAAACCATCATCAGAGGGTTTATCTCAGCAATACACTGGTGTCAGCAACCCAGGGCACCTGAGCAAGGAAAAGGAAAAGCCTTTTTTTGCTGTGACAGAGGGTGAGCAGAGCCTGTCCCCAGAGCAATCCCTGGACAAGGCAGCAGCTCCGAGGAGCTGCTAAACCGAGAGATTCACGTTGCTGTGGTCAGACCCAGACTGAAACCCCGCCAGCTCAGCGGGCTGGCAGCGAGCTCAGTACGAAAGGAAGAATTTTTTCTATTATTATTCATGTCTGATCTTTGCTGGATGGCATTTTGCCCTTCAACAACCTGAACAGATTTAACAAATTGACAGGAACGTGGCAGTGGCTTCCACGGGATCGGCCACCGCTCGCAGCGATGTCACAGCTTTGTTCTTCCCTTTTAGTTTATGGAGATCCCAACCACACAAATTCAGGTGCATCTATAGGGAATACAGGGAAAATCTCCCCTGCATGTTATTGTGAAATGGATTAAACTGTTTAAACACATAAAGATCTCATAGATTGGGTACCAAAGTGTTTGTGCTGCTAAAGGAGTGTATTTGGGGTGGTTGATGCTGCAGGCTGAGTTATGGGGTGTGTGGGGCTGGGATCACTCATTGCAGCACAGCCAGGGGTGACATTGGATGGGGAACTTCCCTTGGTGTCAGCATGGAGCAGTGTGGGTTTCCAATTCCTCTGGATTAAATCCTCTGGCTCTCCAGCCTCCCGTTTTTAAACCTGCTTGGTTTGTGCTGTAAAACATGAATTCTATACTGGCAGAATTTGAACTGAATTTTAAATAATTATTCAGTAATTGAACTGAAATTGAAATGGTTAATTTTCCAGTGTAGGTATGGAAAGGCATAGCTGCAGATTCAGAAAAAGTAATTTAGAATCAAGGGGGAGGGAAATAATGTGAATTACCAGACTAAACTGACTTCTCCAATGAAGTCGCTGCATCGGGGCGGCTTCCAACCAACACTGCAGGAATATCTCCAAACAGTTTGTCACTCAAAAGCAGAACCCAAATAATTTTCATTCATTCCCTTTAAAGGTTCAGACACCTGAGTTTTATTATTTAGGGGGACATTTTAATCATTGATATTTGTGCCTTCCAGTGAAGTGTTTCTGCAGTTACTGCTCAGACTGTTACATCAGGGTTCCCCAGACAGCAAAATCCACTCCATGAAATGAAGCATGGAAAGGAAACATGTGGGAACTCACCACAAATTAATTGTGAGCAGTTCCCAAAAAACTGACAAACTGAACAGCAGCATATTTGAGGTTGAGTCATTCCTAAATGGTGAAGCAGAAAATGCATTTGCTGAATTATCAATTGCAAAGCACTTTCTCCTCCCCTTCCCAAGTCCTGCAGGAGCACAGGGGGCTGAGTAAGTTTTAATATTATATCAGCTGGCCATTCCTATCAAAGCATGATGTACTCAGCAGGGACCATTCTTGACAAAGCCATTGTACCCATGGATTTGGGGGGGTCTGAACCTTCCTGCTCTGTAGATCCATCCCAAAGCTCCCCAGAAGACACCTGCACTGACACGTGGTTGGGACTTCACTGGGTCAAACAGAGGTGCAGAATGAAAAATGGAATTAATATCACATGGCAACTTCATATTTCTTTCCCAACCCGATGAATGGATTTGCATGGGAAGCAAAATGTTAAATATGGGAGTTTTGCATAGGCATGGGACCTCTCCTGATCAGCTTTCTCATGGGAATAGATTGAGGCTGTATTCCTGCTCTCTCTGAGGGTCCGAGATTCATTTCCCTATCAGAGCTCAGCGATCTCAAAAACCCACAGATAAAACCAAGATTCTTTCCATCCTTCCATTTGAAAAGGCCGATGCTGGCGGTTCCTAGAGAGGCTCTTTGACAGGGAGACTTGGTTCAGGTTGTGCGTTCGAGATAAAGAGAATACCTGTATAATCCCCTCTGGGGAGAGAGGATAATTACAGAGTGTGCGTTTGAAATACAGCTGATGGCTCTGACCTCCTTCCCTGGACCATCAATAAATACCTCTCTGCTGAAACACCGGGAAATTGGCGCAGCTGAACTCTGCAGCACCTCCTCCCTGAAAAAGGGCTTTTAGAGGGATGGCAGGACCAGCTTTCCCCAGATATTTTTTTATATATCTATCTCCATCTTATAATTTACATCAGAGCCCTCCCTGGTGAGGGACGGGGGGCTCAGGGGCTTTGGTGGGGGGCTGCAGACAGAGCTGCTGTGCCTGAAGATGAGCGATTGCTTTGTCCCAGGCTGTCTCCTAAGGCGATTCACTGCTACCTCTTTAAAATGCAACCTCCACTGTAGCACACTCCCACTTTTAAAGGGATGTCGCAATAAAAGCTCCGACATTCAGGGATTCCGCCTGACCGAGGAAGAGAATTTACCTGCCGTGGATTTGGAGGGAGAAGAAAACAGACTTGTAAGACGGGCAGCGATTTGCATGTTCCCTCCGGACCTGCTTTTCCCCTTACAGCACCCCGAGCTCCAGCTGGAAATGGAACAGAACAAATAACAACACCACGATAAGCAACTCAATTCCCAAGTACCACAATTTTTCCTGCTTACAGATAATTTTGCAAGCAAGCAACGCATTTCTCCTATGGAAGAGGAGTCTGTACTTCATATTTTTCTCTTTTTGTAGGCAAAGTTTCTTTTCCCTTAAACCCAAAAATCGATGTTTTACTTCCAGCCCTGAGCACGGACACCGGCTCCTGCAGCTCCCCGCACCGAAGACTGAGCCCGGCTGCAGCTGCACCTTTTTCACCGAATATTTACATTTCAAAGTGCCCATTTCCAGGAATCACAATGGTAATTTCACCCACAGACTTTGGCGAACAAATATGAGGAAGGAGAAGGAATGCAGGAGCTGAGGGATGGAGCATCCTCAGCCCGGAGCGTGCGGAACAGGGAGGATGAGGAAGAGGAGGAGGATCGTTTCGTGCTGGATTTCACTGTGCAAAAGCAGGAAATTCCCCAAGGTTTTCTAGGTAAAAGCATTTGAAGAATGGGTTTGTTTTGCTCCTTTTTTTAACCTCTTAAACTTAAAAGCTAAAGGATCTGCAAGCCAGAAGCGGCAGAAACTTTGTGCTTTCTGTTGGGACACTTTGAAGGCATGAGGCTCCTTATTCCATTCTCTGGATTCACAGCTGAGCAATCCACTCAGCCGTGGTTTTATCTTTCTCCCAGCTGTCTCCTGAAAAACCCCTCAGGGATTCAAAGCTGTGACATCCCATCCCATGGGCTGCAGCATCGCTGGAGGTGTGGGACTCCTGTTCCTCACGGAATTGCCTTTCCATTGCCTGTTGCTACTTTCTCAAAACCCTCTAATGTTATGGATCCCAGCACCTGTCTGCTCCAAGGGGCATCATCACATCCCGTGCTCAGGGGCTGGACCAGCTCGTCCTGGTGCATTCAACACCCAAGGCCTTCTCACCTGGAGAAATCTCCCACCAGAGATTACTTGGGAAGTTTTAATTGAGTACCATAACATCCCTCCCAGGTAGACATTATTATATTATTATCTGCAATTTGTTGCTGGAGACAGTCAAGCCCAGACTGGGACGGTGACTTGTCCTGTGTCATAACACAATTTCATTCTGGCTGTGCCAGATACAAAGAGATAACCCCAGGCAGGCAGGGTGTTCTCCAGCTCAGGGAAGCCAAGGGATGAAACCCTTGGTGGTTTTGGACACCAGGGCTTGTTTGAAATCACTCTCTGCATCAGGGTTTTTTGGGCCACAGCAAATGCAGTTGTGGGGGTTCATTATCTGACAGTTACACCAGGGGATGTTTTAAAGACAAACCAGAGTCTGACTGAACACAAAAGGCTCCTCTGATGGGAGATCACAAACCTTGAGGTTCACAGGGAGGATGGAGTCGTGGGTACCTGCTCTAAGCGACTCTCTGGGAGTTTGTGTCTCTCCAGTGCTGCTCACACACACCTGGAATAGAACAGATTGCAAATAGCACCTGCCCTGTGAGGTTCAGGGCTGTGGTGAGAGGCTGAGTGTGATGGAAAAGCTCCCTGTGAGGTGTACAGAAGAAATGAGGATCATTTTCCTCCCGAAACTCAGCAAGATTCTGCTGTGTGCTGTTATTGCCACGCTGCCCTTCTCCAAATCACCACAGCACCAGGAGCTGAGATGATGTGGTGACAAACAGCTCAATTTCACATCTTCCTACAGAAAATCCAGAGCTCTGAAAACAGAGGCTGTGTGTAACCAGCCTGCAGCACAGCACTTCCCAGCACTTGGGCAACAGCTGAACTGGATTGCTTAGAAAGGCATTGCCACAGACTGGAATGGCACACACACACATCATGCCCACGTTCCTGAGCTCTGGTAAATCATTTAACTTGCTCTGTGCCTCAATTTTCAGGAGGTGCCTTGAGTCAGGAGTGATTTAATGGCTTTGTGGCTGGTGTTGTACCAGCCCTGCACTGAGGATCAGCAGTGTGTGAAGCCCTTTGAGGTCTGCCAGCATAACCTTACTCCAAAATCTGTTTTCGCTTTCAGGTCTGACCCCTCTGACCTGTGTCAGTGCTTACCTGTGTCCAGCCCACCTGCAGCATCCCCAGGGCAGGTCCAAATGTGTCACAGGGACTTCAGTTTTTGAAATCTGCAGCCAAGCTCACCTGAATTTGCTGATTTAGAAGCAGCAGGATTAATGTGAATAAAAAGCACTTCCACGGGAAAAACCCTCTCAGAAATGCCAGGCAGTTTAAGAAAAGGAGGAGGACAGAGTGAAACAATCAACAATCAAGAAATAATAATTGATAAATAATAAGAACAGATAACAAAGAGGACCTTGTATTCCCCAGGAATGCTCTGAGCAGTTTTTAAAAGTCTGAAGTCTCCTTCCCCTTTCTTTGGCTGAATCAACCCAAACTCCCACTTGTGCCCAGCCATTTGTAGCTTCCTGGGGTGGGCTGGGGTGACCCAGGGGTGCCCCAGGGGTGCCCCATCCTGCTCACCAGGCAGGGCTGGAGCTGTGGTTGTTTGGGCAGCAGCATCCAACCCTTCCTCATCAGCCTTTGTAGTGTGTTAGCATGTCATGGTGTGCAAACGCATCTCTGGGATGTATTTCTGTGTTTCCATGGGCAGGAGTGGGACCCGACCCTGCCCAAGCTGCTGCAGGGGGACGAGGGAGGGAGAGCCGGGTCACTGTGGGAGAGGTGATGCCAAAAACGGATGTCTGCTGTGGCTGATCCATAGGAGGGATGTGTGTGCAGTGACACGATGTGACAGATGTGACATTTCCGTCCCACACGGGCGGCTCTCAGGTCCTTGCTGTGCCCGGCTGCTCCTTTGCTCAGGCACCGCAATTCCCGCTCACATCGGGGCTGTTCAGTGCCTCAACCTCACCGTGCAGACCCTGTCTCTGCCCCAAGGGTCTCTGCTCTGTGCCCCAAGGGTCTCTGCTTTGCCCCAAGGTTTTCTGCTCTGCCCTGAGGGGTCTCTCCTCTGCCCTGAAGCGTCTCTGCTCTGTGCCAAAGGGTCTCCCCTGCGCCCCAAGGGTCTCTGCTGTGCCCTGAGGGGTCTATCCTGTGCCCCAAGGGTCTCTGCTCTGCCCTGAAGTGTCTCTGCTGTGTCCCGAGGGGTCTCTGCTCTGCTCCGATCACCTGCTGCTTGCGGGAGCAGGAAAGCAGCAGCTGAAGATCGAGGGGGACTTTTGGTTTACTCAGATGACAAGAGACAATTTTGGTCTCTCCTGTGTCCCTAGGGGGGTCTCTGCTCTGTGCCAAAGGGTCTCTCCTGTGCCCTGAGGGTCTCTGCTTTGCCCCAAGGGTCTCTCCTGTGCCCCGAAGGTCTCTGC
This sequence comes from Zonotrichia albicollis, assembly GCF_047830755.1. Classification (NCBI taxonomy): domain Eukaryota; kingdom Metazoa; phylum Chordata; class Aves; order Passeriformes; family Passerellidae; genus Zonotrichia; species Zonotrichia albicollis. Next base: position 9,435,786 of record NC_133838.1, on the reverse strand, counting down.
TCTGCCCTGAGGGGTCTCTGCTGTGCTATGAAGGTTCTCTCCTCTGTCCCCAATGGTCTCTGCTTTGCCCCAAGGATCTCTGCTCTGCCCCAAGGGTCTCTCCTGTGCCAAAGGTCTCTGCTCTACGCCAGGGGTCTCTGCTCTGTGCCAGGGGTCTCTGCTCTGCCCCGAGGGGTCTCTCCTGTGCCAAAGGGTCTCTGCTCTGCCCCAAGGGTCTCTCCTGTGCCCCGAAGGTCTCTGCTCTGCGCCAAAGGGTCTCTGCTCTGTGCCAGGGGTCTCTGCTCTGCCCCGAGGGGTCTCTCCTGTGCCAAAGGGTCTCTGCTCTGCCCCGGAGCCGGGCTGAGCGCTGGCAGGCGGCCGTGGGAGCAGCCCGGGGCTCAGGGGGTCGGTGCCGGGGCGCGGGGCTGCCGGCCCGCACCTCTCTCATGCTTCCTTCTTGTCTGCAGGCTGGCTCAGGTGCTCCGATCACCTGCTGCTTGCGGGAGCGGGAAAGCAGCAGCTGAAGATCGAGGGGGACTTTTGGTTTACTCAGATGACAAGAGACAATTTTGGTTCCCCAAAAGCCAAGGAAACAAAGCTGTCAGGCTTTAATGGTAGCTTGTCTCCCTCCTGCAGCATGTTTATGGGCAAACAAGCTGCAGATCAGACCAGGCAAACAGCAGCAGGTGAGGCTCAATAACAATAACTCGTGATTAATGGCGAATGTGGCTTTGTTTATTCTTGTTGTATTGAGACAATGCTGTCTAATGGCTGAAGCACTGCTGCAGGACTCCAGGGCCTGGCTCCCAGCACTGCTGCCTGCTCCATGCCTCCCTCACGTCCCCCGTGAGGGCACAAGCTCTACATGACACAGCCACCCTGTCCCACACCTGCACAGCCCAAAGTGACGGGGATGTGGCCTTGGCTGAGGCTTTGAGGCAGAAGAGCAGTGCCAAAACCCACGCTCAGTGCTGGTGCCTGCCTGGTTTGCTCGTGGCACGGAGCTGGGCTGAGCCAGCTGTGCTGGGCTTCGCCCTCCACAGCAGTCAGCTCCAGGGCACAGCTTTCCAGGGCTTTGTTTCTGACAGTGGCATCATTCCTAAAGCCTTCAGTACGTGTTTCCCGAATGTTGTGTGTCTCCATGCTGCGCATCAACATCACCTGTGCCTCCCTGTCGCTGCCTGGCAAACCCAGAGCTGTGTCCCACCCTTCTCCGTAGGCTCTGGTGTTAAATCACACTGGTTCCAGCTGGGTTTGCCTCCTCCCCATGGATGTGTGGTGAGGCACGAGCCCTCTCCCTGTCCCTGCATGGCTCTGCTGTCCCCTGGGTGTGTGCAGATCCCTGGCCACGCATGCAGCTTGAGTGCAGCCATGGCATGAACACAGGCATGCACGGATGTACCCAAATATAATCCAGGTTACAGAGTGGATCAGTCACACACAGCTCTTCACAGCACTCTACAAGCAACACCTGCTCCCCAGGGGAGTCTGGTTTGGGGGTGGCCCTTTCTGCAGCAGAACCCCATCACTGAGACCCTGCAGGGCCTCACAGCTCAGCAGCACTGCACGGATATTTGCAAACCACGCTCTGACTTTTGATTTTAAGGGATCCCCTAGAGACTAACCTAACCTGTTCTGGGACTGCGGAGGAAAGCTTTGAAGTTGCTCCTTCCTGGAAATAGTTCTGGTTTCCTACATCTCAGGGGGATGTTCCTGTGTTTGTTCTGCCCCAGACCAGCCTCAGTCCTGGCAAACACTGACGCAGCTGCCAGCTCCAGCAGGGCACTGGTGCATCTCGCCCTTTGCTCCCTGACTTTGTGCAAGTTTTGTGCTGGGAGGAAACTCCATGTCCTTCAGCTCCTTTCCATTCATCCCTTAGCCTTAAAACATGAGTCATTTTTACGGAGCATGTGCTGATTTTTATTGCCATGCTAGCGAGTGGTTGAGCTGGATTTACAATATGCCAATTGTAAGCGCCCCCTCATAGGTCCATGAACCCTCCCTGGTTAATCCTCGGGCTGCTGTTTCATTTTGGCCATATGTATTTCCTTTATAAACCATGGCAGTCACTGCTGCATTGCTTGCAGGAACCATCTGACTGTGGAACAGTCATTCCTGAGGAAGCACAAAGAATGCCAGGGCTGAAATGATCTTTGGATTATTTCAAAACCTGCTTTTTTTCCCCTGAGTTAAATTGGTTATTAATTTCAGAGCATAAATCCAAAGAGATTTGGCACAAGTTTCACCTACAGTTTTAACTTACAAACCTTTATTGTATCTAGGAATATTTCTTATGGGAAGACAAATGGGAAAACTGAGCCCCTTTGCCCTGGTGTGATGCCAAGGGCCCAACAAGATGCTGCAGTTACCAGTGCCTGCCTAACCTTGTGCTAATTGACTTTTGCCCATTAAGCAAAGGGAAGTTTGCGCTGGATTAATTGGGTTTGATCTTCTCAAGCTTCCTTTAAGCCCGGGATGATGAAAGTTTAGGGCTGTGTCTATTTGTGGGGTTAATCCCAGAGCTGAAGGCAGAGAAACTCTTTCCCCTGGTTCCCGTGGGCACATAATGGAAGCAGAGCTCTTGGCCATCCCAGCAGCTCCTGGGCTTGGGGCAGGGGATGGAGGTGGCTGATCCTGCCTGGTGGGTGCTGGCACAGAGCTGGGCTGCAGCTGCAGAGGTTTGGCATCCTGGCCATAGGACCAGCCACGTTTTGCCTGGCCACCCACCTCCATGGAGCACCCAGAGGGGACAGGGAGGGCAGCTGGCCACAGGTCCAGCCAGAAACACTATGGACAATGCTCAGGAGACCAGCCCAAACCTCGGCTTTAATTACAGCTGGGCTGGGAGGTGTGGGAATGCAGGGCAGCATCCAGGCTTCTTCCTTTCCTTCAACCTTTGTTTAGTTTAGTTTCATCACCCCACCTCGCTTCTCTCATTGAGGAAAACAAGGAGCTAATGAGACATCGCAGCAGCAGTGCTGCTGTCTGGGAGGGGCTGCAGAGCTGCCTGGAGTGTTCAGGTTTCTCAGCCATGGTCTCCTCTTCTCTCCCTGTCCCTTGTCTCCAGTGCCCATCCCCTCCAAGGCCAACGGCGCCACCATCCCCGCGCTGTCCATGGGCAAGGACGGCCTCATCGGAGGCGTCACCAACCCCAACGAGGTTTTCTGCTCCGTGCCCGGCCGCCTGTCCCTGCTGAGCTCCACCTCCAAGTACAAGGTGACGGTCGGGGAGGTGCAGAGGAGGCTCTCGCCCCCCGAGTGTCTCAACGCCTCTCTCCTCGGCGGGGTCCTCCGCAGGTAAGGTCTGTGTTCAGCACCAGCTCTTGCCTCAGATAAAGAGACGAGAAGTTCTGGTGTGTGGCACATCAAGGAATAGTATTTTTATCGCTTTTTTTTCTTTCTTTTCAAACCTCAAATCTTAAATTAGGATTATGGTTGTTTTAATATGAATTATGTGGAAATTTATTTTCCCTCTTGGTTTTCTCTTTCCAGAGCCAAATCAAAAAATGGAGGTCGGTGTTTAAGGGAAAGGTTAGAGAAAATTGGATTAAATCTACCTGCAGGAAGGCGCAAGGCTGCCAACGTCACCCTGCTCACATCCCTCGTGGAAGGTAAGAGTCCCTCCATGGAGGGTAGAGTGCCAAAACTTCCATCCTCCTAATTTCCAGCCTTCCACAAACCAGAACTCATAAATTATGATCGCCACTGAATGAGCATTGCAATGTCCCTGTGCAAATCTCCACACTGATTCAAGAATGTGGCCTTTTAAATGAGCAGACACTTGGGAAGGCAGCGGGCAGAACACGAATGAAACCAAGACAGCAAATTTCCCAGAAGATGTCCAAACACATTTGCCCTGCCTGTGGTAGGAGGTTGGAACTGCATGATCTTTAAGGTCTCTTCCAACCCAAACCATTCTAGAGGTTTATGTTTCCATGTCTTTATTTCAAAACTCAGCTATTTCTGTTGGATCAGGTGTGGCCCATGGAAAAGGGCTCCTCATGGGTGCCAAGCAGGACTGAGAGCATCCTTCTGGCTTGAACTCAGAGCATCCCTCTGTCTTTGAGCTCTTTTTAACAGCTGGGTCACAGAGTCTAAACACAAAAAAAGCTGAATAAAGCTGCCCAGAATTTCCCAGCTGCCCTGCAGCCCCATGTGCCCACTTAAGGCACAGCTCAGGTGCTTCCAACCATGCCCAAGCTCAGGTCCGGGTCATGTCGCCTGTAAAGAAGAAAATGCCCCACATCCAAGTCCTTCCCTGCTCCAGGAAATGAGTGAGACACCAAGGAGATGTCCAACTGCCCTGAGGTTTTGCAGGTGGAGCTCAGGTGTGGAGCAGCCACCCTCAGAGCCATGGAAAAGGTGCCCAGACGTGTGAGGTGCCCCTGCCTGACTCCACCATTTCCTCCCCTCCTACTCCTCTCCACCATGGAAATGATGATGCTGCCTCTGAGAAAAGCACACGGGGATGCAAACAAATGGAATGACAGCTCTGCCTCCCTCTGAGCTCAGGAATCCATTGTGTCCCTGCCCAGCTGCCTTGGGATCCTGAATAGAAAATCATCCCCATTGTCGCCAGCAAATTAAATGACCCGCTTCATTAGGCCGAGGTTGTTACCCAGGGCAGTTGGTTGTGCTGAGTGAAAGGCTGATTTCCATGAAAAGAAAAGAAAGAAAAGAATGAAGGAAAGAAAGGAAGGAAGAAATATACAGTTTGATTTCAAGTGGCTGCTGATGTTTTGGTTCCTGCTTCCCAGCTCGTAGTAAATAGGAGTGGTGCTGTGTCTGTTTGATGGATATAATTTCCTCCTGCTTGTAAGCACGATGGAACCAGGGGATGTTTCACCCAGAGGAAGGTGCTGCTGCGCTGCCATCACCCAGCACACACAAACTGGTTTGCTCCCCTCTGCCCCAAACACACTTTTTCCTGAACATTTGCTGTCTTGGCTTAATTTGTTTTGTCCCCTCTGCCTTCCTGAGGTCTAATTATTTAAAAGAGTCAATATGGATGGGGTCTTGAGTGCTAATGAATTTTTTTTTCTTACACTGACCCACTCATAGAGGTGGGGAGGATATTCCTGGAGAACCCAGGGAGCGCCAGGTAGAAACAGCTCCCTTGGGAGTCCTCACCAGGTACACCAAGCACTCGACCTCTCTTGGGCAAGTGCTCCATGACAGCACCTCCAGCCTGGACCCAGAGGAGCAGCAGGGCTCCATTTCCACTCCAGAAATGTCCCTAAGCTCTTGGGAGGAGATTTGCCCTCAGCCAGGCTCTTGCTGCCCACCATGGCCCTCTGTGCACTCTCCTGCAGCCTCTCCTCCTCAAGATCTGGCTCAATGTGTCTTTAACACTAAAGCCAGAGTGTTCTGTTCCCCCTGGCACCTCTCTAATCCAGCATCCAAACTGCCTTTAAAGAACATCAAAATGTGCAGCCACTCACACACTCATGGAAGAAATAAATCCTGGCTCTGACATGAGGTCACTCAGCTCTTTTTTATTATCCCAGTATCAGTTTTTCAGCAGTTATTCCTTTCTGACTGCTTCTTTTACACACTGCAATTATGATTCTTTTGGTTTACCTTATTTGCTCTTTCTCTGGAGGAGGAGATGAAGTGGAAAGTGCTGTTGTTATGTGGGAAGCAGAGACACTTCCCTGTATCAGGGCTCCACAGGCTGGGATCTGGGTTAATGCTTTAGGATGGATGGCCTAATACATGTGAGCAGCAGGGGGGCAAGGCAAATTAGCTCTGCCTGCCCGAGCGGGATTTCGGGTGTTGGGCATGATCAATGGCCATCAGCTCTGATTATTTCCACGGGGACGCCTGGAGATGGATCAATGCCATCAATGGGTGGGCATTTCCACGGGGTGATGGATACGCTGCCTGCACGTCCTGCCCGAGGGTCTGTGGGGGATGCAACCCCCTTCCCCCTGCCCCTTCCTCTTCTTCTTCCTCCTTTCCCTTCCTCCTTTCCCTTCTTCCTGCCCTTTCCTCCTGCTCCTTCCTCCTTTCCCTTCCTCCTTTCCCTTCCTTCTTTCCCTTCCTCCTTTCCCTTCCTCCTCCTCCTTCCTCCTCCTCCTTCCTCCTTTCCCTTCCTCCTTTCCCTTCCTCCTCCTCCTTCTTCCTGCCCCTTCCTCCTGCTCCTTCCTCCTGTCCCTTCGTCCTTTCTCTTCCTCCTCCTCCTTCTTCCTGCCCCTTCCTCCTTTCCCTTCCTCCTGCTCCTTCCTCCTTTCCCTTCCTCCTGCCCCTTTCTCCTTTCCCTTCCTCCTGCCCTACTGAGGTCACTCTGTGACCCTCCAGTTTCCCTTTCAATCTCTTCTCAATTTGGGGAAGCCAAGCAGGAAATTTGGGAAGAAGTAGGGAATTTGGGTGGAAGCAGGGAAAGATGCAGCAGGGGATGTTCCCAAGTAAGAAATAGCTCTGCTGTTCTTCCTTTTGCAGCAGTGCCCAGAGTCACTCCTCACCCTGCTCCAAGGCCAGCACTGTCCTGATGCTTTTATAAAACATAGTAAAGGAAGGACCCAGCTGCTGTTTAGAGCTGGCACTGGCTTATCTGGCCCACACAGACTAATTTACAGATGAGAATAAGAAACTCAGTGGTGTTTCTGCAGCAAGAGATGAAGTTGGGGAGAGCTCTTGGGTGGCCACTGAGACAGGGAAGGGCGCCAGTCCCACCAGAACTGAGCCCCAACGGTTCTGAAGCTCTACAGGAGTTCCCAGTTCCCATCTCCCAGTTTCCAGTTCCCAGTTCCCAGTCCCACTGGTGCTGGCACAGTGCTGATGTCCCTCTGTCCTGCTCTCAGGTGAGGCCATTCACCTGGCCCGGGATTTTGGCTACGTCTGCGAGACCGAGTTCCCGGCCAAGGCAGCAGCAGAGTACCTGTGCCGGCAGCACTCGGACCCCACGGAGCTCCACACCAGGAAAAACATGCTGCTGGCCACCAAGTGAGTACAGAGGGCAGGGAGCCACTGGGGCACTGGGGATCTGCAGCCTGGCAGGGCAGAATGAGCCCCCAAACTTTGCTTTTCTGTGGGGAATATCGTCGGCAAGGGGGCTGTGTACAAACCACGAACGGGACGGGACTGATGGGAACGTGCCTTGAGCTGTTTGATTTTCCAGCATCAGTCTCATTACACGGTTATGACAATGGGAAGATGCCACCAGCTCACATCCCAGGCAGCAGATAAAGAACTTAATATTACAACTCACTTTATAAGTTTCTTGACCAATCACACAAAGCGCAAGCGCATTGACAGTAGTTCTATCCAACCACTATAAGCACAGGTACCTTTGGTTAAAACAATGTTTGCTTATTTCAAATACAATACCTACTTGTAAGCCTTAAAACACATGCACAGAGCTCCATTATGAAGCTTCAACCTTCCTAATACCTTGCTAGATAAACTTTTCTGTAGCTTAGAGAGTTATCGTAGACAAGCGTCAATACACAGGCCATCGTTCTATTTGTCCTTGCTTTTCTACAGTTTAAATAATTTTTCTGCCGGCCTATCTCATGGCTGCTGCTTAGCTCTAATCACAGTTCTACTGTATCTGAGACTTGCCTCTTGCAGCTTTCCCAAAACCCTCTGATTTTGCGGATTCCCACAGGGAAGAGATGGGCTCAGCATTAGAACCCAAACTTTGCTCTTCTGTGGGGAAGGAAGGTGTCCAGCAAGGGGGACAGCCTACATGGATTTGAGGGTTTGTTCTTGCACAGGAGAGGGTAACCCAGCCCTGGAGAGCATTTTGGTACTGCCTCATGTGCCCTTTCCAAGCTGTGGCTCCAGTTCTGCATTCAGTGGCTTTCCCCAGGTTGGAACCAAAAACTCCCAGTGGGAAGGTGGATGTTGAGGCAGGGAACAGGAAAAGAACCCCAAAATGCACCCAGAGAAGTTGTGAATGTCCCTGAAAGCATTTAATGCTAGTGTTAAAAACATCAATCACTTGTTTTTAAAATTTTACAAGTTTAATAATAGTAAAATGACTATAAAAATAGTAATACAATTAGAGTAATAATAATTTGGACAATTTGAATTAGGACAATATAAGACAACAAATACAAAGAGTTACGGATGTCCAGGTACCTTTTCTGGGCAGCATAAACCCGAAAAAGGACCCACATTAACAAAGGATTAACCCTTAAAAGCAACAGCCTGTTGCATATTCATACACTTCATACATGATGCATAAATTCCATTAAAACACAGATTCTGTCTGGTCAGTGCCAGCTTCTTCCTCTGAATCCTGACAGCACCTTTGAGGAAGGAAAAAGTTTGTTTCTTCTGATAATGGAGCAATAAATTCTTTTTTTCTGAAAGATTCAGGTGTCCTGTGGCTGACATCTCGCTGCCAGTCCTTTCTTTAAAAAAGTACCCTACACAGCATCGTTTCCATGTTAACAATTTTTATAACCTAAAACTATATTTACCACACTACTTAAGAGAATTAATACAGCATCACTTCCTAACACAACACATATAATATGCATTTTAATATTTGTGAAAAGGCAGTCATAAAGCACATGCATTTTTCACACTAGGTTGGATGAAGTTCTGAGCAGCCTGGTGCCCACACCAGGATGGATGATCTTTCAGGTCCCTTCCAACCCAAACTGTTCTGTGATCCCATGGCCGTGTCCTGCAGCTCTCCACGTGCATCACAGTGACCAAACCTCTCTTTTTCAGGCAAATTTGCAAGGAGTTTGCAGACCTGATCGCCCAGGATCGCTCTCCGCTGGGGAACAGCCGCCCCTCGCTGATCCTGGAGCCGGGCGTGCAGAGCTGCCTGACCCATTTCAGCCTCATCACCCACGGCTTCGGGGGCCCGGCCATCTGTGCCGCCCTCACCGCCTTCCAGAACTACCTGGTGGAGTCCCTCAAGGGGCTGGATAAAATATTCCTCAACAGCACGGGCAACGGGCACACGGCCGGGGACTCCAAAGCGTCAGACAAAGAGGTGAAGCATCGGAAATAACGAAATTACAGCGCTGCCTCCCCCCCGTTGGAGCTTCCCCCTGGCTCCATGGGGAAAAAGGTGACCCACAGCACTGTTTTCTGAACTGCTGAGTTTGGATGATATAAAGCAAAGAAAGAACAGACAGGAAAAAAAGGAAGATTTAAAGGATTTGAGAAGAAAACAGTGCTAATGAACGTAGTGAGGTTGAGAGAAGCCAGGCTGATGGCTTTGGGGTTTTGCCTTTTTTTTTGTTTTGTAACGTGGATGCAGGAAGACAAGTCATGTGCAATTTGATTTTATTTTGCTTTTTATAAAAAAAAAAAACAAAACATAGTGAAATCCTGGAATTTGTTCCAAGTGAAAAACTGAGAGGAAAGAACAAAAAGCCTCATCAGTGCAAGACCCAGAGCAGGAGCAGCCCTGGCTCTACCTGGATTTATCCACTGGTTTTGAGGCTGGAACCTTCCCATTTCCCCACAGCCCAGCCCCGATGCCAGGCCAAGGAACACTGCTGGCAGAACTGCTGTGGATTTAAAGCAGGTCCAGGCTTTGTTTACAGCTTCAAACTGAGACTCACTGTGGATTTTCCTGTGGGCTGAGGAGCCCCAAAGCCACGGCACGAGGGAGGAACAACCGCACAGCCAACGGGTCCCAGGGCAGATCAAGGGGAGTGCCCCTGACTGGTGCCCTCCTGGCTGCGGATAAGGCAGGTGAAGTTAAACCCAGGACTAAATAAAACTCCACAACCCACAGATAACAGCACACAAGTTTCTAAATTTAGTAATAATAATAATAATAATAATAAATAAAGCACAAGGAGCAGAACTTGAACCAGGCCAAACGGAACTCTTCTAAATCTGTATATATTTATTTATGTGTAATTAAAATCTGAAAGTTTTAAAATGTCCAGTGCAAGTTATTTATATCAAATTGAGTTGGGGTTTTTTGTTTTGCGTTTTTTTTTGTTTGGTTGTTTGTTTGTTTTGGGTTGGGTTTTTTTCCTTTTGAAAGATGAAAATCTTTGGATTTTCTGCCATTAGAAATGGGAATGAAGTTTTGGATCCACCAAACTGTAGCATGGACAAGCTAGGCTGTGATGATGATGATGACTCTAGAAGTTCTGCAGGATTTTGTACTTGCTGTCGTTTCTCTTAATGCTGCAATAGATGTACAACACCCACACTACAATGTCATTCTCATTCTCTTAATAAACCTCTTTTTATTTGAAGAAAGCACCTCCATCGTCTTTGTGAGAAGATCCTTCGCCTCTGTATATGAAAGGGATTATATAGTTTATTAGATGGAAAATTACATAAAATTGCACAGATTGAAGAGAGAATTCTCCAGTTTCATGGCTGGGGGTTGAGTGCTGCCACAAGGAGAGCTTGGGGGTGACAGGAGCTGATGTTCCTGCCCTGTGTCCCCAGCCCTCGTGCTGAGCCAGCCGGCGCCAGTGGAGATGAATGAGCTTGCTGATGTTTCAGGGTAGTCAAATCCAAACCTGTCTGTGAGGAGCTGCAGAAGGACCTCATGGTATCAGTGATAAAAGAGGAGATAAAACAGCCCCGCTGATCTCCAGGCAATGAAGATCCAAATTAGTTTTGTTCGTGGCGTCGCCACGAGCGGGACGCGGCAGCAGCTCCCAGAGCTTAGAAATGAACACAATGGGAATGGTCAGGAAAAGGATTAAAAAGCAAAAAACAGATTGTGTGTGCTAGCCCTGTATTGCTCTGTCCTGAACTGGCACTTACAGATCTGGTAAATTCCAGCAGGTAAATCCATGGGGAACTCAGGTGGGAGCAACTCCCACACGAGGCAGGACCAAGGGCTGGAGCTGCAGGAGGAAGATCATGAGCAGGATGTGACAGAGGTGTGGAAAACTATGGGATAAAAGAACACAAACAGGGAAAAATGACACTAAACCAAGAGGCAGGACACCCATCAAGTGGTCAGGAAGCAGATTCAAGTACATTTTACATACCTCAGGTAAGAAGCTGCGACTTTTCATGGGAACAGGTGTAAAAAATGGCTTTGGACACAATGCAAGAGGGAGATTTTAGGGACCCTTTCTTACACATCATATGGCAGCAATCCCTGCATTGGACCCTTCTCAGAGCTGCACCCCACAGGTTTCTCTGGAGATGCAGAACAGAGAGACAGTAATAGAAAACCCCAAACAGTCCCAAAAGAGACCACAGGAGATTTGAAACACAAACCTCCATCTCAGGAAAGTGTGAAAGGAAACATTTAATGTGCTAATATAATCTGTGGGGATGGCTCAGCATCAGAAACTTGCATCTAAATATTCCCTTCAAAGCTTAGGGAGGGCATTTAAATTGGGAATTGGATTAGAAACGTCCCTTGGTATGAGGTTTGTGAAAGCAAAGACCTAAATGACGGGCTCTGCAGGTCTGGTTTTGCTCTGGACCTTCCCAAAGGAAGAGCCAAGAAACAAGGAGGAGTCAGTGAGCAGAATGGAAATATTACAGACACATCAGAGGCTTGTTTACACTTCAAAGCCAGTCTGGATAACGCAGGGCGTGAGCCAAAAGCACAAAAACTATTCCTATTTAAAATTATTCCAAAGTAGGAGTGCCCTGTTCTGCATCAGCATAATCCACATTTAAATGGATTATGATAAAGGAGAGTAAGGTGCTTTTGTGCCACAATACAGGTTTCCCTACATGGGGTTATTTAGGATAACTATGCTGAAATAATTCCATTTGCAGACATCCTCTGGTGCACGGTATCAGAGCAGAGCAAGCGACGCTCCAACACAGGATGAAAGTGTGTGTGTGTGTGTGCACACTGTAATATCCAGGCATGAAATATCATTTCCTAATTTAATCACATTATGCAAACCTGGCTTGGCTGGGGCACTTTGAATATCAAGGAATTCTTAGACACAGCACGGATGAGCAACGCAGACAGAGAATCAGGATCTGCCTCCAGTAATTACACACCACATCCATGGGGTGGAAAACACATCCCTCCCTCCTCATTTTCCTTTTTGGGTACCTGCAAGTCTTTGGAATGTTTGATGAAGAGCAGTCTGGTGCCTGAAAGGCCAGGGCACCTCCAGTGACCTGTGAGTGGGAGGAAGTTGCATGGTTGGGATTCACTTGTTGATTCCACCACAGATGCTCGAGATGAGTAATGGACATGTCACATAGGAGCAACTTTCTAAAAGCACCAAGACTCCCCAAAATTTGGACTCCCTCATTCCTGCAGGCCCAGAGAGACACTTCAGAAGAGTCAGGGGTCGTGCAAGGCCAATTCTTGTACTGAAGCCCCCTCCCAGCTCACTGTCCCATCCCCTGACACGTCCTCTCCTTTTCCATCCTAAGAGAAAAAAAACATTTTACACAATTCCAGGCTCAAGCCCAGCATAAATTCCCACACTGATTACAAATCTCATCGTGGGAAAATACATAGGATTGTGTCAAAGAGTAAAAATAGACCCAGGCTCGGGGTTTCTGTGCTTGTTACAGCATACACTGGAATTTCAATTCTAAAGGGGAATGAAACAACAACAACAAAAAAATCTTTTTTGAATTAATTTTGAATGAATGACAAATCCAGGGAAACCACATAGCAATCCTTGACAAGTGAAAAAGAAAAAGAGAGAAACTCTCCAATCCCTCAGAGTCAGCTGTCCCAAGGGCAAACCAAGGGGAACATGGAGCTGTGACTGTGCTGCATCATTAACACCAGGGAGCAGAGGCTGTGCTGGAATTCCACACAGCTTTGGACAGACTAAATAATTACCTTTAAACAGGCACCTTAAAAGCAACAGGGTAATAACAGCTCTTGGTGTGAAACAACCCAATAACCAGAGTTTGCTGACCTGTAGTTAATGCATTCCTTCCTATAGGAGAGCCCATTAAATTCAGAATCCAGGAGCCACACAGCCTGTGAGCAAGGGAAGCTTTTCCTGGTGGTGCAGCTGAATCAAAACACCAACACTGGAAATGTTTGCAAGCCAGGCAGTGAAATAAATGTGATTTGTGAGGGTGACACGATGCTCCTGAGATTATTGGCGTAGACCAAAACACCAACACTGGAATCAAACACCAACATTGGAATCAAACACCAACACTGGAATCAAACACCAACACTGGAAATGTTTGCAAGCCAGAAAGTGAAATAAATGTGATTTGTGAGGGTGACACGATGCTCCTGAGATTATTGGTGTAGTCCTTGCTCTAGGATGTGGAGCCTTCATCACCCAAGCAGAGCTGGCACAGAATCTGACCCAGCCATCACCCAGAACGTGGCCATGCTGAGCCACAAGTTATCACTTTGGTCATCCACCTCATCTCCTTTATATGAAACATAATTCCCATTGTGTCCACCTGAGCATTTCCATATGATACCATAAATAGCAATAATAATTCCAGACATTGAACATCCACCCAGGTTTTGTCCCCATGATTGTGGTGCTGAAGCATCCCAGAACTTTTCCAAGGCAGGAAGAATTATGGCAGTGAAGTTCTGGATGGTTCCTTTGTATGTTTTTATCCTGACACCTTCAGATGAGAATCAAATTATGATTATTTTCAGCATAGAAAAGGCTAAAATCCCTGAGATACAGAAGGATTTCTCATCAGGATAGCTTTGTTCTAGTAGCTAAAAAAAAAAAAAAAAAGTTAAATGGAGACAACTCAGCTTTTTTGGGGTGTGAAATGAGTTCAGAGAAAGATCAATTTATTGCTCCAAGCCAAGAAGTTCTGCAGCACCTCAAGATGTGTCTGGATGCTGCAGCTTCTCACCTGACAATGGTTTTGCTGTGCAGAAGTTGCCTTAAATCCTTCTTGAGTTTTTCCACTGTTTAGAGCCTTAAATTCACTAAAAGGCAGCATTTTCTTGGTGTTACCTAACAACTTGTACCCAACAAAAAACAACTGGTCCATCGTCCTCCTCTGGCCCAAAATTCCACGTGTTCTCTGTGCTTCTATTTATTATCTCACAGAACAGAGAAGTTTATGTTTCCACAGTACCTTGTTGTGCCATCAAACATCAAATCCTCATTGTATTAGACCTTGTGCTGAAGCACCTTCCCTGCAAATTTCTATTTCAGCAGGTAAATTTACAAAGAAAACAGTTACCTGCACCTGTCTGAGGACAGATGTGACATAAAGAGCTGAAGCGACCTGGAGTGTTTGGGAAACAGTTGAAATTCAAACACAGATAAATCAACCATCATTACAAAAAAACTCCAATATTCATTTCAACACTCTGTTTCAAAGATCTAATCTGTACGTTTATAATTTTATTTCCAATGACAAAAATCTCTCTCCTTTAAGCATCTCTGTTCTGCTTCACTCCCTGCAAAAGCTTTCCAGCACAGGCAGGACACAGGATGAAGGCACTGCTGAGGAGGAGGAGGAGGAGGCTGGTGGAAAGGCCAGTTTGCTCAGTTTGGACCATGAAAACAACCTTTCTTACACCCTCTTGGTAATGTGCTGCTGTTTTGCCTCTTAAATGGACCCTGGCACCACAGGGAATTATTTCAGCCCAGGCCTCCCACTCCTGACCCATTTTCATTTCATTTCCTCTCCCAGCCCTGTCATATGGCAGCAGCACATTGTATATTATATATTACAGATTATGGCTTTTGGAGTTTCCTGCTAATTTGGTCATCACAGGGATCCTCCAGGAGCACACAGTAATCACCAAGAGAGATGAGACCAGTCCTGTAACACACACAGCCCTGTGCAGGTTCTCTTTGTGAGGAAGATGGGGTTTGGTACAAAACTTCTCCAAAAAAACTTCTCCAGAGCCAAAACAGGCACAGGACACCCACAGCCCATCCCAGGATGGGAAAAAGGGAAGGTTTCAAACAAACTAAAGCATTCAGCTCTCCTCAGCAAAGTGAGGAATGTCCAAGAGATGGGAAATCCTTTGGATCATGTTTGACAATATTTAGTATATAGATCACTTAGAGAATATAAAGTCTCTACCTGGCAAAGCAGAAAATTTAGATGGAATGCTAAAAAAATTAAGGAACATATTTGTTTTAAAGTATTCCTAGAAAAAGTTGTCAATGCCTTTGAACCTGCTGAGCCAAGGAGTAATCCAGCAAATCCTGTGAGGAAAAACAGCTCCGTTCAGCTCAGCTTGGCAAAAAATGTTTTCTATTAATTCCATGTGTTAATAAGCTTTTTCACAGCTTTTGAACATAAAGAACCTTTTGCTTTAGTAGCCTGTAAATGTTGGAGCCAACATGGAAACCAAAACCAAGACTGTGACTCTGTGGCTTCACAGCTCCTAAACACATCAGGAGGGGTCAACCTCAAATCCTTTCTGGTTTATGTGAACATGGAGCTCACACAAGCAGCCTTCCCCTGGTTATCACAGCACAGGCATCAATCCTGAGGCAAAAACCAGCACAAAAACCTTGGAATATCAGATGTGCCCCCAGAGTGATGCTCTGGGCAGGTTTCTCATGTGTTTTGAGTGAACATTGCAAGACAAATTAAATTAAAACCTTGTTTTAATTATTTTCTTCTTTAAGGTGCTCACTAAGAACTATGTGAGTTTAAAAAGAAGAAAACCAGGTTTGAACTGTATCATTTTAAATCAGAGAAAATAAGGAATAAGTAAACCCTGGAAATCCTTTCATATCCCAAACTCAGCCTTGCCCAGTAACAAAAGTTTCAAAGATACAAGGAACTGCTGTCCAAAAAAAAAAGGAAAACCACCAAATGAGCTGACAGCTTTGGAAATGTTTTCCTAATTCCCATGTCAGAGCCTGGCTATGTAGTTGAAAGTTTCTGATTCCCATATAATCCAACTGGGGACATTTTAATTACACAGACAAGTGCATTTTCTGCTCCAGCCAGGCCCATAATGCCACCTGTGAGCCACGGCCTCAGCACACTGCAGGCTTATTGGGAGGGAGCAAATGAATGGTTTGTGATAGCCCACAATCCAAAACAGCCTTTGCAGACTTTTCCTGATTTTTTTTCTTCAGCAAATTTTGCTGTGGGATCACAGAAAGTCTTTTGGAAATGGCACCATGTGGTGGAGGAGCTTTTCCCTCCCTGGCACAGCTGCTGATAAAATCCTGTGAGCATCCTCAGCGTGAGCACACAGCAGTGAATGTCCAGAGCAGCTCTGCAAGGGACAATTGTAATATCCTAAAAACCCTAAAGATTTACTTCATTTACTTTAACTTCACATCCCTGCTTGTCAGTGCTTGGATTAACCAGGACAGGATGGATTCCAGCTGCTCTTTTGGGTTTTTGGTGAATCACTGGCTCTCTTCCTTTCTGAAAATATGGATAATTACCTGTTTCATGGCACAATTGCCCAACACTTGTGAAAAATAAAATTGTTGAAAAATAAAATAAGTGTCTTAAAGGAAGAAACAACCCTGTATGTCCACCTGCCACTGCTGGGCAAGGCTGTGGTTGTCTCTCTATGAATTCTGTGACCACCAACTGATGTGCAAGGCAGGGAGAGGACAAACCAGTTTGGGAGAAGGCAGCAGCGTGCAGGATCACTGCCCTCTGCTGAATCCAGAGCTGGGGATTCACTCAGGTGCTCCCCACAAACCAAAATCTGGGAGCAGCAATGGCATCACCACATTGCCAGTGCAATATTTGGTAAAAGGAGATCAAGCACCACGGAGGCCCACGGGTGTTTTGGTGGCACAGCAGCAGGATATTGTCAATAATCCCCAAAATACTGACACAGAAAACCCCCCAGAGTTTCCTTTGTCTGATGGAAATTAACTCGAGGGGATCCACAATTTTCATGTTTGTGCATAAACACGAGAAATATTTAACAACATCAAGGAAACCTCTCCTAAGCAAAAGGTAATTTAACCAAATCAAAACACACCCAACCAAGAAATCACTTCAGAGGATTCCGTGATTAAGTTGGCCCCACCTTGTAGGGCTCTCTTAGAGTTGATTTATAGATCAAAAATTATTCCACACTTGCTGGCATTCATTTTGATTTTCTCTCTATAGATCTGATCAACAGAATTGAATTTTTCATAAATCTTGCTAACTCTACTGTATTACACAGGGGAAAATACCATCCTGGCAGTTGTGAAACAGATCCTTCCAGACACCCTCTCCCCATGCCCCAACAGCCAAGGCTTTTCTCTGCCTCCCACAGCTGTCTCCAGTTAAACTACATGAATCAGCTTATTGGATAACGACCTAATTGCACATTAGCACAGAAACAAAACACTTAAACTGTCACTTTACATTTTCAAGACAACTAACTTATTTTTTAACATAGTCCTCAGCCACTCAGATGTAAACCAACATAGTCAAGGGCATGGAAAATAGACAAGTTGTATATTTTAATTCCACCATTTACATTTTGCTGCTTTTTTTTTTAATCTGTTAAAACAACTGATGTCTGTTTAGCTTGATCAGTGAAAATTTCCTGCATTAAATTACTGTTGATGGCTGATAACAACACATGGAAACTCTATGTAAGGTTAAACCCTGAAAGAATTAAAAATGGCTTGAAGGATAAACTTTTTACAAGTAGGATAAATTAATTTTTCCTTAAATATATAAATATAGTGATTCACAGGTAGCAAACAGAGGTTTTTTATTCCTTAAATGTTAAGTTATTTAATACAAAAAGAATATTTGTCCCTGCTTCAGATGGGAAAATGGACTCAACCAAATCCTATGAGCATAATCCCGAATGTCAGCCCTGGCATGGGCTAATGCCTCTTGGAGGAGCCTACTGTCAAAACTAGAGACAGGAGCAGAGGAAAACACATCCTTGGGAGAGCTCAGCCTCATCTCTCCCCTCTGCTCCCACATCGTGGCTCTGGGGAGTGACAGCTCCATTTGGTGACAAAGCTTCTGCCAGTGCCTGATCACCATGAGCAGATGAACTCAGGGACTGCTGAGAATGTGCTGTAGGATTGATCACACACTCTTTATTTCTAGTTGTTGCTGTTATTGTTATTAAGTAATATATTTATTTTTTATTATTATTAGGCAGTTTCATGAATTTGTGACACTCAGGTTTGCACTGGTACCCAGTCCCTGCTTGAGGCTGTTCACCTGCCCAGGGCTGGAGCATCTCTTGGTAGAATTATTTTTATATCTATATCTATATCTATATCTATATCTTTATATCTATATATATATCTCTGTCTCTCTCTATATATATATATCTATATATATCTCTCTCTAGATATACATATATTTTTTACTATTATTATTATGCTGCAGTCTCATGAATTTCTGAGGACACTCAGGTTTGCACTGATACCCAGTCCCTGCCTGAGCCCATTCACCTGCCCAGGGCTGGAGCATCTCTTGGTTGAATTATTTTTATATCTATATCTATATCTATATCTATATCTATATCTATATCTATATCTCTATCTCTATATCTCTATATCTATATATATATCTCGCTCTGTCTCTCTCTCTCTATATATATATCTATATATATCTCTCTCTATATATGCATATATTTATTATTATTATTATTACTATTATTATTATTATGCTGCAGTCTCATGAATTTCTGAGGACACTCAGGTTTGCACTGATACCCAGTCCCTGCCTGAGCCCATTCACCTGCCCAGGGCTGGAGCATGTATTGGTTGAATTTATTTATTTATTATTACTATTGTTATTATCATTATAATTATTATTATTATTACTATTACTATTACTATTACTATTCAGTCTCATGAATTTCTGACATTCAGGTTTGAACTGATACCCAGTCCCTGCCTGAGGCCATTCATCTGCCCAGGGCTGGAGCATGTATTGGTTTAATTAATTAATTAATTAATTTTATATTATTATTGTTATTATCATTATAATTATTATTATAGTTATTATTACTATTACTATTCAGTCTCATGAATTTCTGAGGACACTCAGGTTTGCACTGATACCCAGTCCCTGCCTGAGCCCATTCACCTGCCCAAGGCTGGAGCATCTCTTGGTTGAATTATTTTTATATCTATATCTCTCTCTATATATGCATATTATTATTATTATTATTATTATTATGCTGCAGTCTCATGAATTTCTGAGGACACTCAGGATTGCACTGATACCCAGTCCCTGCCTGAGCCCATTCACCTGCCCAGGGCTGGAGCATCTCCTGGTTTAACAGAACAGGTAACGGATTTCTTGAAGAAATCCTGGGGAAAGGAAGGTGAATCAGCCTGGGGGGCCCAGCAGCTCCCCACAAAAGTGAACACAGCAGCATGGGAGGCAGTTTCACCTTCCAGACATTTCAGTTTTTGATTGATGTCCCTGCTTGGCTGTCACTTCACTCAGGGAGGATTTCGAGTCACTTTTGGAGTCACTTTTAGGCAGCAGAACTGTCTTGGCACCATTACAGATTTCTGTGAGACCAAATCCACAAGGCAGCTGAGCTCTGATGGCTCCTCTGGGCCAATGCTTCTGGTCACAGGTCTAGCCCAAAACACAGATTTTCTTCCATGGCAAGGTGTAATGAACACCAAGCAAAAGCCCCGTGAGCGCTGCACCTACGCTCACATTCCTCTTCCAGCAAAGCACTCCCAACCCAACGTGGCCTAAGGCACAGAGAGTCTGTAAACTGATCTTGGAGCTCACTCCGAGCTCTGGAGAGATGAGCTGGTGATGATCTGCTCCCCAGGAAAAGCCCATCCTTAAACAGGAAACCTAACACGAGAAAAAGGGCCTTGTTAACTCTTTGGGCCCTGAGGCTTTGAGAGTGAAACATATGGTCAGAATTAGCAGGCAAGGCCAGGCAGAGCAGCTCACCGTGGCCACAGTGCCCCAGGAACAAGGTACCTTGACTGCTACATTCATTTCTCATAATATGAACCACAAAAATTAGTACAAAGCAGTATTTCCTTGCAGTGCTCAATTATTGCAGTGATTTCTTATGAAAGAGGTCTGTCATGACAAATACAAATGGAGAGGTGAATTCTTTTGAAAAGGGATTCCTGGATTCCAGGCTAAATATGGTTTTCAGAAGCTTTAGGGCTAAATGTGAAGCAGGTAAGAAGTTTTCTACTCTTTCATTAACTTAAATATTGGGTTTTCAAACAGATTCCATGTAATACCGTCAAAAATGCAAACTGGCTTCTGAATTTGAGTATCAGCACATTTTAAAAAGTAAATTATACAGCAAAGTATCACACTTTTCCTTAAAAAGTATGAATTCTTGGAAAGTCCTCAAAAAAATCTCCTTTGTTAGAAGCTACAGTCCAATCTCATCATGGGCCAGTTCTTTTGTTCCTGGTTTGGAATCAAGGGCTGTATTTATTCATTCCTCAAGGTTGCTGCTCCATTAGCTTCAGATGCAACCCCTTGGATCTTCCTTTCCATGGGGGAATTCAGATCCTGGGCCCTGCCCTTGGGCAAAACATATGTTCCACTGCAACCTGGATCCAACCAGAGAATAATTGTTTTATGTTTATTAATCACCTGCATGCAAATAGGTGCCAATAAAAACTGCAGGCAGATTCTCTGCCAGGCTCACATCACCCAAAAGCTCCACACCACAGTTTGGTGTCTGAACAATGAATCCCTCCAATGAAGAGGCATCGCTGCTTTGATATGCAGTGACAAAAATATCACATCAGCTCAGCCCCTCTGCAGTGATGAGCTTGAAATGAGACAAGAAACCTGCAAAAACATTCAACATCAGTGGGAAAATAAATTAGAGATGCTGCATTAAGCTAAACAAGTAGATTAATGCAACACGAAGGGGTGAGATTTCAGTGGCGGAACGACAGCGCTCCGACTCTGCTCGTGTTAAATGTGACCTGCCAAGAGGAAATCATCAGTTTGGAGATTGCTGAGTGTGAAAGTTTAAAAGGTTTTCAAGAGATAAAGTGAGTTGTAGCAAAATGTTTTAGAGTTCTGTGCCATTGGCCTTAAATAAAAGCCATTGCAGGCATTACAGCAAACCCAGCTGTAATTAAACTCATTCTGGGAAGAATTAAACTACAAAGCCTGATGGGACTCCAGGGAAGAATTAGATTTAAGTAAGAGGAAGGGTGAGTTAAGGCACTGGAGCTGCAAATTTCTTCTGTGACATTAAGCAAGTCTCAGTCTCATCCATTCCAGAAGACAGGAATACTTTAAGACTGACAACTATTTTTTGGGAAGAAATGAACCTTCTCACACAGACCACTGAGGTAAGACCAAAAAGCTTAAACAAATTAACATTAAAGTCTGTCATTCACCTTCTCCAGCTGAGAACTTGTGCCACAGCACACAACTATCACTCTGCACACTACCCTGTACACATCTACCCTACTTCCAAGATTCTTTTTCTGAGCTTATTCCAACATAAAATAAGCACCCAGAGCACTTTTAATGCCAATTCCAGTAGGGAAGGAGTCACACCAAAAACTGCTCTCACAAAAATCACTTCTGGGCAGACCACAAGTATCAGCCACATGATAATTATCTGAGGCTGTCCCATGAATGGGGGTTTTGTAGGGAAGCAGCATCTTTAGCCTAGATGGATCATCAGGGATTATTCTCAAGGAAACAAAGCTCTAGCTGGCTGAGAGTAATTCAAAGATTTATGAGGAGTGCTGCAGTCTAATTTCTCACTGAACTGCTTTCATGTACTTCTAAATGTACAGACATCAATTAAGAAACATCACACAACTGATATATTAGTTTCTATTTAAAAATACTACTTAAATTCTATTTAATGTAGTTATGAACCCACTGTGCCAGCAGAATGTTCTTTCCCAGTAACAGAACCACTGCCAGGTGAGTTAAAAGTGCATTTCAAAATCCATTCTACTTGGAAACCTTTGTATCAATCTAATTCAAGTGAAAAAAAAACTCTATCAAAAGCAAATTAGGTCTCTGAAAACCTGATTAATAATTTATACAGCAAAGAGTGGTAAGATCTTTGAAAAAATAATGCAGATGCTGCATGTTTGGCATGGACCACTTGCCTGGGGTTTGATGAGCTTTACTGATGACAGCACAATGCCATCTAGAAAACACAATTTCCCCACAAATAAGAAATTTGGAGAGCAGTAAAATCTCAGAAGAGGAAAGATAAATAACCTGAATGTGCCCCCATGAACTGTAAATCAAGATTCACTTTCACTGTGGAACAATTCACTCAAATCCTCTCAGGAAGGATCAGTGGAATAAAAAGATAAAACTGGCTATATAAATGTCAGGCTTTATTTGAGCTCCCACTGCAGTACATTACTCGTGTACTTCAAATGAATAGAAAAAAAAAACAAACCAAGAGAGAACAAAACAAGATTGTTGAAGAAAGATCTTGGGGGTTAGGACTCCACTTTGGCAAGGGGTATATTGTCCACTTCGTGGATGCCCTCCTTGTCAATGAACCGGGCGTTGAAGGAGGTCAGGTTGAGGATGAAGCGTTTCTGGAGCTGCTCAGCAAAGACAAAAAGAAGAAATGAGATTCACTCAAAGCTTATACCAAAGAGAAAAGCATACTTTAAATTTCTATCCTGGTTTTAGTGACCTGAAGTATTAGGAACTAGAGTGGGGTTTTTCACTGCTCAGGAGTGAATTAGTGGGAGTTGGTTGTAAGATGGTTCCTATTAGACAAACCTTGGGTAGAGATGTCAAATAGCCAGGCCTGTTAACAAGGAAGACATTTAAGCAGGAAAACTAAAGTGGGCTAAAATTTTGGACACAAAGATACTTCAAAGAGGACCTCTTTGGAGCACTTCTTGATGTTATATTCAAATCAATCCCTTAAAGACAAGGATAAAGACTATTTTCCTACAATAAAAGCTTTGGTGTCTGAAATGTTTGGAGTCTAATGTTGACACTAAAACTGGTCATGAACTTTAAGGTCAAGGCTTTACCTCAGGTATCACTTCACAAGCTGGACAAGAATTAGTATGTGCTTCTAAGAGTTCCTAAGTGTAACACAAGTGACAAGCATGCTGCAGTACATTCAGAAGAAACATAAGAGGGAAAAGTCTGGATCAATATTATGCTAAGCACGCAAAAAGCTCAAGTTTAGGTTCTGGAGGACATGAACCATGCAAAGGCAATGCAACTGCCTGAAAATCCTTTTCCTCAGTAGCTATTCCACATCTGGCCAGTGCCTTTATTACCCTTCTAGCAAAGGCAGCAAGAAATGCAGCAAGAGGAACAGGAAAGTATCAGGAATGAATGCAAACAAACATTCCTTTCTCAGGAGCATCAGGGCCTGAGTTCAGCCACTCACCTCCTGTAGACATTTTTTTAAGAGCTCCACAGCTTCCTCACGTGTGATACCTGAAAGGGAAAACATCCACAGATTGATTTCATTAGAGGCCATCTCTCTCCACAGAAACTTTTATTAAATTTAAACAACTTTTCAGCTGAGCACCAAAACCTCTCCTTCCCAGCTCACAGCAAACACTTTCCAGATGTCCTGAGGACGCTCTGCACCGCGGTGCTCACGCCCCAACAAGCCATTGAGAATCGATTTGTTACAGGGAATGGGAAGCATGACGGAATTCTGCCTCCCATGGCCAGGGCCTGGCTCACAGCAGCACAGCCACCTCCCTCTCCTGCAGTTTATTGCAGCTCTAAATCAGCTCCAGCTGCCCCAGTCCAGGGCAGGAGGTGGAGATGGGTTTAGTGGATGTTCCTGCTGGGTATGAGCTCAATAAAGGACAAGGCACGTGCGGGATGCTCCTGCAATTCTCACAATTCAGGATAAAATCCAGCACTCTATAGGGGTGACAAGCCATGACAATGAAGTTCATTATTTTCCTCTGTTCCACAAGGAATGGTGAAAATGGAACAATAGAATGTTGAGGGACATGACTAGAAAACAAACAGGTTGGTGGGTCTAAAACTTCTTTCTAGGCTTTGTTCCAGACCTGCATCCACTGCTCATCCAAGTTAAATGAAAATGATCAGTTTATAGCTACATTTCTTGAAGGAGGTAGATGAAAGGATTTCTAATCTCAGAGCAGAGATAATAACTTAAACTCAGCTTTGCACACAGGAGTCAAATAGTTTGTAGCTAAAGCCAAAGATGTCAGATTAACAATATTCTGTGCTTTGCACATTTCCTTATCTGCACAGTGGGGATGGGGCCACGTATCTTTCTTGGCACTGGATTATGATGCTAAAACTGAAAGTTTAGACAGGTACAAACATGTGCAAGAGTTATGATGAGCAGCTGCCAAGTGCACAGAACTGTGAATACCAAAACCTCTCTGTTGTCCACAGAAGCTGTGGCTGCCCCATCCCTGGAAGTGTCCATGGCCAGGCTGGCCAGGGCTTGGAGCACCCTGGGATGGTGGAAGGTGTCCCTGCCCATGGCAGGAGGTGAAATGAGATGAGCTTCCAGGTTCCTTCCAACCCAAACCTTTCCATATTCTGTGATTCATCACCACCACTTCAGAGTGCTGGAGATGATCTTGCTAGGAACATCTTTTCATTTGAATGTTTTTAATTTATCACACACAGAGCCAATCCAAGATATGGAGCAATAGCATCTGGGACTGACCTCTGAATATTGATACTCTGGGAAAATGTACATGTCAGAGCCAACAGACAAGCAAGAAGATAGAGCTGTCAAACTGTTATTTATTAAAAGCAGACTACCAGCTGCCAATGGTCCAGGAAAGTCTAATCATATTTCAGAATAACTGAAATGTCCTTTACTCCCAGTCTGATAAGCTGCAAACAGGAAAAAAAAATTAAGGAGTTGACTAGTTTTCTGTTCCCATGCTAGCAAAACCAAAGGCAACCTTTCGAGCTCCATTTATTTAAGAAAAAGTCAAGTTCCAATCTGTTGCACCACAGCAGTGCCATCTGATTCAACAAATGTCACTCTCACTGGTTAATAAACTCAAGTGCTAAACTGAAGCAGGAGAATTTTCCTGTCCAGTGGCTCCACTCACCTGGCTTGTAATAGCGGTCGAGGATGCTGAGGGTGAGGAATGCTCCATACCCATGTGCTGCAAAAGGAGCCTTGGCCAGAGCTGCCAGGTAATCCATGTAGTACAGGGCAGGGCCCTCGTGGTCATCATAGCCAGCCAGGAGAAGGTTCACGTGGTAAGGGGTCTGAAAGAGAAATGATGGTTTTGTTAGGGCACTCACAGCAAATCTCTCAATCCTGATTTCCCGTGCACCAGGGAACAGCAGCAGAGCTGATCAGCCAATTCCTTATCATAAAATGTTACATCAATCCTGTCTGCAGCACAGTCTCGAGCTAAAAGTGATCAGGTTTTCTGGTAACATGGAGTGCACAAGCAAATAAAAACACAGAACTCTTATTCTCTTGCAAACCAGTGTGTATGGGGGTTTTTTACAGCTTTCACAACACACTCAAACTTTAAAAACCTTGAATGCAGTTTTCACGCCAGATTCTTTCACTTAACATAAAAATTGTGGATTTTTACTGCTGACACGTGAGCACAACGTGAACATTTTGCAGTTTCTGAGAACTCTTTGTTCATTTAACCTGCTCTGTGCTCTCTCCCCACTCCCCCTCCCAGTGAGCACGTATGAAAGCTCTCACACAGTGAGTTACACACAGTGTCCTGTTCACTGGCAATTTGCTTTTTATTGCATGTACCAAGTTTAATCTTTAATATTTGGCTGTTTACTCCATGTTCTGGGTTTAGTGTTCCACCATCATGAATAAATCAGACATCTCTTCTTCTCCTACATCTCCTTCCAAGATCTGTACTTTGTAAAACCATGAAACACACGTGCACTGGATTATTTTTAAACACAGGATCAGAAAAAAATTTGGGCATTGTATGTATTTTTAAAAGCAGCTTTTATATACTTCCAGTATTTCCATATCTACACAATGTTTCTTATTAAATTAATTGTACTAACAGGATATCTCCAAACTGCTGGAAAACCTGGATCAACAAAGCAACAAAATAAGAAAAAAAAATGATGATGCAACTACCAGATTAAAAAAGCAAACAAAATTTCACCCTAAAGCCAAAACATTAACTGCATCATAGGAAAAGTTCATTTTGATACTCAATACAGTAAATTTCCACACAAACAAAAAAAAAATCACATGCCACTATATTGTTACTTTCAGACAGTATGAAAGAATAAAGCAGGCTACAGTTATATATAAAACATCACTTTAAATTGTGTGATTTAATCTTCAAAGCATCCAAGAATATTTGGAAAGAAGTTACCATGCAGCTGTATTGGTTTAATTAGGCTGTATTTCATCATTTATTTATTCTGAAACATCACACAAGTTGATATTTAAGAGCCATGACACAAGATCACTCAAATTATTGTGTGACTTGGAATTACCAACATTGGCATATGCGAGATACTCAACCATAAATAAATGGTGTTATACAGACTTAAACCCATCTGTAAACTGATTTTCAGTTTTAAGTTCTCCTGCTAATGGTCTCTGAGACTTCTTAAAACTCAAATGTAAATAATTATCCCTCATGCTTTATTAGTCTAGAAAGGATTTCAACATTAGCAAATATACATAATCTATTTACTACTTCCATGATTATAAATGAAATTTGCAGTGTAACACCTCAATGCTGGGACTGGAATTTCTTGTACATCCCAATCTTTTTGTCCATTCCTTCCTTGACTTTTGTAACTTGGTCCATGCCAACAATTCTCAACTCTTTACAAGACTGGTGTGGTTAAAGGGCCATCAAATGAGTGCTGACTAACACTCCAGGACATTATTTTGTCCCCAAACTTCCCTTCCTACAGAAGCACCATTTGTCATCCCAAGCAGTTTTGCACTTGGTGCTGTTTGATTTAAAATAACGACAGCAATTAGGAGATGTGTGAAATTGTTCAGGGTTTACAGCTGCAGAGCACAGTTGTGCCAAGCAGCCCAGGCCCAGCTCGGTGGTGACACAGCCCTGGGACATCTGGCGGAAGCCAAAGTCACAGCGAGGGGGAAAGGTGGGAGCAAGGAAACCTCCTGCCAAGTGTGGACATGGTAGAGGAGCTGAGAGCTGCCTTTGGAATCCAGCCAGGCCCTGTCACCTATAATTAAACAGCATCACAGTCAGAGACTGAACTTCATCACCTTTGGAGGGCAGGGGGCTTTTCTTCCTACTCCCCCCCTCAGCAGTGAGATCAATGTGCCAAACATTTTTGTACCAAAGTTTTCCCCACCAAACTTTTTACTTCTCACTCCTAACAGGAGGCACTGGCATGTTTTACCTTTTAATTTTCATTTTCATGATCCACATGATTACCTTAGTAGCCTCCAGGAATCCCTTACGCAGTTTCAAGCACCAGCGTTAATCCTTCTGGTATATTATGATGAAAATGTAACAAAAATCACAGGAAAAAAAAAAACCAACTCTGATGGCAAGGCTTGTATTGTAAAATTCTAAATGCCACAAACAAACCATGAAGTGCTAAGTTAGAGGAAAAAGCTTCTGCCTGCAATGTGGAGATCAGTGTAGTGTGACAGCAGTGTCAGAGAGCGCTGTGTGCCCTGGGGCGTCGCCATCTGCACCAGAGCAGCGTTTTTGTCTCTGGTAAATAAACACATCTGCCTCTGCCAGTGTCCTCCCCACGCTGCTGCCTCCTGC
This sequence comes from Zonotrichia albicollis, assembly GCF_047830755.1. Taxonomy (NCBI): domain Eukaryota; kingdom Metazoa; phylum Chordata; class Aves; order Passeriformes; family Passerellidae; genus Zonotrichia; species Zonotrichia albicollis. The sequence continues at coordinate 9,408,332 of NC_133838.1, read as the reverse complement.
AGAAGGTGAGCTGGAAGGCAGGAGTGGGCTCAGCAGGGAGTGGAGCCACAGGGAGGATCAGCCCCCAAGGGATGTGGTGCAGAGGAAGACAAAGGTGCCTCATCAGTGCTGCCTCCTGATGGGCAGGTTTATCAAAAAGCCTGTTAAAAATACTTTAAATCATATGTAAGAAATGGCTGCCTCTGCTGAAAGGGGGCTCAGACTTATCTGTGCAGGTCATGGCCCTGAGATGAGCCATCAGCCAGGCTCACTGCTTCACATCAGCCTCGAGAACTGCACAGGAATGCACAGAACACACCCAGACCTCCCAAACCACACCTCAACACAAACACCTTCACTGTCAACCATCACCTGCCAGCCTGAAGCTGGATTAAGCCATTTAAACCAGAAGAGCAGTGTGGAATCACAGAATATCTTGAGTTGGAAGGGACTCACAAGGAAAAATTCCTACCTGCAGCTGTGATCTGTGTCAGAAATCAGAACAATAATCTCTGGCTGTTCCTGTGCATGAGTTCTGGAAGAACTCTCACTCAACACGTGTAATTCTTAACAATACAGCTCTGAGGTTAATACTGGCCTTTATTTCCTACTGTAAAACCTGATTTCAGGCCTGAGCAGTGCACTCTTAAAACAGCAACACAGTTTAACCCACACTCGATCCTTCACAGAGCTGAACAACTTCATTCTCAACACCCTCTTTCTTCCTGTTTTCTTTCATGTAGCACATTACATTCTTCTCAATGAAATGTTTCCTAACCTTAGATCATTAAAGGTTTATTTGCCCCCTCACAGCAGCTTTTCATACTTTGAAAAAAGGCACCCTGGGAAACATCACTAATTGCAGTTCAGTAACTTGAAAACACAACCCCAACTTGGATGTGGTATTTACCAAAAAGCCTCATGTTGCTGTTTACAAAAGGCACTTGTTTTCCTAAGTACATCAAACAGCTTTGCTCTATGAAATCATTTTCCAAGAAGATTAAACGGATTTGGAGCATTTGCATGAAACCCACAACCTTATCTCGATGTTCAGGAAGTTTAACTCACTTCACGTCTGCAGTGTGTGACAAAGTGTTTACTGGGCCCAAGGCTGGAATTTTAAGTTTATGGCTGTATCAGTTATTGATAAGTGATGTGATAAGTTTTTCAAATAAGCAAATCAAGTTCTATTTTACTAAGACATTATTTCAGCAATGTGAACTCACAGAATCAGTGATGTTGGAGAAGATCTTCAAGATCAAGTCCAACCTGTGACCCATCAACCCCTTGTTACCCAGACCAGAGCACTGGATGTTCTTTGACTCCACTAAATCCCTGAGCAGCCAGTTCCAAATTCATCACTAAAAACAGCAGCTCCCACCTTTTTCAGACTCCATTATTTGAGGATGGAAATGCTCCCTGTGCCAAACCCTCTCAGCTTTACTCACCCGACTCCGCAGATAGTCCGCGAGGTTTCGCCGGGTGAAGTTTGCAGCTGCAGTAGGAGACAATTCATAACCTGGAGGAAAATGTGACAAATATTTATTTGGTAACAGCCCAAATCATTCATGTTTCACCTTCCACCTTCCCATGCCTTCTCTGAAATGACAAAATGTAGTGACAAAATAGAGCCTTTTGTCTAATTCTGGTTTATTCTGAAAGCTACAAGCCCTCAGACTCTGGGTATTTCATATCTCTATGGACCATAGAAATAAATGGCTTCAAAAAATTAAAATATTAAGGACATGTAGCTTGACTTCTTTGTCCAATATATCAGAAGAACTGGTGACAGTTAGCATGCAATGGATGAATTAAGAGAATAAGTCTATCAGTAAAATATTTGTGTCATTTATATTGCAAAGAAGTGTTCCAGGATTTGGATCCAGACTCTATTTCTGCATCCTGCCTGAATTATCACCTTTGCTGGACACTAAAAATGCAGGAATCTTCACAGAGGGTTTGAGAACAGCACTTTCCACCAACATTCACCTGGGAACCACCCTTAGCTCTGCTCCAACCCCCAGGGCCTGTCCTGCTTCACTCACCATTTCTCATTTTGTAGAGCTGAACATTTTTCTGGATGTATTCTGCAAACTGCACCGTGTCTCCAGGCTCCCCCACACACAGCAGCAAGATCTTTTCACTCATCTTAAACATTTTGTCATGATCTAGGCAAAGAAAAATAACGTTGAGTGCCATGGTCACAAGGAAGAATAAATTATTTTGCCAATAACCTGAGACTTTACAGAAGCAAGAAACAGATTTGGATAAATGCATCATGACCTGGAGCACCAGTAAAAAGCTTTTCTGAGCACAGACTGACATTTGGTGTCTCACAGACACAGAACACAAGAGTTGTTGAAGAGAAACAAAGCCCTTCAGGAAGGGAGGCATTCCAAAAATCTATAGTATTTCCTATTTTAGAAGCAAGGTAGGAAAGAATAAAGCTTCACACAGAATATTGTGTCCAAAGCATAAGGTTTTACTTCATGGGATCAGGAGTAAGAATTCTGCTCAGTGACTATTTAACTTTATTCAAATATTCTGCAACAGAAGCAAATATTTTAATATAAAGCTGAAATATCAACACATTGAGCAAAACAATCTTAGGAAACCCAGAAACAAATTCCATGTCAAATGATGCCCTTTTATTTATATCCAGCAGTCCCAAAAACTGGAAGTTTACATGAATGAAGCTTTTCCAGAAACATTTATTTTTCTTATCATTTTTGAGAAAAAAACCAAACCAAAGAGAATGAGAATTAAAGTAATGATTAGAAATCATAATGAAGCTGACCTATAAGCAGGAAATTAAGGAACAGTAATCCATATTTTTAGTCGTAGTTTAGCCATATTTTCAGTCTGCAGTTTAGGACAGTTTGAAGTTTGTGTTAAGGGGATCCAAGCTGTTGCAATGACAGTGCTGAAGCCAATCCTGTGCTCACAGAGTCTCCTCTCACCAGAGCAGGTATCTGGCACTTGGATATCCCAGACAGACACTGAGGAGCTGCTGGATTGAAGGGAAAATCTCCTTTTTCCACTGAGGGCTTGCACAAACACCAAGCCTCCACCTCTGAGCTTCCAGCTCCCTAAATGGTGCTGAACAATCCCTGCTGCAAGGCAGGCACTGAGTGTCACAATCCTCTAAAATGATGTCAAAACTCACCACAGCACTGGAGCTGCTGTCTGGAGCTCAGGGAAAGCCCTGACACTGCCCTGCCCTGCAATCCCAGATTGGTTTGGGCTGGAAAGGAGCTCAAAACCCGTCCCCTAATGTGGGCAGGGACACTTTTCATTGTCCCAGGCTGCTCCAAGCCCTGTCCAGCCTGGCCTTGGGCATTTCCAGGGATCCATGGCAGCCACAGCTGCTCTGGGCACCTGTGCCAGGGAATAATTCCTTCCCAATATCCCATACAGCCCTGCCCTCTGGCAGTGGGAACCATTCCCTCTGTCCTGTCATTCCAGGCCTTTGTAAACTGTCTCTTTTCATCTTTCCTGCAGGTTCCCTTCAGGTACTGGAAGGGGCAATTAGGTCACCTAGAAAACTGAAAGTGATTTACAAATAAATAGTAGCTTGTGAACAAACCTATGTAGAACCAATATTAACTTAGAAAACATTATTTAAAATGATAAAACTTTTATTTTGTATGTACCACCAGCTTTCAGAAGGGCCTCTAACACTGCTCCAACTGACTATCACAGACTTGAAGTGAAACATCTGAGGTAAAAGCAGTGCTATGACATTTTAATATAGATTTATTTATATTCATTTGTATGGATCTAGCAATTTTCTATTCTATAATTTTTTTTAAAGAACTACTAAAGCAGTCTTTAGAATAGAACAAGCTTCAGTCTAGCAAGAAAAAAAATTTATTTTAGACAATTCCAGAGACTTGGTGACGCCCTAGATGTTTTACCATACAAAGAAACCAAAGCTATGTTTCAGTCTGGCTCCTGCTCCCTGTGCTGTGAATTTCACTGATACTTTTAGTCCCCATAATCCCTTTTCTCCCATTAATTACGTTTTAGCAGTGAATTAGGCAGAAGTGAGCACCTCCTGTCACACATCGTTATTAACCCTTTTACACCGCTGTGCAAAGCGAGGTTGGGGATCACAAGCCCACGCTGACCTGAACAGGTAAATTAAGCTGACAACCCAACACAGACGGGTCACACTCGGTCACGATCGGGGACTTTACCCGGAGCAAGCAGCGATTTAAGCCCAACTTTGACTCCTACAGCCACTACACCTCCCTGAAAGGCCCGGCAGAGCTCAAACCCAAAAACCTCCCCGGGAGCAGCCTCCCCTCAGCCCGAGCGCCGGGCCCGCCGCTCCCCACCGCGCACACCGCGGGGCCCTGCGACACCCTGCCCGCCCAGGGCTCAGCACAGGGCCCCGGCGCCTCCCAGGGTCTCACCGTGCTTCATCTGGATGATGCTGGTGGCCGCCACGGTGTCCGCGGCCACCAGGACGTAGTCGGGGCCCTGGATGCCGATCAGGTACTCCATGGCCGCGGTGACACAGCGCGGCCCGGCCCGCCCCGCCGCGCCTGCGCGCCCGCGCGCGCCGATGGCGTCACCGCTCGCGAGAGCCGCCCGCGCCCGCTTGGCCGGGGAGCCCTGAGGGGACTCGGGGCGGGGGTGGGAGTGTGAGGGGAAAGAGTTTCATTGCTTTGGAATAGCGGGTGGTTAAAGTTGGAAAAGAATGGGGTGGCCTCGAATTTGAGGGGATCGAGTTCCCTCCATTTGGAATAATGGAGTGGTTAAAGGTGGAAAAGGACGGGGTGGCCTTGAATCTGAGAGGATTGGGTTCCATCCCTTTGGAATGAAAGGACGGGGTGGCCTCAAAATTGAGAGGATTGGGTTCCATCCCTTTGGAATCATGGGGTGGTTAAAAGTAGAAAAGGAGAGGGTGGCCTTAAATCTGAGAGGGTTAGGTTCAATCCCTTTGGAATCGTGGGGTAGTTAAAGGTGGAAAAGGACAGGGTGGCCTCGAATCTGAGGGGGTTGAGTTCCATCCCTTTGGAATCACAGGATGGTTAAAGGTGGAAAAGATCCCAGAGACACAGGGTGGCTGAATGAGACACTGAGGTTGGAAAGACCTCCAAGGTCATCCTCAGCTCAGTGCCTCCACCATGCCCTCCACTAAACCATGTCCCTAGGTTCTGAATACATGTATAAAATTGTCACAGAATCATCAAGGTTGGATTTAAGATCACTCAGCCCCTCAACCAGCGCTGCTTCTGGAGCCACGTCACCCAGCTTTTGGACACCTCCAGGGACAGTGACTCCACCACCTCTCCAGGCAGCCTGTTCCAATGTCTCACCATGCAAACACTGAACATTTTTTTCAATATCTGATGTGAATCTCCTCTGTCTCAGCTTGAGGCCAATTCCTCTTGTCCTTCACTGAGCTCACTCTTCTCATAGTAGGAGATGGCCCCACCTCACCCACCTGCCCATCAGGGAGTCATGGAGAGCCAGAAGGTCCCACCTGGGCCTCCTTTTTTCCAGGCTGAGAAAGCTCCCCTCAGCTCCCTCAGCCATTCCTGGTGCTCCAGACCCTTCCCCAGCTCTGTTCCCTTCTCTGGACACACTCCAACCCCTCAATGTCTCTCTTGCAATGAAGAACTGCCCCAGAATCCAATGTGCAGCCCAGCAGTGCCAACACAGGGGGATGAATGGTGTCCAAAAACCCCCAAAATCATTGAAATTGGTTCCCCACAGCCAAAGGGATAATCCCAGCCCTCCCTCTGCCTCCCAATCTGGTGATCCCAATATCCTGTTCTCCTTTCAGAAGGGCCATGCTGAGCCCTCCTGGGTGCCCTGCTGCTGCCTCGGGCTGGGAAACGCTGTCCTGAGGGATCTGGGATCAGCTTTCTGCTCAGTCTCCATCTCCAATGACCAGTGTGGGGCTGTGGTGTGACCCAGGATGGTGGGATAGGAGGGATTTGTCATTCCGGGGATTGTTTGAGCAGTGCTTGAGCAGTCTCTCACTGTGATGTTAGTAAAGATGATGTTACAGTTACTGGAATGCCTGGATGAAGTTTCCTGCAGGAGCTCCTGCTTGCCAAAGAAGAGAATCCATGTGTTCCTGCTGTTTCAGGTGCAGGAAATGAAGGTGCAGAGAGGAGAAGTGATTTAGGAGATCACAGGGCAGGGTAACGGAGAGGATGGGAATAGAAATGTCTTGATTCACTGAGCTTCTCTGCAGCTGCTGGAGCGTGTGGTTCGGATCACCAACCCCAACGTGAACCCTGCAAGGCTTACTCGGGGCTTTGCTCCTAATCTCCTGTCTGGGCTCCACAGAGCTCCTGGAACTGACTCTCCATAGGCCTAAACGTGGTGTCTTTTAACAGATTCCCCTCAGGGATGGGCAGGGACAAGCCTTGCCTTGTTCATCCCATGCCCAGCCCGTGGCAATCCTGGTGCCAAGTCTGGCTCTGTCCTTCCTACCACAATGCCTCGAGAGCAACTTTTGCTGAATTTTTAGTGAGCAAAGCTACAGAATCTCTTTCACATGTTTATTTTGACAGTGTTAGACACTACCTGGATGGAGGTGTTTGTTAAATCCTGAGCCTGGCTCTCCTGGATGCAGAGCAGGCTGTTGGCATTTCCCTTCAGTGCTTGTTTTGAGGGGCACAGCAGCATTGCAGAGGGATTGTTCTGACCTTGGGGTGCCCCATTTCCCTTCAGACATTTCCCAGGCCAACATCAGTGTGCAGACACCATGCTCTTTGCAAAACTCCTTTCAAGGGTCCTCATTCTTGGCGAAAGTGTTGGGGAATGTCAGTGCCTGGCTCTGAATCCTACAGACATCCCTGTGCCTCCCAGAGCTGCTCTGCTCCTCACTGCCAGGCTCACTGCAGTGTTTTCCCTCCACCTGTGATGGCAAGAACAGGGCATCCATCGGAGTGTGCAGGTGAAAATGGATTGTAACCTGCCCTGCCAACAGCTGATTAACGTTTGTGTCTCTGTCAGGATTGATTTGAAGGTGAGAGCATTCCAGAGTCCAGCTGGTGCCCTGCTCCTCAGCTGGATGCTCCTTCCCTGTGCTTCTGTCATGGTCACCATTGTCTGCTTGGGGTGGGGAAGAGGATTATCCACTGTGGGCAGCTGAGATGGCTGAGGACAGGGTGTTATTTCTCAATTTTTGCTTTTCTCCCTCCCCAGCAGTGCAGACCATCTCCCCACTGTGGTAACTTTGAGTTCCCTCTCCCAGTCTGATTTGTCACTCAGACCTCAGTGAGGTGGGAAAGCAGCAGGCACTGCAGGCTCTGCTACACAAACCCAGGCTGGTAACCCCAAAATTATGTCCAGCATTGAGTTGGACATAACTCATAACTGCACATAGCAGCAGACAATCAATTTCATGATTGTTGCTAATTGTAAAATCAAACCATAAAAGTAAAAGCTGCCTCAAACCAATGAATAGGTTTTTTTCTCCTGTGTGGAGGCACAAATCAAGAAATCTAAATATTTAGCCAGAGATTTCTGCAGTGCTGTGGGGGATTTATTGACAGCCACATCTAGTCAAAGCTTCCCCCAGTTCCTCTAGCTCTGTACTCTTTGAATTCCTGCTGGTCACTGAATTATTTATTTTCTTACTATTTCCTGTGCTTTTAAAGTGTGGAAAGCACAATCAAATTATCGTCATGCTCATTTGGTTAATCACCCATTTAGTTACTTATTCAGTTCATTAACAAGACGCTGGCTAGTGTCAGTGTGGAGGAAATTCTGAGAGGCAGGCAGTTAGGAGACAGGATATAGAAGAAACAGGCCATTACTCCAGCCCAGTGAATGGCAATTTCTATCCCTCTTTTCTGCTACGTCACTTCAGTGCACAGTTTGTTCTGGATTTTAAAAAGCAGCCAGCAAACACGAAGAAAGCATTCTGCTGCAGATCACTGCTGTTTGTTAGATTCCATTTAGGTTCAATCCAAAGCTCTGCAGAAGACCAAACCACCTATTTTAGGACTCCTTTTTTTTTTTCGGTTGAGAAAAATGTGCTGCTCCACAGGTCATAAGATGCCTGTAATTATGACCCCGAATGGATAGAAATGTTGCTTCTTGAGACAAATTCTATCTGACAGTTTTTACAGTACGTTCGTTCAGAGCAAAATGCCCTGTCCCCTGTCACCCGGATTGAAATTATTAAGGAAGACAGACATTTCACTGACAACTCTAGCCTCGGGGGGGAAAATATTCCTTCTGTTCCCCTCTGAAGGTCAGAGCTCACATAATGCAAAACACTTAGAACACGCGCGTACACATGCTCACGCACATGCGGATGAAACTTTCTCTTCTGCAGAGCTCTGCATGGGTTTGATGGAAAATAGGAACCCACTGTGCAGGCAGCTCAGGGAGTTTGGGCCAAAAGAGACAGGCCTTGAATCCTTCAGTGTTAATTCTCATTGTCTTGTAAGTGATTTCTTTCTCCTCTGCTTGTAAATCACATCAGGAGATGGTCATGTGTGCTCACATGTTCGTACTTCCCCTCACATGATAGTGCCCAGACGTGGCACATCAGTCACTGGCAGCTCCTCCGACAGTGTGGGATCTGTGGGATAGTCACACTTCCCTGCTATCTCTTTATTCTTTCAAAACATTTCGTGCCTTCTTCTCCGTGCTGTTAAAAGCCCATTTGCAACCTGTATGTCCCATTTCTCACTTAAGCTGCATTGCCAGCTGTCATTTGGCCCAGTCTGTCACCCAGCGGTGTCCCCGTGCTGGGGATGTGCAGGTCCTCACCAACTCTGGCTGCTCCAGAGCTTTTTCATGCAAAGCCTGGCCCTTCAGTGCCTCCCCAGCCCCAGCTGGACGTGTGAACTCAGCAGTGCAGCCACAGATGAGCTGTCAGTCACTGTGTTGTGCCTGTAGATCACCAACCTCACTTAATCTAGGGCTGAAAATTGGACCTGAGCCAAGGTGAGCAGAGGTGAGAAACCAGCCCACAGCTCATTAACCTCTTCCCATTGCACAAAGGCTCTGTCTTCCCCAGTCCCAGCAATCTGGATGGCATCAGGGTCCCTGCTGACCACGCACGTGTCCTGGTGTCATTTGCACCGAGTTTCCCTGGCAGGACCCAGCTCCCAAGCACTGACCCTGCTTTTCCAGCCCATCCTAGAAACACTTTCAGGGTGTTAATGGGGCAGCTGCAAACCAGCTGCCCTCCCTGCACCCCAGGATTGAGCCTTTCACAGAGCTGGCCCGCACATCTTCCAGAAACCCCTGGATTAATGCCACCACTTGCCTGTGGACCTGAAGGACCTGCCCAGACCAGCTCATTCCCATAGCAGGGATGTTCTCAAGTGCACACTGGTACCAGTGGCAGAGGGGGGAACAGAGCTGGGAAGCTTTTGTGCTGAATTTCCTCTCAGAAAAAGGGTGGAAATCCCAAATCCTGCTCTGTACTGCCTATCCCATGCATCCCACCCCACAGTGCTCCTGCCAGGTGGGAACACAGCCCTGTTCTGCCCAACTCCTGCCCCTGTCCTGGCTGCCCTTCCCAGAGGGACACCAGCTCCTGCACAGCATCTTCCTTCAGATCTGCAAGAATCTCCAAACTTTTCTTTCTTCTTTCTCTCGCTCCCTCTTTTTCTAAGTTTAATTCCGAACAGCCGGCTGTGTTCAGCCTGACTGGTTTGTTATGGCTTATAATTTGTGTTAGGATTAATTAACTAATTACCGACAAATGTCCGTTGGCAAGATTCTGCTTCTGCTTGTCAACTTGAAGTATTTAATTATTTTAATCATTTACTTTCATCTTCAGAATTTATGCTCTTCCAAGAGCGTTTCTAGGCATCTTTTAATTATTATTCTGATTTTTTTTCAGAGGGGTGGCGAGCTGGGGGGAGAGAGCTGGGGGATGGGATCAGTCCTCATTAACTATTTCAGTGAGGAAATTTCCTTGGAAAGCCAGCCATGATTTTCAGACACTGGTGCACGGAAGGGACAGGTGTGTGGGAATGCACAGACAGGGATGGGCTGGGCTCTCACTTCCCAGTAAGAGTCCTCCCTTTCCCCAAAGGATTTCAGGGATGCAGACTGGAGATGCCACAGGTCCTGTTCCTTGGTCTAGGGGTCAAGCAGGTGTTGATTTACACAGATGCTTCATCCACCAGGAGTAACCCCTAAATCCAGGGGAGTGCTCAGGACACCCTATAAGGCACAAAAGAGTCTCTGCTGGATGAAAATTGAAGTGGACTCAGCCACTGTGCCGACAAGTAAATAAAACAGGATCATATGAATGCATCCATTGATATGGGTTTTTCATCTTTAAAAGATTGTGAATGGCTGAAAAGCCACAAACTGAACCCTGCTTTGATCACCCAATGGGTTTGAACATGGAAAGCAGGGGCACATGAGATTTGGGCTGGGATCCTGTCCTGGGGCTGGGGGCATGTGTGGAAATCCCATCCCACATCTGTGAGCATGCACAGGAATCCCAGACCCTGGACATGCTGCCAGCTGTGGGGCAGGAGGGCAGCAGGTAACTGGGACAGTGGAGAATCCAGTCAAGGACATATTTTTTTACATCCATGTGGGTACCACAGACAAGATCCCACCCAACACCCTCTGAATGAAAAGTCAGAATTTGCTCAGAAAAACAATGGACCACCTGAAAATATATTGCATAAGTAATTCAATGTATGCATTTAATTCCTTCCTTCCAAACACACTGGCCTTGCTGTTCCTTCCCTGTTTTGATCTCCAGGTGGGGCAGGGCACCACGGTGATGTGAAGGTTATTCAATTTTGATTTGCACCTGCTCACACAGTATGATCCAACACTTTGAGTGCCTTCACTCTATTTCCTTCACACACTGAAGCTGCAGCACTTGTGTGGGATTAAAACACAAGAGAAGGAAGCATAAGAAGCTGATAAAAGACAGTGAAACTGAGTCTTTCACTAATACTTTCCAGAACACTTCCAGGCTTTTTTTTCCCTGCCAAATGCTTTATGCTGCCAAGAAACCAAATTCTGAGGGGCTTTAAAATCTTCCTGTGGTGGGCACTGCCCAGGCAGGCACAGCCCCACATCCTCCAGTGGGACACACACACCCCTGACTTCAGCAGGAGTCTCTCCAGGAAAGACTAATGAAGGATTCAGCCCCAAGAATATTTTTTTTCCTGAGACAAATGAATCCCTTGGACCGGAGCACTGAGAAGAGTGTGCTATTTAAAAGGTTTCTTGAGGGTACATAATTATATTGAAAATAATTAGGGGCAAGGCAGCAGTATTATTACTACTTATCATATCACTCTAAACTTAATCCAGACTGATCTTTGGGAATGCAGTGGGAATGCAGAGGATGGACCTTTCTTGAACATGATGGGTCCATAATGTTGTTGGTTTTGGGTTGACATGGGAGACAAGGGTTTCTCTTTAGGAGTTACCTATGGAGAAGCAGCTTTGTCCCAGAGGGAATGGAGGACCCAGCAAGGCTGGAGCATGGCCCTGCAGTCTGTGGGGTCTGCACTTCCATGCTAGTCCTTTGGTGCTTTCGACAAACGTGTTCCAGGACCTGGCAGACTTTGAGGTGACACCCAGACCCTTCCCAAAGACACAACAGCCCCTAGGGTGTGATTTGCGAGGTGAGCAGAGGCTCCCAAGGAGCCCAGGGAAGCAGCATTGCCCTTGTGAGCACTCATGGAGAGATCTGAACGAGATTGTTTTAATTAACTTCAGAACCCTGTTAATTAGAAGCCTCTCTGCATTGAAAATTGCTCCAGAGACCAGACCAAGTCGTGGCTACACATGAAGGCAGAGGAAGAGGCAGGTCAGGCATGGATGGATCACAGTCAGGGCCTGTTTGGAGCAGAGGCTGCCAAATGTCAGGGTTAAAAATCCAGCTGGGGTCCCAAGGCTGCTCAGGAGGCCCAGCTGAGAATCCCAGGGCAGGTCATGGCATGGCAGGAGCAGAGCAGGACTTTTGGAGAGGCTAAGAGCTGCTGTGGGACCTTGGGAGACAGGAGATGTGACCAAAGCCCCCAGAGAGCTGGGCTGGAGGGTCTGGGAGAGCCTGCAGCAAGGGAAACTGAGGCATGGGGGCAGCACAGGGTCAGGGGAGGGTGCTGTAAAGCTGAACAGCTCCCGGGGTGGGCTGTATGTTCCCCAAAAAATCATCCCTGTGGGGAGCAGAGAGGCTTGGAGGGATCTCAGTGGGAGGGGAACAGCTCTGGGGTCACAGAGGAGCAGGAGCTGGGCTGAGGGTCCTTGTGGGAAGGAGAGCCTTGTCCTATTGAAGGCTGACAGAATGAACTTCAGTTTATGCCCCTGGCAGTTTTTTACAGCTCAGCTATTCCATTTAGGGGTTGGGAGCCAGTGGAAGGAAGCTCGGATCGCTTCACTGACCAGCCATAACATCCAGCCAGTACATTAACTGCCCTGCTGCCCTGATCTGATGTGGTTTTACAGACAATAGCTACTGGCTATTTAGGCAATGTATAAATTAACATATTCTGCACAAACTAGGAACATATTTAAATTAAAGGAAAGTGCCCTTTATTTGTCAATCATCCAACATCCACATTTTTACATTCCTTTAAAAAGACAATTTCAGCCATCTTAATCCTACCTCAAACTATTTCTCTTCACGAGGGAAAAATGTTGTTTGATTGCTCGATTGTAGCTCTGCCCCCCTTCCCCTGCCTCTTTCCTTTAATTAAAACAATCCTGATCTGCTCTCCTGGAATTTCTTTCCCAGATTGGCTCAGTAACTTGTGACCTTCATTTCTGCCCAGGCTGGAATCTGCTGGCACGCAGGGTCAGAGATGAGGAGATAACAGAGTCACCCCACAGGGTCACCACCAGAACATGGGCGCACACAAGTGTTTGGGGTGTTGCAGCAGCAAACTTTATCTCCTGCTGTTTCAATATTGATGCCTGACATGGCACTAAAGGAGAAATGGGCATGGGGGAAGTGTTTGATTTGACAAAATCATGCTCAAAGGGCGAGAAAAATGACCTGAGTGATATTTTCCAAACTGTATCAGCCTGAGTCACTCAAGTCTCAAGTGCCATTTCCAGTAATTTTAAGACCTGCATGATGCTGGTGAAAAACATTTCCAAGAAGCTCAGGGTTCCTTGGAGCTCTACAGCTCTTGCAGATGTGAATTGCCACAGCTCAGCAAATTATCAAAGGGCTTTTCTCTTGACAGCAGCTGTCGGCAGTGAAGCACCTTTCCCTGCTTGATGGTCTGATCAGGCACCAAGATCCGGTGGCTCTTAGCAGCACAATTCTGTTTGAATGTTTGAACTCTATTTTTCTTTCATTCTATGTTTACAGAAGACATAATTAAAGGAGTAAAATGCAAAATAACTCTGTTCTGAAATCTTCCTGACTGCCCTATCCCAGCTTATGGCATAGTGCAGAGAGAAGAGAAATAAATTTCAAAAAAGGGAAATATTGCTAAGAAATGCCCATTTGGCAAAGTTTACCTCTCTCTGCCTGTCAGCCAGATGCCAACACCTCGCTCTTTCCAGCAAACCAGGGCCAGTGTGTTTATTTAAGACCCAAATCAGCATCGATCAGGGTCTGTCAGTCACTGTCCCGGAATAAAGCGCCGGGGTCTGGAGCGCGGACGGTAATGGACACACGCTCCACTGAGCTTGCAGCCATCCCACCACATGCCCCAAGGCTGGAATTCTATTATTATTATTATTATTATTATTATTATTATTATTATTATTATTATTATTATTATTACTACTATTATTAGTATTAGTATTATTCAGAAAATAAACATTTTGTTTGTTAAGAAACTGTATTTAAGGTGCTGGAATGGAGCTTTCTTTAGCACTGAGGGGCCTTTCCTGTAACTATCAGCTTGGAGGGGATTTGGAGAAGCTGGCTGGGTGCTGAACCTGGAGTGTGGGGCAGCCTCAGCTCATCCTACAGTGGTCCCAAGGGATGAGGAAGAGGAGAGCTGCTCCAGCATGGATCCTACATACTCTGACAGCCCCGTGATGCTGGCTGGATCCAGGCTGTGAATAATGTCTGAGAGGTGTGAACGCTGCAGCGTGCAGGAGCCTCCAAATTATAACAACTCACCAAGGGAAAGCCAACCCGACAGCCTTCAAAATGGAGCTGCCTCCTCCCTGCTCCCCTCCTCCTCCCACCTGCCTTTCATTTTTCCTCATGCATGGAAGGTATTAATTACCCAACGTGCTTTAATGGCTCGCAGGAAGTGCCCTGCAGCGATCCCGGCGCGCAGCGAGCTTTGCCCGGTGCATGGCCAAGGAAGAGGAGCACAGTGTGACGCTGCTGGGGCATGAGGTGTTTCCTGTGGCCCTGTGGAGGGGACCCCATTTTTCTGACTCCTCTGAGCAGCTCTTTTATCTCTGGTGCTCAGCTAAAGCAGCTCCCGTGCCCTTAGGGTGGCTGTGCAGGGTTTGTTAACCTCTGGGACAGGCAAATCGTGACCTCTCTCCTCCTGGGAATGAGCACGGCTGCTTGTTCCTGCTCACTGACATTTGCTGCTGCTGAGCTGTTCCTAACCTGGCTGAGCTGTGCCTAACCTGGCTGAGCTGTGCCTTACCCCATTAATCTGTGGGGAGAAGCCAGAGGAGCATGGCCAGGTAACCCACCCCGCTATGGGACAGTAGATGGGGACACATGCCACCTGCATCCCCCATCCTGCAGCAGAATGCAGCGTTGAGATCAGCAAGTGCTGGGCTCCAGGACTCCCCCTTTCTGCTTCCAGCTCCGTGCTCCAGCTGTCAGAGGAGGAGTTTGGGCACCAGGCTTGTGTCTGGCATGAGGAACTCACCAATACCCTCCTCCTGCTTGCAAGGACTGCAGGAACCTTCTACAAAATTGTGTTTGTACCAGCAATTTTAATAAAGAATTTGGAAAATAAGCATTTGGAGCAGCAGGGCACAGGGAATTTTTAACCCCAGCAACCTCTGCCTCAGTACTAAAACCTGGGACGCCACTCCCTGGGGAGGCCCTGAGCTTAAATCTGGGCTGTCTCCTGCTGCCAGATTCTGCTTTCATTGCACCAGCCTAAAACCAACAGCAAAGCACTCAGCAGATTGATGCACAAAGAAGTGGATATGGGCCAGTTCCAGCCTGTCCGAGGCTGCATGATGCAGGAACCAGGT
Organism: Zonotrichia albicollis; assembly: GCF_047830755.1. Taxonomy (NCBI): domain Eukaryota; kingdom Metazoa; phylum Chordata; class Aves; order Passeriformes; family Passerellidae; genus Zonotrichia; species Zonotrichia albicollis. Next base: position 9,393,245 of record NC_133838.1, on the reverse strand, counting down.
CTGAACCTCAGCCCTTGGATTCCTGAAATATGCCAGCCCTTGACAGACACAGTGAAGTTCTAGGAGAAAAGGTGATTAAAACCCTCTTCAAAACTAGATATTAACTCACAGACTATCATGACCAAAGATGAACCCTTGGTTTTGCTCTGCCCTGCCCTTTTCCACCGTTGCTTTCAGCACCAGGAGAGCTGAGCCCCATCCCTGCACAGCCCTGGTGCCCGCCGGTGTGGGACCTGCCGGGCCGAGCGAGGGGAGCACGGAGCAGAGCACGGCGCACGGGAGCAGAAGGGCATTAATCACCTCGCTGTGATTAGGGGCTCAGTGAGCACAGCCTGCCTCGGGGCCTTTCTGCTCCCTCTGATGCCCCAGTTTGCTGCGCTCTCCGACAGATGCAGCCCGGCCGCGTGCACCAGCCCCGGTGGCTCCAGCTCCTGCCCACCCTCTGCAGGTTGTGTGGCCAGGATGGAAATGGGTACTTCTTAATTGCTTTTAGTGCTTAACTGCACTGGAAACCGGTAAAAACTGAGTGTGCCTCCCACTGTGCTCCAGCTCCCAGCTGTGAGTCCTCTTTGTTGGAACTGGAGTCTTTGGTCCATTCCTTGTGGAGAAATGAGGTGGCAGCAAGGACAGGATGGCCAAGGGTTGTCTGGGAGCTGAAGCCCAGGAGGGGCCATCAAGAACACACCGGGGCACAGAGCTGCTCAAGGAGATGTGTGGAAAGCAGGAGCAAGGGCACACAATGCTCCACTAAGGGAGAGTGTGGCCTGGGCCACATTGCCCTGGGGAACAGCACCCACCTCGCCAAGTCAAGTGTCAGGACATGCAGGGATGGTTTTTCCCCATCTAGAAACGCACAACTTTATTCACTCGGAGCCATCCTTTCATTGCACGGAGATGGATGTGGCCACACACGTTATTTTAACTTCACGGCTCTCCCATCCGTACATAAAACAGCCCAGGGAGCTGGAGTTGATTCATCTGTTTGCCACAGAAGATGGATCAGTTAGCAAATTATTTTATTGACCCGCAGCGCTGCTCAAGGTCATTTGTTTCAGTGGACAAGCAGCATGCCTGGCATGCAAACGGGGCTGAGAGGGAACCTCCATATGTGAGTGGCGTATCCCAGCCCCTGGCCTCATTGTGGAACCCTCAGCTCAGGCTGGAGCCCTCACAGCCCGGCTGTGCTCCTCGGATAAGCTCAGCATTTGGGCTGTGATGCTGCAGCTCGCTCAGCTGTCTCCAGGCTTTCATCCCTGGCTGCTGCTGGGAAAGAAAATCCATCCCTCTTTAGCAGAATGTGGTTTGGAATCTATTTGCTTTGTTCTTAAAGGGCAACTAAAACCATTTGTAGTGAGGAAGGGAAGAAATGGAATTAAGTAGCTCAGTCCTCATCCAGACATAGCCCAGATCTGTAGATTGTAAGGATCAGACTGAAAATCGCACTGGAGAAAATCCAGGCCCTTCCCAGGCTGTTGATCTTCTCCCAAAATCAGGCAGTGAGAAAAGCATATAATTTCTTACAAAAATGGGAGTGCCTCTGCAGCGTGGTGAGCATCCCTCCTGCCCCACGGTTGTGAGGTCCCACCAAGTGCAGAGACCCCTGGCTGCCCTGGCACATCCCACCCTCGGTGTCCTGCTGCCATCCACTGCTCCGGAGCATTTCCACTTCCCACTGAGCTTCCCGTGGAGCTGGGGCCCTGCTAACCTTCATTGACTTGCCTCAACATTTATTAATTGATTGCTGCAAGGTTACCACAGGCTTCTGCTGTGGGAGAGATGGGATGGGATGTCCACGGAGTATCCTCGCATGAACTCCCACCGCTCCTCCGGCTCCGCGGGCTCCCTTCTGCATCTGCTGCTCTTGCTGCTGGAGCAGCTTTTAACCAAAGACATATGGGGCCCATTAACACGGTTTTGCTTGTTTGCAGAGTCTGATCTTGGGAAGAACTGGCTGATTTCAGCTCATAGTTAAAAGTCTCAAGCCTAGGTGATGCAGGAGTAGAGCTGGAGCCAGCCCTGCAGCTGGCTGTCAGCACACAGGTGTTCATCAAGCTCAGGATGAATGCAGGTGAAATCTGCAATGGACAGAGACCAGATTAATTCTGTCAAAGCCAAAAAGATGTCTCCTTTCGCCCAGCTTAGTGCTGGCTCCTTCCTATGGTAGGTTTTATTCCACCTGCAGCCTGTGTGGATGGAGGGGAGGGGAACTGGGAGGAATGCCCAGGCTACAGGGATGTGCAAGGAAACAATCCTGATCCACAATACTTAAGAACACCTCTATCTTGCACCTCTGCCTCAAGAAATGGATCTAAAGTAAAAGCTGGGCTTTCTCCATCTGTTGCCCCACCCTAGTCTTCACACTTTTTTTTTTTTAACTTTACAAATGTGCCAGATTTAAAAAAAAGAGAAGGAAAACCAAAAAGGGAAAGTAGCACATCCCTTTGTGCAAGGCTTTCTTCCAGTCCCTGTTAAGTTCCTGTACATGCTGACAGTTTTACAATTTACATGACAGCTGGCTTGCTTGGAGGAGATCTCTGTTAATTAAAATAACACAAAGGGAAAGAAGCGAAATCGTGTCAGCGGATAATTAATTCGGAGCAGGGCACCAGGCTGTGCGCCGATCCCGCTAACAAAACTCTGCAGGAATTCGCAGCTTTGCAGTCCCAGTCCTGCTGAGCCTCCTGGAGCCACTAAATTCTTGGTCCCGTTTTCCACACCAGGCTGTCCCTTCCTGCAGGACACACTGCCCTGCCCTGCGTGCACACACGGCATCCCAGAGCGAGCTGGGATTCAGACATGTGCTTTCCTGAGGGTCCAGCCCCAGTCCTTCTGCCCTCCTCCTCCTCATTTCCTGAGGGTCCAGCCCCAGTCCTTCTGCCCTCCTCCTCCTCATTTCCAGGGTTTTGCCTCTACCAAAGGGATCCTTCCTGCTCCTGCCCCTTTGTCCTGAACCCACAGAGGCCATGGAGAGCATCTCATCCCTTCACTGCTCAGGGCTGGGAGCAGCCAGCAGGTACCCGGCCAGGGGCCAGCTCTGCCAAGGCCAAATCCTTCCTGGCGGCTGCTGGGTGAGTTATCTCTTTCCTCCAGCCCCACTCAGCATCAGAAGCTGATCCAGAGGCAGCTCTGTCCCTCTTAGCCAAGCAGCAAATCTGTGGCAAGATGAGCATTGGTGTCTCCCTGTTAGGATGGAATTTATGGGACAGGGAAGGGATGGGTGCATGAGGCTGAGCCCTGGGAAGATTTGGGGAATCCAGGGGGCTGGGGAGCAGGGAAGGCATTCCTGCATGGAGTAACAGGGGATTTAGTGGGACTGAGGACAGTGAAGTGAGCCAAGCCCTTGGCTGCTGGCCTCAGCCCTGGGGCGCTGGCTGGGTGCAGGCTGTGCTGTCACCATGCTCGTGTCCCTCTGTGCCACCCCAGTGCCAGCAGTGGCACCTCACAGTGCCCTGTCCACGAGCAGGGGCAGTGGGTGCTGCCAGCACCCTCCCCAACCCGGCCACTCAGCACCTCACCAGCAGAGTTGTGCTTCGTTAAGGATTCTGCAGCTCGCTCTCGCTGCCTTAGTGTGCTGATCAGGCGGGCTCTGAGATGGGGAACAGGAAAAAAACATGGAAAGAAAAGAGAAAGAGCAGCCCAGGGCTCCAAAGCAGCTGAGGTGTCAAAGACAGAGATTTAATGAATGTGCCTGCGGTTCACCTGAACAGATGAGCATGAGCTAGAAGGAGAGAAGGAAGAAAATGGAAAAAAGGAAGGATCATTTTTCAGATTGGCAGCTCCCCTCCCAGACATCTTTTAACAAGAGAGGGGGAAAAAAAAGGCTTTAAAGGGCCAGCCAGCTGCTTCCCTAAGCGTGGTGGTGGGGACCCGGGTGCTCTGCACCCCTTACAGGGGTCAGGCTGGGTTGAGGCTGTGACCCCCAGCCCCAGTGTCCCCTCAGCTGTAGGATCTGGGTGCTGTGGGACCATGGTGGAGAGAAGGATGGAGAGCAACTGCTGAAAAGGGGTGAGAGGAGGCAAAGCTGCTGGCTCATCCATCCCTGCACCAGCGCCGTGGAAAGGCAGCAGTGTCTGCCTGCAGAGCCACTCTGTGCCCAGAAAATGGCAATAAGTGGGGGGTTGGCAAGGGCCAGCCCAGGACAGTGACTGTCCTGTGCCCAGAGCACCCAGCACACCTGGGCATCCCAACACTCCATGACTCTGCTCCATTGCATCTTCCAGAAGTTGCTCTGGGAGAGCCTCAGTTCCAGAGTTTCTTTACAGTTTTCTAAAACAGAGACATTTCTTCTCCAGTGCAGCTCCTTTTCTGTAGCCATTTGCCCTGCATAAACCAACAGTCTGACCAAGCTGTTGGCCATCAGTTTATCCAATGTTTCTCCTTCAAATAAATGTCTAGTGGGAACAATATTAATAAAATACTGTATTTATATAATAAATATTAATACCATTTTATTTAATACAATTGTATTAAGTGCAATGTATGATATGTCCCAAGCCAGCCGCTTCCCTCTGCTCCTTCACATGAGGACCTACACCACGCTTCTCATTCAGACATCACTGCTGATCTCCATGGGCCTGCAGGATCAGGGACAGGAGTACTCCAAAATAAAGCCAGCAAGGCCAGCATATCCCCACTGTGTTCCAAAATAAAGCCAGCAAGGCCAGCATATCCCCATTGTGTTCCTGCCACTCCCAGCTGGGTGCTGGGACCCGTCCCCCACTCCAGCACCGTGCCAAGCGCTGCGCGCGGCTGCCGCAATTAGGGCGATCTGGGTTTCTTCGTAGCTGCAGGACAACGTTTTTGAAGGCAGGACTTTGATCTTATTTCCTAAGAGTTTCTCTTTCCCTTCCTTTTCATGTGTGTTTTCCCTGGGTTTTGTCTCATTACGCAGGTGAAGGCTGATGTTCCCCACGGCGGCCGTGCCGGAGCGCGGTCCCCGTTCCCCCCATTCCCCGCCTGCCGTGGGGACCCGCGGGCTCGGGGCCGGGGCATCCTCACGTCCTGGAGCAACTTTGTCCATGGGCCTCTCCTGGGCACAGGCTGCCAATTATGCTCAGCACGCCGAGCTCTGTCACATCGCCTTCTTGTCAGGGAAAACACAGCGCTGGGATCCTCCTTTCCCCTGGTTTTTTTTTTTGTCCGTGGTTGATTTTTTTCTTGATCTTTTTAATGATTTTCCAAAAGGATTTTCCCATCTCTGTTTTTCTTAACTACAGAGATGAGGGCATTCGTCCACGTGCTGCTCTGGGGAGTCTGGGACTGTCACCCCCTGGCAGGACAGGGACAGGCTGTCCCCAACAGGGACAGCCCTGCAGCCTGGGGAAGTGCCACCAAAGTCCAGGCAGCCACAGGGAAGCTGTCAGTCTCCCAAGATGTGCTGTTGGCTCAGACCTGAATATCAAAGTCATCCTGGATAAATAAATAAGCAAATCTTGTCCCCTGAACATCAGCATTTCTTCCTCAAACAGGCCCAGCCTTCTAGCTGCCCGAATCCTACCCAACACCAATCTCCAATTAAAACTCCAGTGCTGAGTGAGTTGTAATTCTTAGCACCTCAGGGCCACTTTATTATCATCTTTTTTTTTTTTTTACCCATTAAAACCTGTTTTCTCTAAATGAAATAAAATAGGGGCAGAGATAACAAAACTCATTGCTTTTTCATATATATATATATATATATATATAAAAGAAAGAAACAGTTTGCATTAAAAAAAAGAAGTTAATAAATGGCCGAGCCCCAACAGATGGGGGTGTGTGTGGAATTTGCATTTTTCAGATTAACATGCACGAGCAAAGATAGAAAACGCACTTGCCCCGGGGAAATAATTTGAGAAATCTTTGCATATTTTATTTAAAAGCATGCCACGTTAGGCAGGGTAATAATGCAGAGCGATGGTGATTAGGTTAGGCCTGGAGGGATTGCAGCCTGGGACCCTCCCTCCTCTTGATCCTGCTCATCCTTTTGCTGAGCCCCCTCAAAACCTTGGTGTTACAGCCCAGACACCCATCCCAAAATCCAGCCCTGCTGGGGTGTTGGTGGTTTAACCCCGTGGATTTGGGGCAGCTCCTGTGGTCCATGAGCTGCTTCTCTCCTCAATTCTAGGTGATGAAAGGATCCCAGTTTAGTTTCATCCCAAGCTCCTGAGCCCTGGGATCCCCCCATGTGTGGAACCCTGCTCAGGGTTCAGCCCTCTCACAGGTGAGGTGTCTCCCTGGAGCTCTGCAGATCCTCTGGGATTTACAGCATCCCTCAGGATGCTTGGGAAATCACCAGGGAGAGTTCAGGTGTGGCAGCACCAAGGTCCCGCTTCTGCCAAAGCTTTTGTGCCATCATCTCCTGTTTGAAGGCAGGGAGTAAATCAGGGCTCATCCCAACAAGTGCTGGGGACACTGCAGGTGGAGTGTGGTTGAAAAATTCATGGACTTTCCTGAGGGATTCAGGCAGCTTGGGAGAAATTGGGTGATCTCTCATAACCTCTGACAGCCTGCTCATGGCATTGATAGAGCCCCAGACCTCTGAGCTGAAAGGTGCTTTTTCTGTCATCCCACAGTGAGGAAGAGGAAGATGAAATAAGCGTTTCAAGACACACTTCTCTCAGACAGCAGAAATGGGCAGTTGGGATGAAACTTGTGGGTCACAACCCCACAGCCATCAGCTCTCACCAACACCAGGGCTAGGATGCTGCTTTGCCTTGAAAATATTCTCCTTTTTAATGTCAGCCTCTGAGTTCTGCTGCTTAAAGCTTAAAATCTTGTTTGCCAGGTCTCTTTCAAGGTGATGAGATCTTGCCATCATTCAAGAGATTCTTCAGCTGAGGGTTGTAGGGAAGAGAGTCCTGTGCAGTGGAGCAGAGCTTGGAGCATCTCCCAAGCAGCCAGACCAGTGGTGGGCACTGCCCATTCCTTCCCAGGCAAATCTGGGGGGTCCCAGGTGCTCAGCACCCCCAGTGCTCCTCAGAGCCACCACCAGCACCTCCACACCCAGCTGGAAATGGGGCAAAATCCCTCCTGCCCGGCAAAACCAGGCCCTTGGAAAGCTCCTGCCACTTCCCCGGCTTTGAAATCTGACCCAGAGCCTGACTCTCTCCCTGTCTGCTCCCATTATTAATAAACTTTGAAGGGCTCCCTTCTGTCCTTAATGAGATTAGTGTTATTTTCATGCATTGCTGCGGGGCAAAGGACTGAAAAAGTGGCTGATCTGTAAACTAAAGGGTGCTAATCTATAGAGGGTGGGTCCCCCATTCTCATGGCCTCGGGGGCTGGGTGAGAGTAATCAATTAAAAGAGGGGATTAGAGGTGCCCGTGGTCACCTACTTTATTGAGGTCACCCTGACACCCTCCCAGCCGTGGGCACACGCGGGTCCAGCTCGGTCATTGAGGCTCTTAGAATTAAAAAAGCCTTAATCACCAGCCCCTGCTCAGGCTCTGGACCCAAAGGAGCAGTAGGGAAAATCTGTTGTTAATATATTAATGGGCACAATTTGCTTAGCGGGTCTGTCTGGGCTTTGTAAATTAATGCTAATTTAAAGCACAACCTCAGTGTCTTGTGTTTATTTTTTTTCAACTTTATTCAAGTGCCTCCTTTTTGCCAGGAACTTGGGGAGGAAAAAATACTTGACCTGGCCAAATAGGGAGTTGCTTTTGCTGTGGTTTCATAGATGTTCTAAAGGCAGATTAAGGAAGGAAAGGGTGGACTTGCACCGACTGAGTGTGTCCAAACACTGCTCCAGTGGCCATAATTGTGGAGAGAAGAGATTTTCTCTCTGAGGATTTCCTTACCAGAAATGCCTTGGGCAGCTCTGGGCAGGGATTGAGTTGCTGTCCCTGTTCCCTGTTGGTTAAAAACCAGCTGCACTGTGCACGTTGTACTCCTGGGATTTCTGCCCTTCACTTTGGATCACAAATTTGAAAATGGCCCAAAGCCCTGACCTGCCCCTGGCCCATCTTTGGGGAGAGGAAAGAGCAGTTTGCTGCAGGACTCGGGCACTGACAGTAATTAAAAGCCTCTTTGCAGCGAGCAGGAGCCTCGGAGCATCCAGCAGGGACTGCAGCACACCTGAGCCCTGGGGAGTGGGATGCAGCAAACCCCTCACCTGTCCTTTATTGTCCTTCCCTGGGATGTCCCAGCCACCTCAGGAGCCCCCAGGGGCTTCCAGCCCAGCAATTCTCCCTCCAGCCTGGGCATGGTGGGTGTGGGAAGCAGGGCAGGGGTGCCAGTCAGGAGTGTCACCATTGTCACCCACAGACGCGGTTCGGTGGCACTGCGCTGACATTTATTCACCCTGAGCCACCGGGACTTGTCACTGCCACTGTGACACATCCCTGACACCCCTGCTCCCCAGAGAGGACCCTGCCCTGCTTCTCTCCTCTCTTCCACGTGTGAAAGGAATGTCAGTTTAGGTTGATCCCGAGCCTTGTTGCTGTCTGGGTGATAGCTCTGGAGTGCTAAAGGGATTAGCAGCCCTCTGCTGAGCCAGGCTCATAACGCAGAGACTGTGAAAATAATTGTCTTAATTTCAAGATCAACTTTAGACAGAGGAGAAAACTTATGCTATGGGGGAGACGGCTCCTTTTCTGGGTTTTCCATAAATTGAGGATGGGCAGCATGTGCCAGGAGCCAAGACTGTCCTGGATGCCACCAGGAATTTGGGGTGTGTGGGACAAAGAGGTGTGGGCATCCTCAGTTACCAGTCCTGAGGTCACCTCAACCACCTAAACCTAAACCACCAGGTCAGTCCTGGTGGTTGTAAGACTGCTGGTTGTATATGGGGGCTTGTGGCTCACCCCATCCCTGTCCCAGAGGGGAGATTCCCTCTGTACAGAGCTTTATTTTGGGAATGTGGGCACCTGCTCCTGGCACGGAGCTGAGCTGGGAGCTTGGAGACAGCAGCCATCAGGGGAAAGCAGCTGGTCCAGTGACTCATGGCACAGCCTTGGAAGGCCTCAGGCTGGGCAACTTAGGAGCTGTCATTTGCTATGAACACTTTCTGGAATTTTGTCTAAGGACAGGAGGAATAAAGGAATAAAGAATTTTGTCTAAGGACAGGAGGAATCTTTGGGCTGGGGATGCCACTGGGGACACGGAGGCTCTTGCTCCACCCTCAGCATCTCTGCTGAGCCCAGCATCCATCAGCTCCCAGCCTCCCACCTCCTCCACAGGACCCACAGCATCCCTGCGATGAGGGACGGCGTGAACGGCTCTGCCTCCACCGCAGCCCTGCAGGGACGGATGCCCCGGAGGGGGGACAGCCCTCGGCACCCCCCAGCCCTGCCGCTAAACCCCCTTGCTGGCAGTGCCTTTAATCCGCGCAGCCCCGCTCGGGGCTGCATTGCCATGGGCGATGCTGGATTAGGGACCGGCCGCCGCACGCCTTTGTCCTCCCTTTGTGCAGCATTTTGCTCGCCTCTGCCTTAAACCTTGTAACCATTTTGCTGCCTTTTAAAACCGCCTTGAATAGGGGGTGGGCTGCGGAGGGGTGCGGGGGAGAGGGGGCCGAGGCTTTGAGGTTGAAGGGAGGCATTGAGGCTGCAGCTGCCCCGTCTCAGCACATTCCCCGTGACCCCCACGGGCACCGCCGCGGCCACCGAGCAGCGCTGGCAACGCGGCCGCTCCGGGACAATCCACCTGCTTGCTCGGGACAAGCACTTTCATGCCTGTTGGGATTAGAGATTTTAAGTGTCGTTCCAAATTGTGCGGATAAACAGTCTTGTGAAAACTTGTTATCGTGGGGAAAGCGGCCCCGCCGCCACCCTCCGTCGCTGGCCTTTTGTTCGGGCAATTTTTATTGCCGGATTGGATTTGATGAGGTTTAGGGTTTATTCTTAGGACTCCATTGAAGAGCTGATCCTTTGTCTCCCGCCGTGGAGCGTGAAGAATATGAAACGTAGGCAAAAATAAATCTGCTTTTCACACGTATTAGCCCCTGCTACACGCGGGGACCACCAAACGCAGCTGAGAGCGGCAGCGCCCCCGGCCCTCTGCCCCAGCCCCCGGCTGCACGAGGTCATTCTGGCCTCCACATCCTCTCCCCAGTTTCCACAGTCCCCTCTGAGCAGGGGACTGGAACAGGGAACAGGACTGAACAGGGAACAGGACTGGACAGGGAACAGGGATGAACAGGGAACAGGGATGAACCGGGAACAGGGATGAACAGGGAACAGGGATGAACCGGGAACAGGGATGAACAAGGAACAGGAACCTGAGTGGTCACTGGTGGCCCTCTCCCAGCACAGTTCCTGCTTCAAGAGCCACCCAGGGCTGCTGTGCTGACAGGGATTTAGGAGATATCAAGTCTGTAAAGAGCCCAAATGGTGGTGACAGAGAGGGGACATCCCTCCCTGCCCACCCCCACAAAACCCCAGCCCCACAGGCAGGTCAGTCCCTTCATGGCTTCATTCATCACCAGTGACTTTGGGAGAGATTAATCAGGGTAATTCCTGAGGAAAGGCTGCTCCAGAGGCTGCTTTCATTTCACAGGAGCTCCCTGCAGATTTCACCTTGGCTGCAGGAGCCTGCTCTGACACGCAGCACTGGGATGAGCCCTTGCCCCGGGCTCCATCCCCACCTCGTCCCCTGAGCCCGGCCCGTGCCTGGCCTTGGAGCTGGCGACTCCTGAGCAGCCTCCAGGGCAGTTTTGGCAGCACCAGCATCTGGCACAAGCCTAGAGGTTGAGTTTCTGGAAAGTCTGGAGCTGGAGGCAGGAAATCATGCAAAACTTGGCCCATTGAGCTTGTTCCAAGCAAACAAAAAAAAAAACAAAAACAAAAAAAAAAAAAAAAAAAAACACCTAAACCCAGGGCATGGAAAACTTGCTCAGAGCTGAGCCAGAGCAGGGCTGGCCTGGAGGAGTTTGGGTGGTTTCAATCCACACCTCTCCTGGTGTTTTTCTGTCCCTGGGGATCACTGGACACAGCTTCTCCCTCTGCCAGGTCCCACAATTTGGAGCTGCCACAGCCTCATCCTCCACCATTGAGGAAGGCTCTGGCATCACCAGCAGGGATGCAGCCTCCTCTGACAGGGCTTGGAAAGAGCTGGCAGATGAGCAGGATGGGACAAGAGCTTGCCATTCCAAGCATTCAGCATGCTTGGAGATGGAGATCTGCTGTCTGGATGTTTGTCCCACCATGATAAATCATGGAAGGGGTGGCACAGGAGGAGCTTGGCTGGGATGCCCACGCTGGTGCCATTGTCCCCCTGTCCCAGCAGGCAGCCCTGGGCAGGACTCACATCAGCCTGTCGCCCATCCACCACATCGTTCCCTGCTTTGCATCTCGTGAGATGATTCCCCAGATACCCAGGGATGTTCCAGCTCCTCCTGTTTGGATAAAATATCGGTAATTACACGCATGCCTAATTTGAATTATTTCCACAGCGCAATCCTGGCGCTTTGGACCCCACTGAGTAACGTGGCAGGAGACTCCTTCCTCAACAAGGAGATGTTGGGGGGTGACATTTCTGCTTCTGGCCTGGGTGACCACTGTGGCCATCAGGTGACCCCCATGGGGTGCCAACAGCGCATTCCCAGCACCCAGAGAGGGCAGCTCCCAAATGTGCACATTCCCAAATGTGCTTTAGGTGCCCATAAAGGTGAGTGGAGAGGGGGATTTGGCATCTGCTCTGACCTGCCATGGGTGTCCCCACACTGAGGGTGTGGGGAGTGAGTTGCTGTGCCCATGGCCTCATTTGTTGCCACAGAGCTGACAGATGCTGTCCCAGCCGCCACGCTGCTGTCAGGAGCTGTGGGGCTGGTGGAGAAGGTTCTGGGTGAGTTTCCTTGGCCCAGGCTGGGTGAAATGTCAAACTTGATTCGTGTCATGGTTCCTTCTGGCCCTGCAGTCGATGATGAGTGCAGAACTGGGGCTGGCTGGGAAACATGAACTGCTTCATCAACTGTTCAAGGTTTTAAAACTTGGTTTTCTTCCAGTGTGCAACCAAAGCAAGTCCTTTGGAAAGTTTTTCCATGGTGAGCTGCCTGCCTGTCCCAAGGAGCTGGGGGCAGAGCAGAAATCTCCCACAGCAGGTGCATGTTTTTGGGGTGCATATTGCAGCCATGGGCATCTCCAGCCCCCTGTTCCCTCTGTGCTGCCTGCCCACACTGATCCCTGCTCTGGCAGGTCCCTGGGCACATTCTGTGTGCATGGTGGGTTCCCCTCAATGTAGGGGTCTCTGCAGCCCCTCACAGCCCTTTGCTGTCACATTGTGTTATTTGCTCTTCAGAAGTGACTGATGAACCTTCTCCTGCCTGTAAAATTCCCAGTGGCCACCCAGAACTGCCAGGGCACCAGGAGGGGATGCTGGAAAGGGACTTCAGCACCCATTGCTGCCTCCCACCCACCAGCATCTGCAGTGGGTGGTTCAGGATTGCAGAGGGTGTTATTTGGGGATTAGCAAGTGACACCTCAGGTGGGATTCATGCCCTGATGCCCTCCTGGGCACCCCCATCCAGATTCCTGCCCATTCCTGGCTTTGTGGGCAGGGGTCAGGGCAGGGCTGAGCCCCTTGTCCGGGGCGCAGCAGCTCCCCCTCCGCGTCTCCTCCAATCCTCAATTCGTTCTCCATCATTTTTGCCTCCCCCTCCTCCCCCTCTCTGCCTCAGCTGCCTGATGAATGAAGGATGGGTTTTTAAGCCTTTTCTGCCCCCAAGGCCTGCAGCTCTGGCTCGGCTGCTATCGCTGGGATAAATGCAGCTTTTGGGCCCGGAGCAGCATCCCCCGCGCCGGGTTATCAATCCCCGCTCAGCGCCGCCCGCGCCGGCCTGGGTCCTCTCCACTGGGAGCCCTTTTCCTACCCTCTGGCCACAAGAAAGACCAGTCTGACTTAATTCTGCACAGTATCAACACCAAACAGATTCAGCCCAGCACTACCGGCTCTCCTAATTCGGCTTTGTGTTCCTCGGTTTTCATGAATTTTTAAAAAGTTTCCATTTCTCCCGGGTTTTCGGCGGGTTTGATGGGGTGTGTGTGTGCCCCGGTGCTGGCTCTGCGTGCTCCTCCTTGCCCTCCTGGAGCAAACAAAGGAGACAGAAAGTCAGCTTGGAGCTCCTCAGCCTGGGAAGTTTTTGGGTGGCTTGAGAAACCAAGGGTGCCACAATTCAGGAGATGGAAGGGTTGGGATGGTGATCGGATCCAGTGCTCAGGTCCTGGCACAGCCACGGTGCCAATCCTCACTCTGGCAGCACTCAAAAATGAAAATACAGATGGTGCCACTTGCAGGGCAGAGCTGGAGACTTGGGGAAGGAGGCTTTGGGAACAGAAAACAAAGTGAGCCAAGACCTAAATGGACTTTAAAAACCCAGATGCATTTCTTTGTTGTTTCACTTTGTTGGTGGTGTGAAATGCAGCCTCCATCCGTGACTGGGAGCTGGAAGCTGCCTTCTCCCTCTGGCCCTGTCCAGAGCACAGAAATTAAGCCAGGACAGAGGGAAATGGAGATTCCAAGATGGAAAACATAGATAGAGTCAGTGAATGCAGCCAAGCCAGGCACTTCAGTTTAAGTCTAAGCACAGACAAGCTGGAAGCCTCACTCTGCCACACCAGCCTGATATTTTATCCACTTCCAGTGGTTCACAGAGAGCTTGGAGACCAGCCTGGCCATCCCAGAGGTTGAAACCTGGGCCCAGCCTGCACCCCAGGGGTTCCTGCCTGCAGAGGTGACACTGCAGTCCCACCTGTGTCACTGAGCTGGAGCCTGGCTTTGGCAGCCCCAGCCCCATCCCAAAGTGCAGCAGCCCCTGGGGAATGGTGTCCCCAAATCATGGCCAGGAGGAGCCAGCATGAGAGCCCCTGGGGCTGCACAGGGTTTGTGGGCTGTGCAGGAAGAATCTTTGTTTTTAGCCCCCAATCAAACACTCATGGACAGGCCCTGTGTGTGTGGCACTCAGATTGTTATCATCTTGAAGGAATAAAACGCAGCACTGGGGCTTTTGGGATTCAACCCGGTGCTTCCAGGGCTCCAGATATCCCAGTGCTGCTGCTGAAAAGCAGGAAGGCATTCCCTGCAGCCAGACAGCCACTACATCACCCAGGACCCGTGCGAGGAAATAATGATGTACAGCTGGCCTTGGGGCACTCTTTGCAGCTCGATTGGCCTCCCTGGCAGAAGAATAACCGAGAGTTTATTGCCTCTCTTCCAGTGATCTTTACTCCCAGCTGTTTTCTCAGGGAGGCCTGGATCCCCATACCTCATCTGAAGAGACACGGGCTGATGGTGAGGTGCTGAGTTGGTTCCTTGGGACAGGGCTCTACTCTCACAGGGGAAATCCTGCCCCACCTCTGCCCAAAGCAAGTCTGATGTCTGGGATCCCTTTTCCCCTCCTCCTGCAGGTGCAATGAGCTCCTCAGCCTCAGCACCCAACCATCCCAAATGGACAACACCCATGTGCTCACTCCTTCACCCCACATCCCCTTCCCCAGCACCAAACACCCAGGGCACCTGTGTCTCAATGCTGCACCAGGCAAAACCCTTTAAGGTGTCCAAGAGCCCATTTCTGACTGAATTCCCACCAGAAAGGGAAAAAGAGCCCCTTCATGCCCAAAGTTGGTGATTCCTGGCTCCTGGTGCTGTTTACAGAGGCCAAAGGTGAGGTGGTGGCAGGTGATTTTTCTGCCCCTTTCCCCAGCCCTGCTGCAAGCAGCCTGATTGCTTCGATTGCTACAATCCCTCTGTCATTAAAATGTAAATGAAAACAGACACAAAAACAATCTGAATTTCCAGCCGAGTTGCTCTTGCTTAATATTCTACCCCGAAGGGGGATGTGCGGAAGCAACAACATTTCAAAGGGAATCATTAAAGAAGGGAGGCTCAAACCGCGTTTCCATCAGATACCGCGGCTGAGCCCGGCCCGGGGTCCAGCCCATCCCAACCCCGCTGGAAAGGACGGGCAGGAACCAGGTCCTGGAAAAAGGAGCCATCCAAGGTGAGGAGGATGCTCACCCTGAGCAGGGCTGTGCTGCTCACGCCGTCCCAGGGTGAGGAGGATGCTCACAATGTGCTGCTCACATCCCAGTTCTGCCTGTGGTACTCCAGGTTCGCGTTTCCAGCTGCAGTGATCAGGCTGGGATGATGCCCAGATTTTAACACATTCCAAGGTTTTAGAAATACCCTGGAAGGGCATCAGGGTTTGCAATGTGTCCTGACACCTCAGCAGTGCAAGATCCTGGTATTCCAAGTTCTGCCTCCCACCCCGAGCTCTTGGCATTGGTGCTGCTCTGCTCTGTTTCAAGCAGGAGGTGCCTGTATTTCTTCTGTATTAATTCTGCCAGTGTGAGGCAATTAAAATGAAATCTAAAACATCAAGGAGTGAAAACAGCCTGAAAAATCCAGTGAATGGTGGTTTTGTCCCAGTGGGTGCTGCTGGAACAGGAGGGATGCACCAAAGCTCAAGGCCACACATGAAATCCTAGGTTTGCCTCCAACCTTCCTGTTCCCAGTGGTCAGTGCCACTTACCCAGGGCTGCAGGGAAAAGGAGGATGGGCAAGGAGGATGGACATTGCCCCTGGATGGACAAGGAGGATGGACATCCCCTCCTAGATGGACAAGGAGGATGGACATCCATCCTGGATGGACAAGGAGGATGGACATTCCCCTCTTGGATGGACATCCCATCTTGGATGGACAAGGAGGATGGACATCCCCCCTGGATGGACAAGGAGGATGGACATCCCATCTTGGATGGACAAGGAGGATGGACAAGGAGGATGGACATCCCCCCCTGGATGGACAAGGAGGATGGACATCCCCTCCTGGATGGACAAGGAGGATGGACATCCCCTCCTGGATGGACAAGGAGGATGGACATCCATCTTGGATGGACAAGGAGGATGAACATTGCCCCCTGGATGGACAAGGAGGATGGACATCCCCCCCTGGATGGACAAGGAGGATGGACATCCATCCTGGATGGACAAGGAGGATGGACATCCATCTTGGATGGACAAGGAGGATGAACATTCCCCCTGGATGGACAAGGAGAATGGACATCTGCCCTGGATGGACAAGGAGGATGGACATCTATCCTGGATGGACAAGGAGGATGGACATCCCCCCCTGGATGGACAAGGAGGGTGGACATCCCCTCTTGGATGGACAAAGAGGATGGACATCCCCTCCTGGATGGACAAGGAGGATGGACATTGCCCCTGGATGGACAAGGAGGATGGACATCCCCTCCTGGATGGACAAGGAGGATGGACATCCATCCTGGATGGACAAGGAGGATGGACATCCCTCTGGCTGTGCTCACCTTCCCAGCTGAGAGCAAGAAAAGCCCTTTTCCCACTGCAAACCAAACCTGTGAGATCTGGAAGTCCTTGAGACACAATAAACAAGGGATCTTGGGGTGCTTTAAGTGTGTCCCAGTCAGGATCTCTGGATAATGGCCTGAGATTATTAATTTTCTTTTGTACTTTCATTGCATCAGTTATCACATCATTCAATTTTATTTTTAGAGACTTTTTTTAAACCCACAAAATACTGGAAAGGGTTAGAGTGGATTCCAATTACAAGGTAAAATATTTCCCCCTAAAGCTTTATAAATACTTGATTTTGGTTTAATGCCATTATTTTAACTTTCAAAGCAAGGCAGCATTTGCCAAACCCTGCTTTGTGCAGTAAAACTGGCCCAGCGTCACAGGGATTTGATATAACAGCAATAATAAACTTTCAGAGGAGGCTTTAAAACCAGAGGGGTCAGGCATGGGAATTCAGACTTGGATGCTGTGGGGTCCATAGCTCAGATTCCCCAAAGTGACTCCAGGTTTCTGCTCAGATCCTGCTGCTGCATTCCCACTGACCTGGGGGTGTTTGGGGCTCTGCCCTGAGAGCCAAGTTAATCCCTCTGTGAGGTGAGAATTCAGCCCATTTATGAAGGTTTGGCAATCCCTGAGGATGGGGAAATCCCTGGCATGGAGTGCTGGGTCAGATCCCACCTGAACTGCACCCACAGCAGGCTGAGCATGGGATGCAGGGTCAGAATGTCCTGGGGAATGGGATCCTGCCCCTGCATGGTCAGATTGTCCTGGAGGGTGGGATTCTGCCCCTACAGGGTCAGAATGTCCTGGAGGGTGGGATTCTGCCCCTACAGGGTCAGATTGTCCTGGGAATGGGATCCTGCCCCTACGGGGTCAGATTATCCTGGGGAGTGGGACCCTCAGATTGTGCTGG
This sequence comes from Zonotrichia albicollis, assembly GCF_047830755.1. Lineage (NCBI taxonomy): Eukaryota > Metazoa > Chordata > Aves > Passeriformes > Passerellidae > Zonotrichia > Zonotrichia albicollis. The sequence goes on along the minus strand of NC_133838.1, from coordinate 9,376,083 downwards.
GGAATGGGATCCTGCCCCTGCAGGGTCAGATTATCCTGGGGAATGGGATCCTGCCCCTATAGGGTCAGAATGTCCTGGGGAATGGGATCCTGCCCCTATAGGATCAGACTGTCCTGGGGAATGGGATCCTGCCCCTGCAGGGTCAGAATGTCCTGGAGGATGGAATCCTGCCCCTACAGGGTCAGAATGTCCTGGGGAATGGGACCCTGCCCCTGCAGGGTCAGATTGTCCTGAGGAACAGGATCCTCAGATTGTCCTGGGGAATGGGACCCTGCCCCTACAGGGTCAGAATGTCCTGGAGGGTGGGACCCTGCCCCTATAGGGTCAGAATGTCCTGGAGGGTGGGATTCTGCTCCTACAGGGTTAGATTATCCTGGGGAATGGGACACTGCCCCTGCAGGGTCAGATTATCCTGGGGAATGGGATCCTGCCCCTATAGGATCAGACTGTCCTGGGGAATGGGATCCTGCCCCTACAGGGTCAGATTATCCTGGGGAATGGGATCCTGCCCCTACAGGATCAGATTGTCCTGGGGAATGGGACACTGCCCCCTCCAAGCTGGCCTGGGCTCAACCCTGCAACGTTTTGTGTCTTTCTTGTTTTTTCCCCCCTCCCTGCAATTGGTCGGGTTTTTAATTAATTCCCAAATCTCATTTGGGGCACACGGGAGCTGGGGGTGGAAAAGCTCTGTCTGAAGTTGATTTTGCAAATCAGTTCTGGCCATCTCCAGCCAGGTCCTGGGGCAGGAGCATCAGGCTCCCAATAACCAGGGAGGAAGCCTCTTGTTGCCAGAGCAGATCCACCTCTTTGATGTGCTCCCGCAGTTATTCTTTCATTTCTTGAGCAAATAATCTGGATTTTCACAATATTTACCTTGGAAATAATTATTTGTGTAAAGCATTTGACCAAGACAAACAGAGAATCTCTCCGTCTTGCTGCGGGGCTGGGAGGGCTCACGTTCCCCCAAACCTGAGGGAGCATGGGCTCCATGGAAAGTGGATGAGGTGAGAAAAGGGCTCTGAGAGGAGCACCCCCCATCCTGTGGAACCCCCGAGGCCTTGGACAAACGGACGAGGACGGAAAAATGTGGCCACTCTGCCCTCCATGCCTTGCTGTGTCTGCACATGGATCCCTGAGCTGCATCCCTGGATTCCCACAGAGGCTGGAAAGAAGCAGGAAGGGGTGGGGGGAAAGGTGACAGAGGGTTCAAAGGGCTGCCACAGCCTCGGTTTTTCATCTCTGGTTAATCTCTGTGAAGCCCGAGGCAAAGTCACCTTTGGGTCAACACTCAGGTGTCGTTATCTGCCACCCCCATCACCCGGAGCTGCCCCAGCCCTCCCCACCAGCAGGGCCGCAGGGCAGGGGGCCAGGAACCCGGGAAGCCGGGAATCCGGTCCCCCCGGTTCCAGAAGGTGAATCCTGCACTCAGACCGCACCCCGGCTGCCCCATGGAACACAGGGGAGGAGCAGCACACACCGGGGTTTATACAAAACCTCTAAAAATTGAGCAGGGGGTGAATCCTGCACTCACACCGCACCCCCGCTGCCTCACAAGAGAGAGGAGCAGCACACACCAAGGTTTATAAAAAAACTCTAAAAATTGAGCAGGTGGGGAATCCTGCACTCAGACAGCACCCCAGCTGCCCCACAAAAGAGGGAAGGAGCAACACACACCAGGGTTTAAAAAAAGCCTGTAAAAATTGAGCAGGGGGTGAATCCTGCACTCACACCGCACCCCGGCTATCCCATGGAACAGAGAGGAGGAGCAGCACACACCGAGGTTAAAAAAACATGGAAAAATTGAGCAGGTGGGGAATCCTGCACTCAGACCACAACCCGGCTGCCTCACAAGACAGGAGGAGCAGCACACACCGGGGTTAAAAAAACCTCTAAAAATTGAGCAGGTGGGGAAATCCTGCACTCAAACCGCACCCCGGCTGCCCCAAAAGTGAGAGGAGCAACACACATCGGGGTTTAAAAAAACCTCTAAAAAAGAGCCTGGATGAACTGCCAGTGCTGGCCCAGCAGGGCAGCATGCCCAGGGTGCAGGGATGGGAGGAAGGTGCCAACACCTGTGCCCTCCACCTGCCAGTCACCCAAGCTCCACCTGTGTATGCTCCAGCCCCTACAGTGAGCACAGGGTGGCTGCTCCCAGCCCTGCAGCCTTGGGAAGGGAAAGGAAGGAACAAATCCAGCTGGGGCTTGGCTCCTTGAGCTCCAAGGCTTTTATTTTTTTATTTATATACAACATGCCCACAATCACAGGTCTGGGATACAACAGAGGCAGCAGGAGCTGGACACGAGCGAGCAGAAGGGAGGTGAGGGCAGCAGGCGCCTTGCAGGAAGCTGCCAGAATCCTCCAGTGCTGGCACGGGTTTGCTTTGAGCTGAGTGCACCCCTTGCCACCAAAATGTCCTTTTTGGGAGAGGATTTTTGTGGATCTCCTGACTTCACCCACTGGCAGCAGCCCAAAGGGGAGCAGAGCCCGTGCCCCATGTGGGGCAGGAGGAGGCTGGTGCTGCCCGTGGGGCACTGCTGAGCTTGCCCACGGTGGTTTATCACAGTCCAGGAGCATCTGGTGGGTGGTGGGTGCCAGGATCTGACCAGGCTCTGCTGCTCCCTGTGCTCCTGGGCTCCGATGGCAGGCAGCAGTTTGGCTGGGAGGAATCTCTGGAATCCTCATCACCCTCCTTTGCAGATGAGAAATGGAACCAGTGCCCAGCTTTGATGGCAGCCAGGGCAGGAGGGGGAGTGCAGACCCCTCTGGCTGAGCCCTCTCTGCTGCTCCTCCTCAGCAGCACTCAAGTGGAATGTGTGTCCTATGGATGCACAGCAAAGCACAGCAAACACACACAGCAGCTCCTTTTCCATCTCTAGGTAAGACAATTGTTCTTTGGGTTCTGTGTACAGCTCTCACTGGATAAAATGCAGATTCAAAAAAAAAACCAAAATTCTTTTTGCACCCAAATGATAAATTGATATAAACACCAACACCACAAGTTCATGAGCAGCTTTGGGATCATGCACTGAGTGAGAGCACTGCCCACAGCAGACAGACACGCACGCACACATAGACTTAAATTAACTTTTCACTAATACTGACATTAAAAACAAACATTGTGTTGGATCATTTGACTTAAATTTACTTTCCAGCATTCCGAGGTCATTTTTCAGAATGATTATCTTTTTTCTCTTTTACAGCCCAGGACACCTCACTCTCACCAACAAGCAATGCTTACCAGGGGCTGGGCTGTGGCTGCAGGGATGCAGGTGGGATGTGGGGATGCAGCACTGGAAGTGCTTTCCCAGGGAGGTTTGGAAGCCTCAATTCCTGGGGAGGTTTAGAAGCCTCACTGCCCTGGGGCCCCAGCACAGCCATCCCAGCACTGCTGTGGCTAAGCCAGGCTCAGCAATGAACTAGATTCAGTTTAAAGATGAGCCTGGTCACCTCAAGCTCAGCAAACCCCAAGGTCCTGAGGTCGACCCAGCCCAGTGCCACAGCATGGCCATCCCAGCACTGCTGTGGCTTAGCCAGGCTCAACAATGGACTAGACTCAGTTTAAAGATGAGCCTGGTCACCTCCAGCTCAGCAAACCCCACATCCCAGTGCCACCCCAGACCTGGATGCAGGACAGAACAAATTCCAGTGCAGAGGATGATGGAGATGAACTCTTCATCTCGGGGACTCTTGGTTGCGTTGGAGAGAGATGGGAAGGGCAGGGTGGGCACCCAGGCACGGGATGGAGATGCCACCAGCCAACACCACAGCACCCAGAGGGTGAGGGCTGGGCTGGGCTGCTTTGGTGGCACCTCAGGGCCCAGGGGCAGCCGCAGCAGCGACGCAGGCTGGGCCCTGCTGCATGCAGCGGATGAGCTCCTTGCGGTTATCCAGGATGGTGTCAAAACTCTCCTGCAGCCGGTTCTGCTGGTCCACAAGCCTCTGCTGCAGGCCGTGGATCCAGCGCAGCAGGGCCAGGCGCCGGTACATCACCAGCTGGATGTGGTGCTTCTCCTTCTCCTGCTCCTTGAAGCGCTCCTTGTCCTGCAGGTGCTGCACGGCCTCCGCCAGCGCCGGGAACAGCGTGCCCAGCTCGGGCTCAGCCTCAGGGGGGCTCTCAGCTGGGGGGGCACAGGCAGGAGGGTCCCAGGCGGTGCTGCAGGTGCTGTCGGGGCTGTCGATGCTGAGCGAGCTGCTGGCATAGCCGTTATCCTCTGCGGGGGAGCTCGGGGCTTTCTCACAGCCCTCCTGGGCAGCGCTCTGTCCCCCTGCCCCGCTGACCTCGGCTCCCTCGGGGGGGCTGCGCTCCCCCTGCTCGGGCTGCGTGTCACCCGGGCCCGGGGCGCTGTCCCTGAGCCGGCCCTGCACCATCTGTCTCTGCATTAATAACAGCAGATTATCCGACGGATTTGTGGTGTTTTCGCTCCGGCTGGAGCGCTCCTCCGGCGGGGACCCCGGCGCTGGCCGGCTCCAGTTCTCGTTGCTGTCACACACCTCTCCCACGAAGTTGGAGTTGGAGTCCGGCCCATGTCCCGCCCCTGGGAGGGCCGTGCCCAGCGCTGGGCGCCCCCGGCCCTGCCGGAATGGGGAGTTTGCTGGGCACACAGCAAACATCTCACCGGTGTCCTGCCTGCAAGAGAGACACGGAGCCGTGACACGCCTGTGGGCACCTGGGCTGTGAGCTCAGGGCAGCTACAGTGGGGGAAAACACACTCATTGCTCTATTTACCTATTTAATGGCACTGCACCTACCATGGGATCAGTGTTCCTGGGTGTTGCACTGCTGCTGTCAGCATGGCCCCATATATCATGGAATCGTTGAATGGATTGGGTTGGAAGAGATGTTAAAGCTCATTTAGTTCTCACCCCTTGCCATAGGCAGGTGTGCCACCCATCCAAGGGCATGTCCCCACCTGAAGCAGAAGCTCAAGGAGCCACCTCCCATCCCATCTCCCTTCCCTGAGAGCTCCAGTGCCAGCCCCTGTTCCTGCAGCATCCCTTGGGCGATGCCACAGGGCATCACGGGGCTCAGGCACGCAGCTGAACAGCATTTGGGCCGTGCCTGATGCAATTAATCCCATGCTGGTAAAGGTGTGCTTGGAAGGAGATGCTTTCCCAACAGCAATAAATGTCCTTCAGCAGCTGAGACTGCCTGGGCTCCTCTGCACAACCTCTACCACCAGCCCTGCATCAGGCCTGTGCCCAAACCGGTGACACCCATGACCTTCCCTCTCTGCAGGACTGGGAACAGACTGGCCCAGAAAAGGGAAGGTTGGAGTGTTTCTTGCCCTTCCCCTACAGGGAATCCTCACAGGAACTGCAGCAAGGAACCCATCAGATGTCCTGGTCTGACCCCGGCCAGCAGTGGGGCACCAGGAGGGGGGCAGGAGCCTGTGCCTAGCCCAAAGGCCTGGAACCCCGGGACCCCCACCCCGCAGTGATGTCTGCTCGGGCAGGGCTGGGTGACACCCCCATAAAACCGCTGCACCCCCATAAAACCGCTGCACCCCATAACGCTGCACCCCATAGAGCCGCACCCCATAGAACTGCACCCCATAGAGCTGCACCCCCATAAAACCACTGCACCCCATACAGCTGCACCCCATAGGAGCTGCACCCCATAGAGCCGCACCCCATAGAGCTGCACCCCACAGAGCTGAACTCCATAGGAGCTGCACCCCATAGGAGCCGCACCCCATAGCAGCTGCACCCCATAGCAGCTGCACCCCATAGCGCTGCACCCCATAGAGCTGCACCCCATAGCACTGCACCCCATAGCACTGCACCCCATAGCGCTGCACCCCATAGAGCTGCCCCCCATAGCGGCGCACCCCACAGCAGCGGGGCCGGGCTGCGCTGCCGGGGGATGCGCGGGCGGAGGGGCCGAGCCCGGGAGCATCCCTGCCCTGCAGAGCCCCCCGCAGCCTCCGGGACCCCGGCCCCGCTGCAGGGTCCCGCTGTCCCCGCAGAGCCCCCGCAGAGCCCCCCGAACCCTCCCCCGGCCGGCCCCCAGCACTCACCGGCCCGGTCCGGCCCTGCTCCAGCCCCGGTCCCGATCCCGGTCCCGGCCCCGGCCCCGGCTCCGTGCGCCGCCGCCGCCGCCGCGGGTGGGAGCGGGAGCGGAAGCGGCCCCGCGTGGGGTGGTGACACGGCCGCACTTCCGACAGCGCCCGCGGGGATGGGGGGGATCGGGATGTTGGGGGGGAAACAGGGATGGTGGGGGGGACAGGGATGCTGGGGGAGGATAGGGATGCTGGAGGTGATAGGGATGCTGGGGGGGAGACAGGGATGCTGGGAGGTGATAGGGATGCTTAGGGGAAACAGGGATGCTGGAGGGGATGGGGATGATGGGGGGTGATGGGGGGGACAGGGATGTTGGGGAAACAGGGGGAGGAAATAATGGGGGAGGAAAAGGGATGCTGGGAGGGGACAGAGATTCTGGGGGAGACAGAGATGCTGAGGGAGAACAGGGATGCTGGGGGAAACAGAGAGGCTGGGGGGCAAAAGGGATGTTGGGGGAAACAGGGATGTTGGGGGGACAGGGATGCTGAGGGGGAACAGGGATGTTGGGGGGGGATAGGGTTGCTGGAGATAGAGATGTTGGGGGAAACAGGGATGCTGAAGGGGGAGAGGGATGCTGGGGGGAGCGGGGATGCTGAGGGGGGACAGGGATGCTGAGGGGGGACAGGGATGCTGGGGGGAGCGGGGATGCTGAGGGGGGACAGGGATGCTGAGGGGGGACAGGGATGCTGGGGGGAGCGGGGATGCTGAGGGGGGACAGGGATGCTGAGGGGGGACGGGGATGCTGGAGGGACAGGGATGCTGGGTGGATGCTGGCGGGAGCTCCCTGACACGGGCAGGATGGATGGATTGGGACACTCTGGCTCCTTCCCAGCGGCCCGTGGGTCCCGTGAGGCTCAGCAGGTCCCCGCGGCGATGGGCACGGAGCTGAGCGCTCAGTGGGCTCTTTATTCCCTGTCTCGCCCGGAGCCGGGGTGTCGGCGCTGGGAAAGGAAAAGGCTCAGGAACATCAAACGGTTCCCACGGACCGGCGCGGGGGTCACATGAAGCACCGGGAACGTCTCGGGAGATAAAGGGGCTTTGTGGGGCTGGGAGCCGCGGTGGGGACAGCCCCACACTGCCCAGTGACCCCAGAGCTGCCCCGGGCGGGAGTGGCCCCATCTCACCCGATGTGGCCTTGCCTGGCATCCTGTGCGAGCTCTGGCATGGACACGGTGTGACGGTCGGTGTTCACAGAGGTTTTCAGGTGAGGGAAGAGATGAGAATGTTGACTCTGTGTTCAGAAAGCTTGATTTATTATTTTATGATATGCATTAAAACTAAACTAAAAAGAATAGAAGGAATAGTTTCATCTGAGAAGGCTGGCTAAGCTAAGAATAGAAAGGAATGAATAATAAAGGTTTGTGTCTGGGACAGAGAGTTCAAGCTAACTGGGCTGGGATTGACCATTAATTATAAACATCTAAGAGGGGCCAATCACAGATGCACCTGTTGCATTCCACAGCAGCACATAACCATTCTTTACATTTGTTTTTGAGGCCTCTCAGCTTCTCAGAAGAAAAAATCCTAAAGAAGCATTTTAATGAAAATATGTCTGCGACAACGTGGCATGAGCAGAGCACCCTCCACAGCCCAAACCCCCTCCACAGCCCAACCCCAGGCTGGGCTTGGCACCTCTCACCAAGGGGGAGGAAGAGGGATGGAGATGCTTTCAGGATGGACAAAAATCCTTTTGAAAGCTCTGAATTGCTGGAGGTGGGATGTAGGGAGCAGATGTTCCCCCATGACGTGGTGAGGGTTTGGAGCAGTGGAATATGTGAGTGATAAATAAGTTGGTTTAATTTCTCATCTGCCTGGCAGGCCCCTTGAGAGCCTCTCCTGCTCCTGGCTGCTCCAAGGGCTTTGACAATTGCATGGAGGAGCAATCAGAGGGGAGGACCAAGAGCTGTAACTGGGACACGGCAAGAATCCTTGGGCTGCAGCTCGAGGGGAAGGCTGGGATTAAAGGAACAAACCCTTCCTGTCACACAGGAAAGGCAGGAGCTGACTCAGGCACCTGGGAATGGGCAGGACAGAAAGAGGAGTTTGGGTTCAGCTCAGCCTTTGCCATCAGCCAAGCCTTTGCTTTGTGCTGCTCTGGGCTTCACTCTCATCATGGTCTGAGCTCAAACTGAGTGAAATTTTCACCACTGAGAGCACAGAGTGAATTTTGATCCATTGAGGGATCCATTTTGATCCATGCAGGGACCTTCTCCCCCAGTTTACCAAGAGGCACATCCCAAACAGGCCTTTTCCATCTCTGGTTTAGATTTCAGCAGCACAGAAAACCATGAGTGCCACTGGGGTTTGGCTCCAGGGCAGAGCAGGGTTTCTCCTCTCTCAGCTCTGCTTGTCCCCAGCCCAGGAATCCCCACAGGCCAGGAGGTGCCAGTGTGCTGGAGCCTGCTGCAAACCCCCAAACCCGGCCCTGTCTCCACTGCTTTGGGGGGTTTGGGGTTCCTCCCCAACCATGGTGGCAGCCAGGGAGATTCTGGGTTCAAAGAGGGATCCGGAAACAGTGATTTCAGGGGTCTGTCTCTCTGGGATTTTGTACTGGTTCAGCCCAGCTCCTGGGATTCCTGTGTCTGGTGGAGACCAGCGGGATTTGCTGCTTCCTGTGACAACAGCTCAATTCCTCTGCAAGCCAGTGTCCCCCAGGCCCAGCTGTCCCTCTCTGCCAGATCTCTGTGGGGACACTGTGGGGACCCCCAGAGCAGGGAACCCCAGCTGGGGACAGCACAGAGGGGACATGGTGACTCAGGGAGGGCTGGGCTGGTCCTTTCAGGGGCAGTGGGAAAGGGAATGTTTGGAAGTGGAGAGGGCTTAGTGATGGACTTCAGAGTCATCTTCCCCTCCCCTTCCCTCACTTTGTTCCAGAAATAAATTAGAAGCTCTCCCTCCAGGAAATTAAAAATAATTTAAGAAGGCTGAGCACAGGACTTGATTCACTGGGGTTTTGGAGCTGGGGATCCTGGGCTTGGAAGGGAGAAGGGTGCTGGGGTGACCCATGGGAGCTTCTCCAGAGGACACTGGCACCAACTACTCCCTGGGGTTTGGAATAGGGTGGCCTCTGTGACCAGCAGAGACCTGGGATGTGCCAGAGATGGCAGCCTGGCTCTGGCCATGCTGGAATTCATCCTGCAATGCCAGGGCCCAGCTCCCACTGCCTGTGCTCATCCTGCTGTCTGCTTCTCATCTGCTGTGTGTCCTGCAGGGTGCCACGGGCTTTGAACCAAACTGGTCCCAGAAGGAGCCCTGGCACTTGGCCCTGTGCCCACATGGCATCAGAGAGGTCCTGACCCCTCTGCTGGGTAGGAGGCAGCAGAGTTTGGAGCCACCTGGTGCAAAATGAGGATGCACAGCCTTGCTCCTGCTCGAGGTGAGTGCTGGTGCTGCTGCTCCTCAAGTTCTCCCACCCTGTCCCTGAGAGCATTTTCCAAATGCTCGTGGAGTTCTGGCAGCCCTGGGGCTGTGACCATTCCCATTGGGGTTGTCACCATTCCCTGGGAAGCCTGTTCAGTGCTCCAGCACCTTCTGCAGATAGAACTCCTTCCTGATACCCACCTAAACCTCCCAGTGGTGCTCAGATGGGGTCACAATGGCATCTTCAGCCCAGGTCACAGCTCACCCAGGAGCCACATCCCACTCGTGGGCTCATCTTGGTGTCCCAGTGCTGAGATGGGCAGCTTGTCCTGAAAGAGTTAAGGGTGAAACATTGCAAATATGAAAAAAAAAAAAAAAAAACAAAAAAAAAAATTACGAAAGAAAAAAGTGCCCTGAACCACATGCGACCTAACCTCCCCAGCGGCTCATCTGAGTTTAATAATGGAGGAGGGAAATCTCCCAAAAAGCTCTCAGAGAAATTAAAGTAAACAGAGTGCTGACCTCCAGCCCGCAGTGCCCCGGCGCTGACTCGCTGGCCACAGCCTTCCCTGGCATCCCCTGTAATTGTAAACACATTCAGTAAATACAGGGGAGGGACTGAGGGGTCCTGGGGAAGCAGCTCTCCCCACAAACAGCTGAAACTGGGTCTGAGCTTTGGGCCAGAGCCATGGGTGACGTCTCTGGGCAGTGTGGCCGTGGATGTGAGGGGCTTCACAAGGAATGGGGGCTGTGAGGATTGAGGTCCAACACTTCCAGTGGGAACTGGAACCACTGGGACCACCACAGTGCAGAGCTGGGGCTGGAAAACTTCGTGTTGGGAGCAGGTCCTGCAGATGGAGAGAGGAAGAGGAGGAGGATGCTATGAACAGGTTTGTCCTCTTGGCCTCACAAAATTTAAAAACAACACTGTTATTTTCATAGACCCTGGTCATTTTTTTAGGCTGAGGAAAAGAAAAGCAACCCCAGGCTGTATGAGAGGGGCCAGAAAAGCTGTTGGTCTGGAGGGAGGAAGCATCAGTGCCAGCTCAGCCCCATCCCTGGCCTGGCTCCTTCCTCATCCTCATCCCCAGCCCTCTCCTGCTTTCACGTGCAGCATCCCATGGTCTGCATTTCCCTCAGGATTTTCTGGGATAAACACCAGCTGGGGAAGGGGAGAGAGGGCTGGATGCAGGTGATCCCATCCCCTTGTGCACAGCCCCAGCCCCTGCCCAGTCCTGCTGCCTGATGTCTACCTGTAACTCCTGAAATCCTTTTCAATCAGAATCCAAATGTGCTGTATTTGGGGAAAATTCCAGGGATCTGCAGCCAGGTTGGATTTCAGAGGAGCTGGGAATCCCACGGAGGTCAGAGCCTGCTCACTGCAGCAGCTCCCAGCCCCAAAATCAGCCTTTGGGTGGCACCGGGAGGAAGAGGAAAGGGCTGCAGGGTTTGGGAGCCCAGCAGAGGTGTGACCCTCCCAAAAGTGATGGAAATATTGGTACAGGCAGCTCTGTCACCCATTAGGGGCAGAGACCCCCTTGCCAAAGCACTCATTCTGAGGAGGAAGCCTCCTTACTCTTTACTTTCCTAAAACCCCCCAAAAAATGGATTTCTCTTGGCCGGGGGAGCCGGGCAGTGCCAGGGAAGCGGAGCTGACGTTTCCTCTGCTGAGCCACAAAAAGGGAATTTTGCTGCCGACTCCACCCCTTTCATCCATCTGACCAGGACCCAAAAATCACCATTTCCTCTTGGCCTGTGAATCACTAATAAACTCCAGACAGAAAGGGCTGATTAGGAAATTGTTTGGGAAATGGAAAGGAAGGGGGAGGGACGTGCAGCCGGTGCCTCTGGGTGGTTTTGCCCCTTGGTGTCACCTCCCAGAGCCACGGGCAGGTCCCCACTTTGGGGTCCCCAAATCTGCTCCAGCCCACATGGGGCTGCAGGCAGAGCTCCCCAGTGGATGGATTTATTTATATGCAAGGATTTGGGGGTGAAAATCTCAGTGTACATTGATTTATTTATTTTTTTATTTGACCACCATCTCTTGGCTGTTCCAAACACTCCAGGCATCCTCACCAGAGTGTCCCTCAAGGGCTGGTGTCACTGATTGGGAAGGGGATGTGTGACACGTGCTGCAGCCCCAGCACTGTCCCCTCCCTCCCTGCCGGCCCCAGCACCCCCCAAGTGCTGCACACTCGCTCTGACACAGAAGGGATCCACATTTGGACTTCATAACGCAGAAAAAACGTCAGGATTTTGAAATTTCAGCCTTGGACCCAAATCTGATGCATTCCAGAAATGCTTTAATTTATCCCTTTGTCACAACATTCAATAAAAGGTTTCATTTCAGCTGCGCCGCTTTGATTAATAACTGTAACAGATTCTAACCTGAAGGAATCCTCTGATATTGTGTCCATGGAAATTAAATGTTTGATTGCACATAGTCAGGATTTTCTGGTGTGGAAACAGCTCCACTGGAGAACTTTGAACAAGCTCTGCTCAAGAAACACTTTGAGTTATTTTTCCTTCACCTATAACAAGTCCAAACATCTGTTAAAAATTCAATCAGAGCACAACTGGCTATAAAAAAAATTAAAATTCGGGGTGTAAAATGAAATGACTGTCCAGGTTGAAGCCAGGTGGGGTGGCTGGATGTGGGCTCACTCAACCTGGCTGCAAGGAGCAGGGACCATGGAGAGATCCCACAGCACATCCCCTCCTGCCCTGGCATCATCCAGGTGCCACTGTGCTTGTCCCTGTGTCCCTGTGACCCCCATGCCACCAGCACCTGCCACA